>NW_026947486.1:74287043-74747043 GCF_034190915.1 Cavia porcellus
CGACCTGTGGTATAATCAAAATTAGCAATAGGAATGGGCTCAGCTCCGGGTAGCACCTCTATGTTAGGTAACAAGATGGCTGTGACACATATCCCTGACCAGTTGGTAGGGAGGTATGTGAAGGCCAGGTTTCCTCCACAGATGAACACTTGCCCCCTGGCAGGGCAAAGAGGGGTAATCCAGTTGGGTATAGAACTGCATTTAGTGAAGGTGCCAAACCCAATGTAAATCAGAAGTATTGTTTTAAATCTTCCCTGAAAACGGGGAATTTTTGAAAACTATAGGCTTCATTCTAAAGGGAAGGCTGGCACTACAATTTAAATGGTGTGGTCCCTAAAATGATGGCAAGGTAGAATTTGAGGGAACAGCAAGGGGCAAAGTGCCCTGGGCCATGCACATTCAACAATCTTCAGCTAAAGTTGGATTAGAGGCATTTAGCGCTTTATAAGTAGCCTCTAAAATATTTGAGGTCTGGGTGCCCAGATAAATTCCCCATGATTTTGGAAGTGCCAGGGGATGATAGTGAATTTGAGGGAACATTTTATCTACAATCTGTTTGACTCATTCTTGTACCATATGTTCTCTGATTTATCTTGTGGTCCTCCACCATCAGAAATGTGAATAGGTGGAGTCTGGTGCCAATATGTTGATTGCCCAGGTGCGCCAGTGCATGAAACTTGGACAATACTTGTGTGAGCCTAAAACTTGTGGGAAATAGGGCCAGTTGCTTCCAAAAGTACCTCTGGAATCTGTTTGCAATATAACTGTAAAATATGTCTTATTGTTATATGTGCATTCTTGTACAGAAATATAGCAAGAAGAATGCATTGACTCATGGAACATTTTACATTCCTTAGGACATGGGTCTAATTCGTCCTTAATTTGGTGGTCATAGGAGGCTTGAAGTAACATATCCATTCTTGTTTATAGCCCCCTCCTGTTTGGGATCTGTAGGTAATGTATACCATCTTATTACAATCTGTAATTTTAGAGTAAAAGGTGGGCTGAGTTATAACCATACCTCTCTTACATTTGCATGACAAACAGTGGCAGTCAGAGCCCCTTTATTGGGAGGGGGTCCAAGACCTCCTTTGCCTGGCAAAGGAAGAATCACCATAATCCCAAGGGACAGGATCCATGTTCCCGATTTCATTATCTGATAAACAAGAGATGGAAATGATCTGTCAGGGGGCATTTTCATCCCTGGAGTCATCTGTAAAATTATCCTCTATTTGTTGAACTTGATCTATTTGTTTAACCAATCATTCTGGAAGCCATCTTGCAGACTTCATCTCTTTAAAGTATATGCATACTGATCCTCATCCCCAGATAAGAACTGCATCTGGACTATGCCACGAGTTAGTCAGGGGTCCCCCCATAGTATGGAAGCAAATTGCATTTGTGTTTCAGTATGCCAAAAACGGGTGGCTGCTGATTGTCCAGTGGCATCCAATTTTCAAAATTCAGGATCAATAAGGCATGAGATAAGATATTTCTAAGTAACCCCCCTGTGGGGTACCATTCCCCCTTTTTCATTTTATCTACAGTGTGTTTTAGGAAGAGGTGTGCCCTTTCAACTCTGCCTTGACCTTGAGTGCTATAAGGTATGCCCATTATATGGTTAATATTGAGATGTTGGCAGAAATGTGTGAAATCAGAACCGGCATAGCCCGGACCATCATCAGTCTTTAGATGTTGTGGGCATCCCAAAACTGTTGAGGCAGTCATCCTATGGCCAATCACATGTTTGCCAGCCTCGCCAGTCTGGAGAGAGGCAAAAATGAAACCACTGAAAGTATCTGTAGTCACATGAACATACTTCAGGTTGCCAAACTCAGGAATGTGGGTGAAATCCATTTGCCATAATGCATTGGGGATTAGTCCTCTGCAATTAACTTCAAAATGTGGAACTGCAAGATGTGTGGCACAAGAGGGGCAATTTTTTACTATCAGTCTGGCTTGTTCTCTAGTGATCTTGTGCATAAGACGGAGGGTTTGGGCATTGAGATGGTGTAATTGATGACGACTCTTTTGTGCTGAAGTAACATTGTCATCGTGATCACTGGAGCTAACATTAGCTAAAGTACAAAGGAAAGCTTGCAGTTGAGGCACCAGGTCTGCTGCGTGATTACCATTGGCCAGAGGTCCTGGTAACCCAGAGTGAGCACATAGATACCCAATAAAAATAGGGCAAGTTCTTTTTATAATAAGCACCTGTATTTGCCTAAATGGTTCTCCAGTGCTGGGGGCACTTTTGATTTGGCCAGCTGTTTCTATCAGGGACACAGAGTGTGCAATATAAGTGCTCTCAGTATATAAATTCACAGGCTGATTGGGAAATGCTGAAAGGGCTGCAGTGACAGAATGCAACTCTGTGATCTGGGCTGATGTACTGTTTGTTTGGAAGGATACAGTTTGGTTTTAAAAAACATAGACAGCTAAGCCAGTTGAGCCATCAGTAAATACTAATAAGGAATTTTTTAATAGTTTGAATGATGTGACCATAGGGAAGATAAGCGAGTGTCTACTGGCAAATTCAACAAGCTTGTCTGGGGGATAATGGTTGTCTATAAGTCCTATGTAGGAAGCAAGGGCAATGGGCCAGAATTCAGTTTTTTTCATGAGCCAATCAATTTGTTCTTTGGTATAAAGGCAGTACAATAACATCTGGCTCCTTGCCAAAATAATACTTTTCTTGTTGTCTTTCCGAGAGAAAGAGGGTAGATCTGGCCTGATAGTAGGGTTCAATGACCTTTTTAGGTGTGGCTGACATGTGGACCAACATTGATGGTGCTGTTTGCCAGAAGACAGCAGGTGGAGAGAGAGGGGTCTTGCATAAGTAAATTTAAAGGATTTACCAGAATCTCTAAAAGTAATGGTCTGAGATTGGATAGCCTGTTCAACATCACTGCATGGCCTGTCTTCCTTCTGGGGAGAGTTTATGAGGGGAGGTAGGGTCAGGATTATCATGTAAAATATCATAGAGGGGTTTTAACTCACTTTTACTAAGCTTTAAGTAAGGCATGATCCAGTTAATGTCCCCAAGAAGTTTTTGGAAGTCATTTAAAGTCTGAAGTTTGTCTAGCCTCAACTGTATCTTCTGAGAAGAAATCTGAGGTCACCTCATTTGAAAACCCAAATATGTGTATGGATCGGTGAGTTGAACCTTGCCAGGGGCTATCTCAAGTCCCTTATCATGTAAGGCAGTCTTTAATGTATCATAGCATCCTAAGACTCTTTCACCATTTTTCCAGCTATCAAGATGGCATCCATATGATGAATGATATATATTTCTGGCCAGTGATCTCTCACAGCCTGTATTGCTGAAGCAACAAATGACTGGCATAAGGTGTGGCTATGGGCCATACCTTGTGGAAAGACTCACCATTGGAATATTTGCATAGGAGCTCTAAAATTAATAACTATTAAGCTAAAAGTGAAACATTTTTGATCATCTGGATGTAAGAGGATAGTGAAGAAGCAATCCTTGATATCTATGATGATCTTAAAATATCCCAAAGGTATAACAAGACGTGAAGGGAGGCCTGGCTTTAAGGTTCCCTTCAAGACCATGGTCTTGTTTACTGCTCTAAGGTCTTATAGCAATCACCATCTCCCTGATTTCTTTTTAATGACAAAAATGGGAGTGTTCCATGGGGAATTACTAGGAACTATATGGCCTTCTTCAAGCTGTTCCTGAACCAGCTGTTGTGCAGCCACTAGCTTTTTAGAAGTGAAAGGCCATTGATCGACCCATACAGGATCTTCTGACAGCCATGTAATTTTCTCCACCTGGATCACAGGAGAGTCAGTGGCTCCTACAGAAAATGGCCCAGCCCAGCTCAGTCTGTTTTTGGCACAGTCTCCATGGGCTTTGTCATTCCTGTATTATTTTTTCCAAGACCCTTACCAGGTGAATATCCACTATTTAGCATTTGAACAGTGACAATGGCATTTGGGTTATCCATAATTAACCCCATTTGTGCCAGTAGATCTCTGAACTTGTTTGATACTAGTGAGAGAGGAACTCACATCTCCCTTGGAGGGCAGTTTTCTCCACACCCAAGTAGCTGCCATTTGAATTTGAGCATAGAGCCCTGCATCAAACTACATTTGGGCATCTTTATCTGCATAGCAGCCTTCTCTCGCTAATATGTCAAAGTTCCACCCATTGTTGGCTTGTGTATTACGTCTGGTGGTATCTTTACACTTTTCTATATATTTTGATTTCTATAAAAGATAATCCTCTCCTGATAAGTTTGCTTGGACTAATGCTTGCCAGTCTATGTGTGAGCCAATTCTCAGCCACAGAATCCATGATTTTGGCAGTATATGGGGCCGGAGCTCTGTATTGTGCCACCGCTGTTTTTAATTATCTTATCAGTTTGAAATCAAAACCAATATGGTGGCAGAAAATTCAGCCCTATGCATGCACCGTTTCCATCACAGGGAGAGCTTCCATATCACCGAGCTCCAATATTGCGCCAGGCTGGAGGGTAAATTTAGAGATCTTGTCACTCTGGGAGTGGGTCACTGAATGGAAGAAATCCTGGAGGAAATTCTGGCGTTTGTTTCAACTTTAATTTTAGATTTTTCTATTTTTAGCCCTTTAATGGGCTATTATGTCATGATATCCTTTCTATAATGCCACCTGCTCTTTTAAAAGCTCAATTTTGTCTCTTAATTCTTTCCTAAGGTCAGAAGCTGAACATGTTGGGGAGGTGGTAGAACTGCTACAGTATGGAGGAGGGTGCTGTGTGTTGACTGGCCAATCATGATTATGGTTTCTTGAGGCCCCTTATGCCAAACTATCCCAATCCACATCATCATCATCATCTATTTTAGCCTCCAAGGTTAATTTGGGGTAAAGTTTGGCTTTTGTCTTGCCTCCCTCTAAGTCCTAAAAGACTGGGTTTTTGTTTTGGAGACCTATCAGTTTGATGGCTGTGTCTCTTCATCTTTGCTATCCTAGGCACCATTTATCTCTTCCTCATTATCACTATCAAAGGACATAATGTCCTAGTCTTTATTAGGTGTGTTGGTCCTCTTTGTTAGCTCAGTTTTGCCCTTCATATTTTCTCCTTCTAATATAATTTCACCCCTTTGAACAACATTAGTGATTACCGGATAGTTCTGTCTGTGAGACAAAATTTCATCTATTAGGCCCCAATAAGAAAAATCAGTTACTAGAACCTCCTTGGGCCCCAAAACATCATAATAGTCTTTAAGAGTGTCACCAACCCTTTTGCACTGTTTGTGGTCAATAGTCCCTTCAGTAGGAAATCAAGGACAAACTTCTTCTATATAATCAAAATAATGACACAATTGTTTAATTTTAACCTTTACTCCTTGTGCTGTTACTTTCCTAAACTTTCAATAAAAATCTCATGTTGGCCAAAATGTGTAATTGTCATTATAAAAAAGAGAGGAAAAGAAAGTGCTCTAAAGGATATAGCTGCATGTATATTTAAGGGTATAAGATATCACTGAGTTTTTGTTGGATCATTGAACAGAACTGTTTGCAGCCTCACTGTTTGAATATCCACTTTATATGCTTTAATTTTGTAACTTGAACAACTATTTCTAAGATGACAGTATGTAATCTTTTAACTAGTGATTTCCTATTGTTTATTTTTTTGAAACTGAATTACTTGTACCCCTTTTCTGTTTTTTATTTCCTTCTTGAATAACATTTTTAAAAATCTCATGTTGGCTCATTTCTTGTCCCATAATTGCTGTTCACTCACCAAGGTGCAGAAAATGCATCGGGATCCCTTGTAGACTTTCCTTCTGTTCTGTTTTGGTGCTGGCTTCATGAACGGCATCCCTCACTGGATCCCCTATTATTGAGCCCCACTTTTGGTGCCATTTGTCATGGAGTGCCACAGGTTGGGTGCCACAGGTAAGTCAATGGAAACCCTAGAGGGGGAGTGGAGATGAAAAAGGGACAAGAGATGCAAAGAATGGAGACAAGACAGTGCTCTGATCAAGTCTCATTTTTTCAAGGAAGAAGTGACCTTTATATAGGGTGTTGGGGAATGAGGAAGTTGGGTTCCGACATATCAGCAGGTAACCTAGCAACAGTGGGAAGTCTTAGCGAGACTGGGGGTTAAAAGTAGGTCAAATCTCCTGCGTGTGGGTTCATTAGCATACCTGCTGTATGGGCCAAACCACAGGGATATGTGACTTCAGGCAAACAGGCTAAGTAGGAGAAATAGAAACTTAACTACCAAATAGAAACTTACACGTCCTAGAAGACGTTAAGATGGCTGGTTTCTGTTAACATAAGATGGCAGCTAATTACAGGGTATCCCACATTTATCAACACCATGCTATTTGTCTTTGCATCATGTAGCAGATGTTGAGGTTGATTTTTTTGTGGTCTCTTGTTATTTTTTAAGAAGACATTCATATGATCATCAACAGTCACAACTCTGTATTCTAGATCTGTTATTCTATCTTCATATTAGTTGATTCATCTTTGTGTACTGTCAGTAGAGATTTCAATCTCTTGAATATCATTTTGATTCTGTGTTATGAAATCCAGTTCTTCCCTTTGTTAGGCATTTGTAGGGAGCAGCTCAGAATGGGTGCCACTGTCCTGCCCCTCCCACCTGAGAGCATTTTGTGTTTCAGCCTACATTGCCCATGATCCTTCCCTTGCCTACAATGTGCATGACGTAAGCACTTTCCCGCTTCAGCCTACATCTCCCATAATCTCCTCTTGTTGACATCATGTCCACTTACCTATGTGCCTACTTATGACTTCCTGCTAGTCTGATAGGCCCAAGGCATATGAGAAGATCCAAGCTGGCCCATCCTGTAAGGCCACGTCCCCTTTGACTCTATTTAAGCCATGTACACTTCCTGAATAAACGAGACTTGATTGGAATCTCATCTTGTCTCTGTCTCTCTTTTCTCTTGCTCAGCCCCCCATCTCTGTCCCCTCTCCAGGCGAGGCCTATGGACCGGATCAAGTGGTGCCCAATGTGGAGCTCGACCTAGCATGAGGGATATTGACGCGGGACCATTCAAGGGAGTAAATCACTGGCTGGTGTGACTGTTTTGGGACTTCGTTCCTGAGATCTGTGCAGATGGCCACCTTACGTCTCACCTGAATCACAGTATGTGAATGGGATTAGCATGGGGCAAGCACTAAGTGAACATAAATTGTTTGTGAATGGCCTCAAGGAGGCACTCAAGATTAGAGGGATTAAGGTTAAAACAAAAGACTTGCTTCGGTACTTTCAGTTTATACATTCGTTGTGTCCATGGTTCCCTCTAGAGGGCACCATCAATTCAAATAGGTGGAAAAGAGTAGAAGATGCTCTCAAAGACTGTTATGGCGTTTTTGGCCCAGAAAAGATCCCGGTAACTGCTTTTTCATATAGGACTTTAATCTCTGAGCTGCTGACACAACGTCACGCAGATCCCCAGATCGTGGAGACACTTGCTCAGGGTGAGGCTGCCTTATCTGCCTCCCACAGTTGTACTCCGCAACCACCTAACTTATCTAAAGCACCCAGCCCTCCAGGCTCTGTGGTCCTTGATATCCCGGAGCCTTTTCAAGATGGCAACTTGCTGCCACTTCCTTTTTCCCTAACCATCTCCTTCATTATGGTCATCATCTCTATAACTATCTGTGCAGTTAATTTTGTTTTTGGTTTTGTCTAAAGATTTATTCATCTTTGTATTACTATTGCTACTCTCACTTTAGAAAATTCATTTGGGATGTTTTTATTTCTTACACGAGTTTCTGAAATTTTGGGGGGACAATTGGCTGTTTTGGATTGCATCATGCTTCCATGCTTTTTCATTTTCTAATTTTTTTTTAAATGGGTTTTTGCATTAAGGCTTGTAAATTGCTTATGGTAGATGTGTTTTTTCCTAATATAAAGACATCTTTAGGTAATAACTACTTTTCAGAGATGTCTTCTAGGTGTAGCTGGACGTTGACATTTCATTCTGTCTCAGAATCCTCTCTTCTAGTTATACATCCTGTTTGGCTTACCAGCCTGGTTCTTTAGTACTGTACTGTAGTATATTTTATGGCCCCCAGACAATCCAAGTTTTATATAAAAAGAAGATCAGCTATTTCATCTTAGCTAAAGTACTATGATCAGTAATAACAATAACATTTAAAAAACCCTGGAAAATGACAAACTGTAACAGCTGATACTTTGTCACTTTTAACCACAGATACAAGATTTATAGTTATATAGCAAAATCTAAGACCAATAAAATATTTATATTCAAGGCCGGAGGTTTAGCTCAGCAGCTAAAGTCCCTGTTTGGCAAATGTGATATCATGAGTTAATCTCCAGTACCAAAAAAATGCCCATTCAATAGAGCAATTTTATCCTCTTTCACCATAAAGTGGTATTAAATAATTGCATAATGTAATCAGTTATCTATAGATTCTTAAGAGTAAGTGATATGGATGTTGTAGCATGAAGAAAAACGTGAAAACAGATGGATTATGAAAAAACAAATATGTGAGAAACATGGTAAAATTAATATATAAGGTCCTGTTAAGGAATGAAGAGAAATTAGTGGTATTAGATAACAATAATATAGATGACCAAGTAGGAATATTATAAATTAGAGGGAGAGGTGATTGTTATAAACCTCATGTGTAGACTTAGATCAATTCTTAATTTGTAGAATTATATAAATTTCATTTGAGATGCTTTTGCTGCATCCTATAATTTTTAGTACATTGTTTTTCCATCTTTGCTTATCTCAATATATTATATCTTTTAATTTATAAATTTATTCCATTAATATTAAAATAATATTTGATATTGATTCATTTATATATAAGGCAATTATTAGCAGGTAAACATTTTCTACTGTTATTTTATTACTTATTTTAGCTTAAATTATTCATTATTGCTTCTCAGGCAGTTTATATATCTCCTTTTACTTGTAGTTAGGTGATACCAAATTATTTTCTTTATTCAGTTCATTTTTTAATAATGCTGGACCTAAGTAAACAAGTGTTCTATTAAAATGCATGTCAAACCCTTTATTATGTCCTTTATATAATTCTAAGTCTCCTTGAATTTTCATACTGATTATAGCTTTATGTTGATTATTGAACCTCCTCCACATTCATGGGCATCACTTAACATGGAAAGACATCCATGGAGGGGTATAAGGATGTGTGCCAGATTAGATTGCAATTGTTGTGTGATCAGTAAGGATGCAAGTCTATTATCTCTATGAAGTTCCTTCTGCTGAGCTCAGCACTGATCAAGATTAAAAGGCCTCTCAGTAGGCTGGGGATTTAGTTTAGTGGCTCAAGCTCTTGCCTGGTAAGTACAAGAATGCGAGTTTGATTTCCAGTACAAAATAAAACCCTTCTCAGTGAACAACACTGTGAGTATCTGCATTGATTGTTGATGAAGATTGCAGGGATTCTCAATGAAAATGGATGCCAAAGTCCTGCTGAATTTAATTTTATCTCATTGGAGAAGTTGCAACTGAAGGTATCTTATTGGTTACTGGGTCTGTCTTTTGAGCCTACCTATGGTGGTTATGGTATTGATATCTAATGAGAGACATCTATGAAGTAGGCACAGAACAGAGGCCTGAACCACAGACACATATGGAGTGACTAATATTCTGGAAAAAATACTGTCTTTTAACAACTCTGGTAATTGGTGTACAGGTGTTCATACTGTAACATTGGTTCTTACGCATGAAATAAAGATACTTTTGAAATACCCAGGGAGCTAACAAGTGTACAAGAGCTATAGTGCCACAAAGTCTAGCTCACTGTGGTGGTTGAGTCAGTGTCTAGAGTACAATCACACATAGTAAAATCACGGCTATGGCTATAACAGTGATTCCCTTGATGACATATTGGCTTCCATAATGGAGACAGAGATGCCAGTTTTGAAAGTTGGAGGGTGAAAGGGATAACAACAGATTGGGGGATGGGGTTTTTGTAAGATTAAGACAAATACAAGTTTCTTTCCCAAAGTACCTAAATATTCGCTGCTTCTTGGGATGAGAGAAAGTAACAAGGTTTTAAATTTCTCATTTTATATAGCTTTTCAAAAAATGTTTTAGTTTCTCAAAACTGTCATTGTAGCTTGTCCTCAGGATCTTAAATATGCTATTGCATTGTTCTAGTAACATGTCACCTCAAACACCTGTGAGTCTGTGTAGTGAAGCTTACTCAAACTACCTCTGTTATTCATAACTTTTCTTTACCTGAGAACCAAGCTATGCTCCCTTTCTGCATCTGATCTTGAGCCTGGTCTCAGATGAAACAGATGACAGACTCTCAGCAGCAACCTTGCCAGGGTCAAACATAGCAAAGAATGTGTGCTGTGCTGCTTCTAGTTTGAGGAACGATAGGACCTAGGTTGCTGATTTCTCTTGATCATTTCACATTCTTGTAGGAAAGACAAGGGGCAATGACAGGTTAAAAAACACACTTTCTGCTCTGTTAAATTTGTGTTTCTTTTTTAAATTTTATTTTAAAGAGGGTAAAATTAAACATAACAAAATGGAACATAAGAAAACTGTAATAAATACAGATTTCATAGAAAGACAACTGGAGATCTTCACTATCATATTGTCTCTTATTTTCTTTAGTTTTCCATATCTTCACATTACAGTGAATTCATATCAAACAACATAGTATAAAACTAATCAGAATAGGATGATGAAGGTATTTTAAGTCTTCAAGACCAGACAATAAGGCAGTCAACAATGGCTGTCATAGTGTCTCTCATTCTCTTGAAAATAGCTGTTCATACTCTCACATGAACTGAAATTAAACAAAAGAGATTAGAATCATGCAGAACAAAGTATAATAGTATTGCTGGATTTCACATCACGATGCTATGGAATCAGCACTGGACACCTTAGTGTCTCTTTTTTCTTCAAAGTACTTGTTCATTTTATCATGCATTATATAATCAGTTCTCATAAACTCTTTAGGAGAAGTTTTGCACATGCATGAGTCTCTACATATATCGCTATCCTTTCTGTATTAAGAAAAAAAACAAGATAAAACAAAACAGATTTCTAGAAAAACAGAAAACAAAAAAGACATATAAAACCACAACACAAGATGATCTACAATAGTTACTATGGTGTCTGTTGTTATCTTCAATAAAATTGTCTATATCATCAGGAATAGTATAATTGAGAACATAAAATATTAATAAAAGCAAAATATTGGAGACTAAGACTTCAAAAGCAGGTAAGAGTCAAACCAGAGTCAGTATCCTGGTGAATCTTGTCCTCTTCAGACTATTTGTCTATACTCTCAGACTTGATACTATCATAACAGATTTGCATAAAATCAGTCAAGACAAAACAGCAATTAACAAACCAGATTCAAATAAGATAAGTCATAAAAATACAGTGTAAATTACTCAGGGCTTCAGATTAAGTTAATAGGAAATTAGGATGGTTACCATAGTGTATCTTGCTATTTTTGGAATAGCTGTCTGTGCCCTCAAATCTAGTACAAGTAGACAGACTGGAACAGAATATAATCAAAATAAATAGAGTGATGAGAATAATGTGGCTTTTAAATCCTGATACACTATTAACAATGTCCTCTGCCTTCCTTTTTTTGACAATTCCACTCCTTTGACTTTCACGGGATGCATTGTATATTTTGGGTGCCACTAACTCCTTTAGTTTTTAGATTAGCAGAGCAATCCACTATTTACCTAAGTGGTTCTGAGACCTTTTTACCCCTGGAATAAATCTTAAGTTGTATTTCTTTACTTATATGGTTTCCTTCATTGTAGCTGAGTAATTCTCCATTGCACGTAAGTGTCATGTCTTTCCAACCTATCTACAGGTGCTGGATGACATGCCCCTATTTCTCTCTGGTTCCTTGTCTCATAGAGCATTGCTTTCTCATATATTACTTTCAGTCCATAAACCTTCTTTCAGATTAATTATATTCCCTATACAGAGCATCTCAATGGACACTATCTCCTAATCTACTCTGCCTGTGTTTCTTTTTGTTAGTGTATCAAGGCCATCTATGTTAGAGATTATAGCCAATCTTCTCTACCTTTTTGCTATGCTATTTTTCTGTCATTGATTGTCTACATCTCCTTCATTCCACTGTCTGCCCTGTTCATTGAGGCCTCTCTGCCACTGTTCCTGAAATCCTGGTGTTTTTTTCTCTCTCTCTCTAGAATGTCCTTCAGCGTTTTCTAGGATTAATGGTAATGAACTCCCCTAGTTCCTCTTTGTCATGGAAGCATCTTGTTTCTCCATTAATTTTTCAACAATTTTTCAGGATACATCAATCTGGGCTGGAGGATATTTTCTTTCTGGGCTTGGAATGCTCTTCTTGATTTGATGGCTGGTGTTGAGAAGTCTGTCGTGATTTTGATGGGTTTTTGTTTATAGGTGATCTGTTTCTTTTCTCTGATGGCTTTTAATATTCTGTTTTTATGATGAATTTCTGGGATCTTCATTATTGTATGTATGGGTGTATATCTGTTTTGGTTGTAAGTGGCTAGAGTTCTGCATGCCTCACACATATGAATATCATTTCCTTTTCCTATGCTTTGGAAGTTTTCCTTAATTTTTTCTGTCAATAGCCTTTGTGTTTCCTTCATGTTTACCCTGCTTCTTCACTCACATGTTTCTTCTTAATTTATAGACATTCTTGTCATTTTCTAGCCTTTTTATTGTTACTTCCTGTTTCCTTGTTATTTTTAAGAGAACTTTCCTATCACAATCACACATTGCAAGCCCATCTTCAAATTCTGTTAATCTATATTTAGCTGCTTTCAGGCAATTTTGCCAGCTTTCCATGGAGTTTTTCATTTCCTGGTAATCTCTTTGAATCTATTTCATGTATTCTAGGTTTTTTAATATTCTTCATCAAAGGCCCTTCTCATTTTTCTGTGTTCCTCCATTCTTCTATCTGTGTCTTTATGAGAGGTACTTAGCATTTATTTACTAATCTTCTTATATCTTGCTTGACTTGATTTAGTATTTCAGTTTTGAGTTCATCTATAGAGTCACGAAGGTATTTCTTTATATCAGCTGATGCCTTGTCCAATATTGCATGCTTGCTGCCCTCAATCTCTTCTGCATTAACCTCTCTTGCACTCATTTTCCCTATCTCGGGGTTGGAGGCTTTTATCACTGCTTTCTCTTAGTATGATTCTGGTTTCTTTCATAGAGTTTTATGATGCAGGTCCAGCCCCTCTCCTTATTGGTTATAGTTCTGTAATGCACTGACTAGGGATTGCTGCCCTCCCAAGTTTGCTGTTGTTCCAAGAAGTGCAAGCAGGGGTGGTTTAGCTGACCCCTCCCCTCTGAGCCAGTCAATCATTGGGAGCCTTCACCACATTAATATGTGCCACATGGATGTAACAGGTGGAGGACAACTTTGGGGACACTTTCCTCCCTGGCTGTTGGACCCTGGCCAGGTGCATGACCCAGCCCAAGCAGATGCTACGAATCTGCTCTGGGTAGGGAGCATCCAACTGAAGTTACTGCCATTCCTTGTTCAGGCCCGTCCTGCCCAATTCCAATATGTCATCCATGCAGTCCAGTTTTTCTGTGTTCCTCTGGAGGGAGGACCAAATTCCAAGCACTCACTATGAGGACATGCAAGTCTCCATGCTGGATTTGTTCTCCATTGGGCTCACCAACACTGACTTCAGAGTGACTGCGAGTCAGACCAGCTCTGGAGAGAGCACAGCAACCATGAGTCTGACCGGCTCCCGTAATAGCACCATGACAGCAAAGTCTTAAATTTGTGTTTCTTAATTGGCACCTTATTGTATGCTTTGGTTTGGTTTGTTTTTGTTATAGAGCTTTTATTATTTTCTAGAGTTTCTATCAATATATTTTACCCAGATGTTTTTCACTTTCTAATATTTTCATGAAAGATTGACAACCTTGTATGTCTTAGCCATATAATTTGCTGGTATCACTCCCTTCCATCTTAAATTTTTAAATACTTTTTTTCAGGCTCCATTTTAAATATACATTTGAAAAGTAGGTGTAGTGTTTCAGGTCTGTCACCCAAAACTCCGGGTGGCTGAGGCAGGAGAATCAAACGTTTAAATCCAACCTGTGATACTTGTTTACACACAAGACCCTTTCCTAAAACAGCAGTACTGACTCAGCAAACAAGATATAAATTACTGGAGTTAAGAAATGAATAACCTTAAAATATTCATAGTTCAATGTGTTGCATTTACCAAGTGAGAATCGTAACATTTTGGAATTCATTATTCAGGTTTTAGCAATACTTCATTGACTCATGCTTTTCTATGAGTATATAAACTATATTGTATCTCAAAACTTATTACCTAGTTATAAGCAATATTATTTCAGAAAGCCAGAAATATTTATGATAGTATTTTCTTTGCATTTTGGTAGAATTTTTACATGAATAGCCACATTTTAATCTTTACATACTTACAATTGTATTTCATAGGGTACTGGATTTAGATTGAGACTTAAATTTTGAAAAAAAGATGAGAAATCAGAACACAATTTTGATAGAAAGAGTACTACTTCCACATTGTATTATCTTTTCACTGGAAAATTTTAATTGAAAATAAAATGGATATAATCATTACCAATGTCTGAAGAGTTCCACAGTCCAGAATCTATATGCCAGAGGATAGAATTAATGGTCACCTCGCCTGGCTGTTTTGAGCCACAAGCTGTCTTTGCTAAGAATTTTGTCAGCTGAGAATCTGTAGCTTTAGGATTCCAAGTCTGGTTTATTCAGTTCTTAGTGTCTTTGAACAGTATGTATAACTTTTTATCATAATCAATTATTCAGTATTGGATAAATTATATAATCTATGTTGGAGAACATCAAGGGCAATAAAGTAAAACAATATTCTTTCTTGACAAGTATCTGTTGTAATTTCTGGATCACTAGTGACAATTTTATTGATTATGCACTCTCAAAATAACTTGTGAAATTATAATGATAGAAAAAATTCTTGAGAAAATAAATATAAACACTAAAATAGGATGACAAAGTTTTTGACCATCAACTCATTATAAGTAGAGTTAAATTATATTTATGCTCATCTTTAGGGGAATTCTCTGATACTAGTTAGGCTTTACCTTCATTTGGTTTGTTTATGAAATGTGAATACACTCATCATGGTTTTTTGTGTTCATGTCACTCCCTTCTTGTGGGAAAGGTATTTCAGTTATCACTAAAAGTTTCCCAACATAAAGCATGTTAAAATTACATTACTTCCACTCGGGAGACTGTGGCAGAAGGATTTTGCGAGTTTGAAACCAGCCTGGGCTACAAAGTGAGCTCAAGACCAGCCTGAACTGTATAGTGAAACCCTGTCTCAAAAAGACAAAAAATTACATTACTTAAATGGAGGTACAACCTACTGAAACATGCAGAAGAAATCCACGCATTGTTTAACTAAATTTTCCCTATTATTTTATTTATAGTTTGATTGTTTCTCACCAAAATTTCTATCTTTTCTGAATTATTTTTACTTTCATTGCGTAAACTGAGAAATTTCACAAGTAAATATGAAAATGGCTTGGATTTTATTTGCTCTGAAAGATCAGCAGCAATCTAAGCAATCAAAGAACCGTATCCTATTATGAAGTCCGGTATATGCAACTATTTTTAAACCTTAGTAAATGTTTCTTTATGGTTATTCAAGGCTGTACAACTTGTGCCATATCACATGATAGTAAATGATAGGATGACACTTCTTGGCATGTGTATGCATTTTAGAATAACAGAATTGTCTTCCTGTTACAGTTTCTTTCAGTTTAGTTACATTTTTGTCCACTTTTGGATGCTTAGGAAACTGAATTTTGCTTGAACATAATGTTTAGCTTGATAGTCTGCCAACTGCTTGCTCTTATACAGTTTAAAATGTATTCAAACTAGAGGTTATCTATTAATCTTCCACTTTTGTCACATCAGTCTCAGAATCTATCTTTTTTATAAGAAAGATTGTTAATTTCAAGTTGATTACAGTTCCTGAAACCTCCAATCATAGTTATATCCACTGCATTTTAACACTGCTGTTGGAATTATTCATCTTTTGACAATAGCAGCATTTAGCTTTTGAAGTTTTTGAAGCAGAAGAATTAAATTTGAGTGCTTTCCTTTTCTCAGTCTAGCCTTTATATTCCAAGCAGTACTGAATGTTTTTTTATGACAGTTTTACTTTTGCCTTGGATGTGGTGCTCTTTCTTTTACAAGCTGATGAACACACTCTTTAATGCTATGCTACTTCCTTAAAAATAAATGAAAGTATTCAGTCTGTGTTGCCTCACACAGTGCCTGCAGTTTGATATTTACTTGCATGATTGATTTAAAAGTGACAGTGTCTTTATGACATGATTTTGCTCAAAGGTTAATATAATGGTGAGGAAACATTTGAGTAGGTTTGCAACAAAGATTTTTTGTTCCCCCAGACTTGCACATTATTGCACATTCAGCTACGTAGCTACTGGGCTAAGCTATTTTCCACCTTCAAAGGTCAGAAAAAGTGACATTTTCCCTTCACAGGTACCAATACATAGTGAGTGAAAGGTACTAGTATGTAGTGAATGAAATATCACAGTTTCCACAAGCTAGAAGCAGAAGTAATGCATTTGTACACATTATTTTTATCTGTGTTTTCTTAGGGTCTTGCTTCAGCCTTTATAGCCAAGGCCCTATTTTCTTTTCTTATGTCTAGTACATAGAATAGCACTATGCTCTGTTACATAACAATTATTAAGTGAGAGAATATAATCTTTTCAGATATATATGTTACACATGTATCTCAAAAGAATATATACAGTATATATAACAGTATATTGAATTCATCTTAGACAATTACACTGACATTTCCCTAAAATCTAAAAAGAATCAAGTGTGAAATAAGATAAATTCACAAAATTTATAGTGAGCTTATCAGTTATATAGTGCAGTTTAAATTACAATTTTTGTCTCCATTTCCTGCTATAGAAAACAAAGCTCTAACATTTTAAGAATTATTTGATGTGTATATATTCAGCTACCCTGGCATAGTCATATATTTAAGACACAGTATTTTATATATTATTATAAAAATTTGTTTTATGCGTGTGAATATACATGAAATTTAATTAAACACTATTCCATTATATAACTCATTCTAATCTGTCCAGCAAGAATTATGTTTATGTATACATTTCATTGTTTTCTTCTAAAAGATATCCACAACTCCAAGGTGAATCTCCACCAAAATTTTACTGTAGCACTCACTCCTCCATCTCTTTGCTAACAAAACCAATGTATGCAATTTTCAAGATAAATGCAATAATTTCTTAATAATATATACTCAGGAGTGGAAATGATGAATTACCAAGACATATCATTTGTTATTACTTAAGTAACATACACAAATTGGTTTTCTCAAGTTATGTAAAGCACCTGCTTCAAGAATACTTGATTTCCTTTTAAAATTGGGAATGCAATAGATAAAGGAGTGACTTTGCTTACAATTTTATTTTGTATTTCTTTTATGTATGTATTCATTTATTTCCTCAAAATCTCATGCTCCAATGTGATTCCCACACATACCAAAACATGAAATAAATTCATTTTTAAAAATTTGGATTCATACTCATGAAATGAGTAGGTTATGAATATTTTAAATTTATATAATTAAAATATAATGATTTTACTTATTTTCAAGCACTTCTTTCACCAAACACCATAAATTTAACACATCTTAATTTTGCTAGATTTACATCAATGGTGATATTATTAAATGCAGCATAATATTTATGTCAAGAAATCATATCACATACCCACTCACCCTGCCAATAGTGAACATGCATTTGTGATTAACTTCCTATAATTATAAATATTATATCAAACTATATGACAGTATAAATCCTTCTTAATCTAGGTAAGAATTTCTTTGTGCATATACCCAAGAGTACATGTTGAATCAAAGAATATATAGAAAGTGCTAGACCGCTATGCTAACCAGTAGTAATGGAGATATGAAGAATATTTGCTCTTACATTTCTCTCTTTCCATAATATATATGTAAATACATATATATATATATACACTTTTTTAGACTAAGTGATAAATTAATGATTTAATTGTTATTTTTTATTTGTTAGTAAATTTGAAACTTACTTCTTACGTTTCTTACATTTTTGTCATTTGTTCTCCCAGTTTTCATAAACAGTTTTTTAATTAATTATACCGGTTTGTTTTAGACATGCATATTCCTATTTCCCCAATCCCATTCCCTACATTCTACCTCTCCTCCTCTCCCTATTTACAAAAGTTTTGTTACTGTTATTTTCTTCTATTTTCTGTCATTTTCTTTGCTCTTCCTTCTTATCCCCCTCCTCCATCCCTTGTTCCCTTTCCCATTTGAACTTTTTCATCTTGTTTCCCTATATCTAATACCTATTTTGGTTTACACTTTTAGCTTCACACAGAACAGAAACAATGAGATATTTAAACATGTATGTCTGATTGATTTCACTTAATAGTATAATATCAAAGTGCATCCATTTACTTAGAAATGCCCCAAATTCATGCCTTATTGCACAGTAGTACTCCATTGTACACAAAAGTCACAAATCCACTCTTATTTATTGTACTGTAGCACTCCATCGTATACAAAAGTCACATCTTTAACTATTCATCCGTTGATGGGTATTTGAGCTGGTTCCAAGATTTAGTTAGTGTAAACTGTGCCACTAGAAACATGGGTGTTCATATATTGCTGTACAATGATGCTTTGAATTATTTTGGGTGAATACTGAGGAGAATAACTTGGTCAAATGGAACCACTAATGTTAGTTTTTTGAGTTATCATCACATTGATTTCCACAGTGGTTGCACCAGACTATACTCACCCTCAACTCTGAAGAATTTCTTTTTCCACAAAACATTGTCAGCATTTGTTATTCCTTCATTGCTTTTTTTTCTTTTCATTTCTTCTCATTCATTCACTCTTGTTTACTGGGAATCAATCAGAATATTTCTTGATTTCTTGATAATTGCCACTCTTTCTGCAGTGATGTGAAAGCTCAGTGTTGTTTCTATCTGTGCCTCTTGGATGACCAGTGGTTTGGAACATTTTTTTCATATATTTATTTGCTATTTGCAATTCCTTCTCTGAAAAGTGTCTATTCAATTCTGATGCACATTTTTCAACTGGATCATTAAATTTGAGGGCTGTGATTTGTTTTTTGGTTTTCTATATAGTTTTGATACTAGTCCTTTGTTTGAGAAATGTATGGCAAAATTTTCCCCAGTCTGATGGGTTATCTCTTTACTCCAATCATAATTTTTTTTTGATGGGCAAAACTTCTTAAAAAGACGAGATACCAGTAGTTGTTTCTTGTAGTATTTCCAGTATGGTTGGGGAATTGGTTGATTAATCCCCTGTCTACACCCGTGTCTTCAAGAGTTTTGCCTATTCTATATTCCAACAAATTTACTGTTTCTGTTTTAACATTAAGATCTTCAATCCATTTTGATTTTAGTTTAATGCATGGTGAGAGATATGGTTCTAGGTTTAATTTTCAACCTATGTAAAACCAGTTTTTCCATTAACATTTATTAAAGAGGCTATCTGTTTTCTAGTGAATTTGTTAGACATTTTGTCAAAGATAAATGAGCTGAATATGTTTTAAGTTTTTTATTCTTCTAATCGGTTACATTGATTCTTGGATCCGTTTTTCTACCAATGCCATACTATTTATATCACATTAGCTTTGTAGTACAATTTCAAGTCAGGGGCTGTGATGCCCAGTCCATGCCTCTGTTGTCCAGAATTGCTTTTGCTAATCTGAGTCTCTTCTGGTTTAAATTTAGCTTTAAGAGTTTTTTTTAATAATTCTGTGATATTTGCTGTTGGTATTTTGATTGAAATTGAATTATATTTGTATAATAATATTGGAAGTATGACAATTTTTACTATGGCAATTTTTCTTTTCCAAAATCAAGGGATAACTTTCCATTTTCTGTTGCCATTTTCAATGTCCTTTTTAAATGTGAAGTTCTTTTACTGCTTTTGTTAGATTTATTCCTATGTATTTCATTGTTTTGGATGTTATTTTGCAAGGTAGAGGTTCTTTAATTTCTCTTAGTGAACTTCTTGCTTGTGCACAGGAATGCTAATTGTTTTTGAGTGCTGATTTTCTATATAGCAAACCTCCTGAATTTGTTTGTGAAATCTGAAAAATCTTTTGATGGAGTTTTTTAATTTAAAGTAAAAAACAAAAAAGTATAAGGGTACAAGTAATACAGAATTTAAAAAAAAATAAGAAATCACTAGTTAATGCATTACATATTGTCATCTTAGAAATAGTTGTTCAAGTTACAGGATTAAAGCATACAAAGTGGACCTTCAAACAGTGAGACTGCAAACAGTTGTGTTCAATGAGCCAACAAAAACTTAGTAATATGTTTTCTATCTTAGCACACCTAAACACACTTGCAGTTGTATCCTTTAGAGCACCTTTTTTCCGTTCTTTTTTTACAACATTTACACATTTTGGGCTTTATTACTCGCATAGTGCTTATTACTATTTTTGGGAAGAGAATAAAGTCAAATAGCAGTCAGTCAAAACAAAGGATGGGCATAGCAAATGATGTAAAAACAGAATACAAGTTAATCAACAATGGTTACCACAATGCCTCTTGCTACCTTAAAAATAATAGCCTATATCATTAGGTGTAATAAAATTGAAAATAAATGTACAGAATAAGACCAATAAAACCTAAACATTGGAGACATTACAGGACTTCAAAAGAAGATAATAGTCAAACCAGAATGGGCGTCATAGTGGATATTATTGCCTTCAAAGTCATTGCCTATACCCTCAAATTTGATACTATCAAACAAAACAGAACAGAGTATGTTCTGCTCTGTGTGATAGTATTAAGTATCAGAGTATAGGCAACTACTTTGAAGGCAACAAGATTTACTTGATGCCCATTCTGGTTTGACTATTATCCTCTTTTGAAGTTCTATAAGGTTTACAAAGTTTAGGTTTAATTGGACTTGTTCTCTACTGTTTTGTTCAACTTTATAATACCTAAAGAGATGGACAATTCTTCTTAAGGAAGCAAGAGGCATTATGGTAACCGTTGTTGATAACCTTGTACTCTGTTTTTACATCATGTGCTTTGCCTATCCTTGGTTTTGACTGACAGCTTTGTTTTATCATGTTTGATTTTATTCTCTTAAAAAAAGTAATAAGATCTATGGGAGCAATAAAACCCAAAATGTGTAAATTTTATTGTAATAAAGACAGGGGGGAAAAAGTGCCCAAAATGATACAACAGAAAGTGTGTTTAGGTGTGTTAAATAGATGACCATATTAATATTTTTGATTGGATCATTGAACACAACTATTTGCAGTCTCACTATTTGAATGTTCACTTTGTATGATTTGATCCTGTGACCTGAATCACTGTTTCAAAGATGATAGTGTGTAATCTATTAATTGGTGATATCTTACTGTTCTTTTTTCTTTTTGTAGTTCTGTATTACTTGTACCCTAACACTGTTTTGTTTTGTTCTGTTTTTTTTCTCTTTTTCCTTTTAAATAAAAAAAAAACAGAACAGAGTAAAATAAGTCAAAGCAAGATTGTGGGAGCAATACAGGGCTTCAAATCAAGTTAATAGGAAATACAAAAAGTTACTATAATATATCCTGCTAATTGTTTTGATTTTTCCCTTAATTAAAAAATAATAAGAAAAAATTTTTTTAATAAGCGGGAGATTGAGATAAAAGAGGACATAACAACATAACAATACAGGTCAAAGCATAACAATTTCAGCAGCCTAGTGCTTCACCACAAGATAACCCGACTTAATGGTAGTTACCATAATGTCTCTTCAAGGAAATATTTCCTTGAAATATTTGAGTATAACTTCGTATACTATGGCTTCAAACATATCAAGGTACTGCGAAACCATTCAAGAGGATGAAAGTATTACAGGATATTTAGAATCAGCTAATGGAAAACGAACAATGATTTCTATATTATCTCTTTGCTTATAAAAATTTTTGTTTATACCATCACATATAATAAAGCCCAGTAAGATACAACATGATAAAAATATGGATACATAAGAATAATAGTGTGATGGAACTTCAAAAAAAGATGATATTAAATCAGCACTAGCTATCGTGATGTGTTGTTTTCTTCAGAATAGCTGTTCATATCATCACAGGCAATAATATAAAACAGCTTAGAATAAATCCATTCCAATTAATGAGTGAAAACTGTATAAGGCTTCAAAGTCGCAAAATGGGGAATCATGATTACAACATATTTTATATATTTAAATCATTTCTTACAATAGGGAAACTATTTGGTATTCATACATGTGAGTTTGATTTATTTCACTTATGAGTATGGTCTCAAGCTGTGCCCATTTATTTATAAATATCTCAATGCAATCCTTCTTTACAGCTGAGTAGTACTCCATTGTATAAAAATACCACAACTTTTTTATCCATTTCTCAGTTGATGGACACTTAGGTTGTTTCCAAGAACTGGCAATTACAAATTGTGCTGCTATAAACATGGATGTACATATATGACTGTGGTATGATGCTTTCAATTCTTCTGGGAATATGC
This sequence comes from Cavia porcellus, assembly GCF_034190915.1. Lineage (NCBI taxonomy): Eukaryota > Metazoa > Chordata > Mammalia > Rodentia > Caviidae > Cavia > Cavia porcellus. Next base: position 74,309,659 of record NW_026947486.1, read on the forward strand.
CTAGAAGTAGGATAGCTGGAACAAATGGGACTTCCAATCCCAGCTTTTTGAGAAATCTCCAGACTGACCTCCACAATGGTTGCACCAGTCTACACTCCCACCAATAGTACAACAGAGTTTCTTTTTCCCCATAGCCTCTCCAGCATTTGTTGTGGATGGTTTTCTTGATCCTGGCCATTCTTTCAGGAGTGAGATGTAATCTCAGAATTGTTTTAATTTGCACTTCTCTAATGACTAATGATGATGAACTTGTTTTCATGTTTTGTTGCCATTTGTATTTCTTCATTTGAGAAGTGTGTATTCATCTCAGATGCCTATTGGATCTTTGAATTTTGGGGGTCTGAGTTTTTTTTTTTAATTCTTTATATGTTTTAGACAGAAATTCTTTATCTGAAGGAGAGTTCACTAAGATTTTTTCCGAGTTTGTGGGTTTTTCTTCACTATGCTGGAGATTCCTTTTGACATGCAGAAACTTTTTCATAAGAGGTGATCCCAGTTATTGATTCTGTGAAGTATTTCCCATGCAGTTTGATTCCTGTTCATGAATTCTCTACCTACTCTTATGGCTTCAAGTTTTTTACTCAATTTTTCTTCCAATAGATTTAGTTTTTCTGTTTTAATATTCAGATCATTTAGATTTTAATTTAGTACATGATTGTAGGCATGGGTCTAGTTTTAGTTTTTGACATACGGAGAGCCAGTTTTTCCAACACCATTTGCTAGAGATTTGTCCTTCTTCCAGTGAACCTGTTTGGCTCCTTTATCAAAGATAAGGTGGTTGGGTGTGTTTGTAGTTGTGGTTGTTTCTAATCTGTTCCATTTATCTTTAGCTCTGTTTTGATTCCAGTACCATGTTGATTTTACTACCGTTGCTTTGTAGTATAACTTCAAGTCAGGGATTGTGATGCCTCCTGCCTTGCCTTTGTTGCTTAGAACTGTCTTTGTTATTCTAGGTCTCTTCTCACTCCAAATGAATTTTATGAGTGATTTCTCTAGATCTATGATATGTTGATGGTATTTTTATTGGGATTGCATTGAATCTGTATAAGAGTTTTGGGGGAATGGCCATTTTCAAAATATTTATTCTTTCTATCCATGAGCAAGGGACATCTTTGATGGAGTTTTTGGAGTCTGCTATGTAGACTATTGGGCCAGCATATAATGATAATTTAATTTTCACCTTTGAAATTCTTATTCTTTTCATTTCTTTCTCTTGTCTTATTGCTCTGGCTAATGCTTCCAGAAGTACATTAAATAAGAGGGGGTGATTTCGTGATTTTAGGATGATTTTTTTTTTTTTTTAGTTTTTGAACATTTACTATATTGTTGGTTGTTGCTTGTTATTGATGATTATAAAGAACATATATTGCCTTATCATTATAACTAAATTATTGTCTTGTTGCTGGTTTCTTTCCTTTACCCTCTTTTTAATTGTTTTTCTTGTCTGGTGAGTTATTTCTGTTACTGTTTTAGGAACTGTGGTTTGTCTATCTCTTTATAAAATATTCTTCAGATCATTTTGTAATGCTGTTCTGTTAGTTATACACTTTGGCAGGTTTTCTTTTTTATGAAAATATCATGTTTCTCCCTCAAGTTTGAAAGATATTTTTGTGTTGTACATCAATCTGGGTTGGAAGTTGTTTCATTTTTGAACATGAAATATTTCAGTTCAAGCTCTCCTTGACTTGATTAGACTGTTTTGTGGACTTTCTTATGTTTTCTTCTGTTTCTTTTTCACAATATTTCCACAGTGACCAATCAAGTGCTGCAGCACAGAACATCTTATGCTCTGCTATACTCGGGTGTGTCTCCCTAGAAGCTTCCCCCACACAGCCAGGTGCCCAAGTCCAAAATGGAAGACTCCCAACTCAGGCCTTGGTCCTCTTTTATCCTTTCACAGTCTGAGAACAAATTGGCAAATATGGGGAAATGAGTTGCTTACTGATCACTTGCTCCTGGTGTGTATCTTGAAAATAGACTCCCAGGCCACAAATCCTCTGTTTGGTGGAAAGAAAAGAAGATGAAGACCCTTGTAACCCAGATATGTACTCTGTAGCTTGACTCTGCCACACTACTTGAGCTTCATGATCTGTTTTGGAACTTTCCAGAATGGTAAGTTGGAACTTTCCAGAACTTTCCCCTGGAATGGTTTCTATATTGGTCATAGGCAGATGTCCTGCTGGCAGGCCTATAGGATTCCTTTGCCTTTTACAAATTCTTATAGCTATGTTTTGTTTTTTCTACAAGTCTCATTTCAATTTAATTTTTGACATCAGTATATGTTTTTCTCGCCTTCTTCCAATTATCTGTGCTTTTAATTGTCTCTTAGACTCTCCAACATCACTCCTTTTCCAGGCAATCACGTTGATTCTCTCTAATGGTCATGTTCTTTATATATTTTCCTATTTTTATTTCTGTCTTCTGATTGTTAAATTGTAAGCCAATAACATTTATTGTAGATATGTCTCAAAAGTTAGTTTCATATATTACATAAAAATTCTCTTCCATCATCTATTAATTTTGTTTATATTGCTCTTTAAACAGAAATCCTAAGTTTTGCAAATCAAATTTATAAATCTTTATCTTATGTAAGCACTGTTTTTCCCCCTGGAAAACTCCTGGTATCCCTCATTATTTCATTTTTTTTTAACATTTGTGTTTGTGATTCTATGTGGATAATTGTTCCATCTAAAAACAATGGCAATTAATCTCCTCCTTCACATACTGATATTTTATTTGTTGCATTCCAAATTTCCACAGATTTAATAGTTTAAAAATTCTTATTTTCTACTTCACAATGTAAGGTATTAGAAGTCCTGATGTGGTTTACTGAGCTCTTTGATTGTGGGAAGCAGCTGAAGCTGGAGATGGATCACCTACCTAAGGACTTAAGGAAGCACAAAACCTGAGGCAGGTCACGTGCATAAACTGCTCTAGTCTCAAGATCACTGGGACCCCAATGAAAGCCACATGGATAAACTATTAGACCGAGGGATTTTGTATTTTTTTTTCTAACGGTAACGGGGATCGAACTCACAGCCACACACTTGCAAGGCAGGTGCTTATCCCGCTGAGCTAAATCCCCAGCCCTAGTTGGAGGGATTTTATTTGAAACTCAGCATCACAAATACATAAATATATGTGCTGCAAACCTTGGGGTCCTTCCTCCTTCTCCTCCTTTTTCTTCTTCCTTCCTTACATTTCATCAGGAAAGAGGGTTCCATCTGGCTTCAGTCTTCTGCATTCTGATTCTTGTACTTTTTTCACCAGATTCTCACTCTACTCACTCTGGGAACTCCAAGAGTTGTATACGACATAGTATTTTATTAAGTTCTTACAAGACTTAAATCAAGATGATGGTTGGTGAAAGTATCGACAGCTAATTTGAAGAGACCAAGAGACATGATGGCAGCCATAGTTGATTTTTCTATTGTCTGGTTTTGAAAGACTATAATGTCCTCACAACTCTGTTCTGGTCAGTTTAATACTGTTTTGTTTTGTATGAATTCATTGTGTGTAAACATATGGAGAAGTATTTAGAAGAAAACAAGAGACATTATGGTAGCCATTGTAGATTCCTTGTTGTCTTCTTTTGAAATCTGTGTCACTTACATTGTTTTCTTTTGATCTGCTTTGTTCTGTTTTGTTATATTTAGCTTTACTCTATTTAAAATAAAGATAATTGTTAGGTGTATAGTATAATCTGAGGTGTAAGATATTTTTCCTAGCTTATGCAGGAGTTGGTAAAATTCTTTGCCTTACCGTTGTTCAACTCATGAAAACCTGGTTATTCTGAGATGAGGTTATCTAATTTGGTCAGATTTGGTCAGATTTAGGGAAGATAAACCACCTTTTATTTAAAAAACAACTGGTTTAAGATCCTAATGGTATATCCAAAACCATCTCTTTTGTCACAGAGGATAAGTTAGGATTTCAATTTATATATTTCCTATTTACAGGTCTTGCCCACACTCAAAAGTTTAACTTATAGAGGAAAAACAATTACAAGTTAGTTTAACATTTTGTTTACCATACATTTGTTAGCTTTTTTCCCATAGCAGTGACAAAATATCTACTATGAATTACTTACAGTAGGAATTACATTCATTCTTGGTTTCAGAGGTTTCACTCTGTAGTGTCTTGGATCCATTATTTTAAGTTGATGATGAGCTGCAACATTTTGATGGAAATTCAAGGCAAAGGAAAGTAGTTACTTATCTCATCACAGCCAGAAGGCAAAGAAAGATAGAAACAGCCTAAGAAAGGATACACTCTCAAGAGCACACATTAAGTGACCTTTTCCTCCAACTAGATCATAGTTCTTAACAGCTCATTCAGCTCTGATGTCATCAATGGATTAAATCCAGTAATTTCTCTGGGAGTTTCTTAGTGCAACCAATTTATCAGTCAAGATCAGTGCTTTCACTATACTTTCTAATCACTAAAACTTTGTTAATTTACTTATTAGTTTGTTTAGGAGTACAAACTTATTACAGTATATTCAATAGTAATAGTGATCATGTTATCAGTTTTCAAGGAATCAACCTGAAATATTTGCAACAAGATTTCTTATAGATTTTTGTTTTATAATGTGAATCAATGTAGAGAACATATCTCTCTCTAAAGTACTCTTTCTGGATTAGTCATCATAGATTTTTCAGATTTTCCTTTAGTTTAGTTATGGTGCACAGTATATTAATAATGACTTCTTACATTATTTTTCTAGATTAAAGCCTTATGGTCCTCATAAAATTTTAATTACCATTGCTTTTACTTTGCTAGTGCTTTATTAGGATTCTGTAATTATTTTTATAACTGAATTAAACATGCAAATACTAAATTTCTCTCCAATTTGTTTGAAGTCAAGAATAGTGTAGCATCAAATATCAGTTGGATATATATATATATATATATATATATATATATTATATATATATAATATATACTATTTCTGTATATATTATTTTACATAAGGTATAGTTTAATTTGTCTTTGGTAATTTATTATAATTTATATTTAGAACCATCTGTTTTATTTTTTGGCAGGGAAGGAGAATGTTGATTAATATTTAAATTGAAGTACTTGCAAAACGTTTAGATAACGTGCCAATTTTGACATTTATCATTAAATTTACATGTATTGTTCAATTTAGTTTTTGCTTAAATATTAACAATAGCATTTTCAATTGTTCATGCTTACATTTAATATCGATTTTATAATTAGATTTTTATAACTTTTCTTTTATTCTTTATCATTCTTGGAAATATTCTAACATGAACATTTTGAAGCACGAAGTTTTAATTTTATTAAGAAATTGTATTATGCATTGATTTCTTCCACTGTCTCATTTCTTTTCATGTTTATTTGCTTTGCTCTGTGATTCATTAAAATATGAATCATTGTTACCTATTGCCATTTTTCTTATTTGTGATAAATAGTATATGAAGTTATATATTTCCTCCTGTTTACTGATTTTGCCATCATCTCAATTTTGGAAATTTAGCATTTTCAGTAGAAATCAGATCTGAACAATTCTATATGTCCTATCTAATTTATTTGATGACATAATTTATTTTCCTAATATGATATCGTGCAGTTTCATATTTAATTTTGTTTTTAATATTACAGTCAAATGCCATTTCACTATATGCAGGATTGTTTGGAATTCATGTAGGCTTCTTTGTGGCCTGATATATGATACAATTTGGAAATATCTCATGAGTACTAGGTAACAACTATTTTCTATAATGGATTAAATAACTAATTATATATAGCCTAATAACTAGTACTTACTAATAATTCATGTGTTTATATTTTATATGAAATCATTTCCTGAGAAGAGCTCATTAAAATTGAAAGTACAATTATATCTAATTCTAGTAATGTTTCAAAGTCTCTTAACTTCTCAGTTAATGATCAGATGTAGTTTGACTGTAGATTCATCACTGCTGGCAGTAATAGGGTAATCTTCCAAAACTTGTAATTTTTTGACATCTTTTATCTTTTTATCTTGAACTTGTGAAATTATAGAAATGTGAATGCCATATGATATTCCAACCAGCTTCCCAAGATTTAATGTGTTGCAAAAGTCCATGCATATATAATTATCAAAACCAAAAAATTAACAGTGACAGAAAATGGTTTGTTAAATTATGGACTCCAAATTTATTAAGATTTCCACTAATGTATATTTTATTACAGGATCCTATCTTGGATCGTCATTTACATTCGCTTGCTATTTTTGCTTTGTCTCTTCTAATCTGTGACACTTTGTCAATCTTTCCTTCTTTTTCATGATCTTGTTATGAAGGAGAATTGATAAGTTATTTTGTATAATCTTTTTCTCTGATGATTTCTCGTGAATATAGTGATAGTATGTATTTTCCTTCTTTTTTTATCACTACCGGGAATTGAACTCACAACTGCGTGCATGCAAGGCAGGTACTTATGCCACTGAGCTAAATCACCAGCCCCCATACATACTACGTATTTTAAAGGAATTTATGTAAATGATACATTGACACTCCTTAGTGTATCATATTAAGTGATTTGGATGCTATTATTCCTATTACTATTGATATTGAGCTTGATTACTTGATTAAATTGGTTCTTGCTTGGTTTCACTATTGTAATATTTTCCACTTTTTTAATGAAGCAGAGTATGGAAGGAATACCTTGAGATTGTTCACCTATGTTCTTCTCCACAAAATTTCTCTCACTGATTTTTAAAACTAATAAGAATCGAATCTGCAGTTACTACTGCAATGTTGACCTAATTATGACTTTTTATGTCATTTTACTTCTACTATTTAAAATCGGTATACTCCTGTAGGAAACGCTTTTTTCCTTCACATTCATGTATTTATTCTTCTATATAGTTACATCGTGTGTATTTTTGTGATAAAAGTCAAAATTGCTTTTATTTTTTATGTGCTCAGTTGGATTCAGCTTTACCCTTTGGAGGTTTCTTCATGTTGACTTGTGCTCTTTTCCTTAGTGGCTGTGGAGATTCCTGAAAAACTACTATTAGAGGTTCCGATCGACCCAGCTATTTCCCTTCTGGGTTAAAACATCATATCACTGTGATGTATGCACACACATGTTTATAGCTGCACAATTTGTAATGGCTAGATCTTGGAAAAAACATGAATGTCCATCAACTGAGGAATGGATTAAAAAGTACACTTTTATACAATGGAATACTGCTGAGCCATAAAGAATGATAACTTTGAAGCTTTGATAGATAAACAAATGTAACTACAAACAATATTCATATGAGAAATAAGTCAGACTCATATGTGTAAAAATGCTGTTGTCTTGATAGCATAAAAAGCTGAAAGGATAAATAAGATTCAAAGGTAACAATACATATAGTGAAAGAGAAAAAAACTGCTAAAATGAAAATTATATTTTTTGATAAATTTTGTGTGCCCATGTCTGCTAACCTGAACAACTATTTTGAAGATCACAATATGCAATATAAGAAACCATAGACTTTTTTTTTATTTAGGGATTAAAAGCAAAACATAAAAAAGTGTAGAATAGTACAGAATTTTAAAAAACACTAAGAAATCACTAGTTGAAAAAATACATAGGACCATCTTAGAAATATTGTTCAAGTTAGAAGATCAAAGTATATAAACCAGAGAGACAATCAAACAATGACAGTATAAATCATTCTGTTCACTAAACCAACAAAAATTAGTAGTATGTTTATCTGTCATACATACTTAAACATAAACACAATTATATCCTTTAGAACACTTTCCTTCCCTTTCATTATAACAATATCTATTATACAGTTTGGATCTTATCCCTCTTTCAGTTTTTATTATTTTTATATTAAAGAGACTATGTCATATTTACAATTATGAGTCTGATTTCACTGAGGAGCATCATCTCAAGTTGCCTCAACTTCCCTATAAAACCCTCAAGATCATCCTTTTATAGCTCAGTAATATTCCATTGTATAAAAAATCACATCAGGGGCTGGGGATTTAGCTCAGCGGCATAAGTGCCTGCCTTGAAAGCAGGCAGTCGTGAGTTCGATTCCTGGTACCGATAAAAAAACAAAACAAAACAAAAAAAAGATAAAAAAAAAAATCACATCATTTTCATCCATTCTGTGCTTGATGGATATTTTGGTTGTTTCCAAGATTTAGCTATTAAAATTGTGGTGCTATATACATGGGTATTAGCACATATATTGATGTGACATGACCTTCTCAATTTTTGTGGGAAAATACCTAGAGAATAGCTGGATTAAATTGAACATCCAATCCTAGTTTTTTAAGGTATCTCTATACTGATTTCCTTAGTGGCTGCAACAGTATACAATCCCAACAAGAGTGGAGAAATATTCTTCTTTTCCAGCAGACTTACCAATGTTTGTTATCAGTTGATTTCTTGATGGTAGCCAATCTTCCTGGAGTGAAATGAAACCTCGATGCTGTTTTAATTTTCATTCTTGAATGCTTAATGATAGTGAATATTTATTCATGTACTTATTTGCCATTTGTATATCTTCATCTGTGAAATGTGTGTTATTTCAAATGCCCATTGTTGGAGAGGATCTTTGAATTTAGGGGTCTTGAGGCTTTTCAATTGTTTATACATTCTGGATACAAGTCCTGTGTCTGAGGGACTACAGGCTAATATTCTTTTGCATTCTGTGGGTTTTCTATTCATTTTGTTGGCTATTTCATTTGAAGTGTAAAAACTTCTTAGTAAAATGAAATGTTGTTTGTTTCATTGAAACATTTTCCATGCAGTTCGCTTTTTGTTCATGAATTTTATGAATTGCTCTATGTCTCCAAGATTTTTATCTAATTAGTTGTACAGTAGACAGTGTTTCTGTTTTAATATTTAGATCTTTGATTCCACTTCACGTTAGTTTAGTGCATGGTGACAGGCATGGGTCTAGTTTCAGTCTTTTGCATGCGGAAAGCCAATTTTGCTAACACCATTTATTAAAGAGTCTACCTTTTTTTTTTCAGTGAAAATGTTTAGCCACTTTGTCAAATATCAGGCTGCTGAGTGTCTTTGTAGTTGTGTTTGCATATGCTAATCTGTTCCATTGAAACTCAAGTTTACTTCTTTGCCAATTCCATCCTGATTTTATCACTGTAGCTTTGTAGTATAACTTCAAGTCAGGAATTGAGACACCTCCTAACTTGTCTTTGTTACCCAGAAGTGCCTTTGCTATTCTAGGTTTCTTCTGTTTCAATTAAAATTTTAGCAATGTTTTCTCTAGATCTGTAGGTATGTTAATTGTATTTTGATTTGGATTGCATTGAATTTGTATAAAAGTTTTGGGAGTATGACCATTTTCACAATGTTGGTTCTTCTTAACCAAGAGCAAGGAATATCCTTCCATTTTCTAATATCCTATTCAATCACCTTTTTTAGACTAGTATAATTTTTAGCATACACATCTTTTACATTCTTGGTTAGGTTGATTTCTAAGTATTTCATTTTTTTAGATGTATTGGGAAAGATGAAATTTCCATAATTTCTCTCTCAGTGAGTTTGTTGTTGTTTGTGTATAGGAATACTATTGATTTTTGAGTGTTGACTTGTATCCAGCTACACTACTGAAATTGTTTATTATCTCTAATAGTCTTTCAATGGAGTTTTTTGGATCTTTTATGTAGAGTATCATGTCATATTCAAATAGTGATAATTTAACTTCTTTTCCTATCTTTATGCCTTTTATTTCTCTCTGAAATGATTGCTCTGCCTAATAGTTCCAGAACTATATTGAATAGAATTAGTGATAATGGACATCCTTGTCTTATTCCTGATTTAAAATGAACACTTTCAGTTTTTGTCCCTTTAGTACAATGTTGGATGCTGGTTTGTTACAGGTGGCCTTTATCATATTGAGGTAGATAATGATACATTTTGAGGTTTTGTAGGATTTTTATCATGAACAAGTGTTAGACTTTACCAAACACTTTTTCTGCATCTACTGAGATGATCACGTGGTTTTTGCTTTTGGCTCTGTTGATGTGCTGTATTATATTTATTGATTTGCATCTATTAAAACATCCCTGCATTGCTGGAATAAATCCCACTTTGTGATGATGTATATGCTTCATGATGATTTGCTGTGTTCTATTTGCTAGTTTTTATTGAGAATCTTTGCATCAATGTTCATTAGTGAGATTGGATTACAGTTCTCCTTTATGCTTGAACCTTTGTCTGGTTTTGGAATCAGAGTAATACATGCCTCTAGGAACGAGTTGTAGAGGATTGCTTCCCTTTTAATTTCAATGAAGTATTTAAGGAGTAAAGGTGTCAAAATCTCTAAAATTTCTTGTAGAATTCAGATGTGAATCCATCAGGACCCAGGCTTTCCTTTGTTGGTAGATTTTTAATCATGTTTTCAATTTCAATAGCTGATATTGGGTTATTCAACATTGTTGTATCTTCTTCATTGAGCTTTGGTAGTTCATAAGATTTGAGAAATCTATCCATGTCCTCTGTGTTTTCCACCCTATGTGGACAGAGATTTTCAAAGTATATACTGATGATCTTTTGAATTTCTATGGAATCTGTAGTAATTTGTCTCTTTTCAGTCCTTTTTGAATGATTTTGAGGTTTTCCTTTTGTTTATTCTCTCAAAAACCAGTTCTTTGATTCATTAATTCTTTGTATTTTTGTCTCAAGTGCATTAATTTCTGCTCTGCTCTTTACAATTTTCTCTTTTCTTTGGTTTTGATTTTGACCTCCTCTTTTTCTAGAAGCTTGTGATGTAACAATAGGTTGTTTATAAGTGTTGGCTCTGTTTTCTTGATATGGCCATTTATTGTTACATATTTCCCTCTTACAACCACTTTCATTGCTTCCTGCGGGTTTTGGTATGTTGTATCTGCCTTTTTGTTGAATTGTAGCTATTGCTTGATTTCTTCTTTAATTTCACCTGTAACTCACTGTTTGGTTAGCAGTTTGTCATTCAATTTCCATGTATTTATGCAGCTTTTGCAATTTTTTGCCATTAATTTCCATCTGCATTGTCCTGTGTTCAGACAACATGCGTGGGATAATTTTGCTCCCTTTGCATTTAGTTAAGAAAGCTTTATAGGTTAATATCTTGTCTATTTTGGAGAATGTTCCATGCACAGCTTAGAAAAATATATATTCTGATGTGGTTGGGTGGAACTCTATGTAAACATCTACTAAGTCTATTTACTCACAGGATTTATCCAGTTCTGTTACCTCTTTGCTGAATTTTTGCCTTATCTACTATTTTTGACATAGGGTATTAAGGTCTACTATTACAATTGTGTTCTTCATGTTCATTAGTATTTGTCTTATATTGTTCAGTGTTCCTATGTTTTGTGCATATATAATTATAACTGTTTATCCTCTTGAAATTTTCCACTAGCATGTATGTAGTTACATTCTTTATCTCTTTTGAAAATTTTAGTTGTGAAGTCCATGTTGTCTGCAAACAGAATAGCTACTCCTGATTTTTTGTGTTGCATGGAATACTCTTTTTCATCCTTTGACTTTTAATTAATGAGTTTCTTTTTGCATCTGATATGTTTCTTGTATATAGCATATTGCGAGGTCCTGTTTCTTGATCTATTCTGTCAATCTATTTCTTTTAATAAGTGAATTGAGGCGACTTACACTGATGGATATAAATGATACATACTGGCTCAAGTTTGTCATGTTAAGTTCCTGTTGTTGGTTTTCTAATTTCCTCCTTGTTTAATTGCTAGCCTTGCCTGGTGGTTCCTTTCTGTTGTCATTCTGAAAATTATGGACACTTTTATCTCTATGAACTATGCCTTTCAGTGCACTTTCTAGGGTTGGTTTGGAAGACATGAATTTCTTTGTTATTTGTCATGGAAGTATCTTGTTTCTCCACTAAATTTGAAATAAAGTTTTGCTGAATACATCAAACTGGGTTTGAAATTTTTTTTCAGTGCTTGAAATACTTCACTTCTAGTCCATTTTAACTGAAGGGTTTGTGCTGAAAATCCTGTCATGAGCTTTTCTTGATAGGTGAGTAGTGTATTTTCTCTAACAAATTTTAGCATTCTATTTTTATGCTGTTTTATAAGATCTTTAAGTATTATATGTCTGGGTATAAATTTCTGTTGGTTGTGACTGTTTTGCATTATATATACCTCATTTATCTGTATATCAGAATTTTTCCCCATGTTTGTGAAATTTTCTGTTATTGCTTTTGTGAATAATTTAGCAGTGTCACTCACATTGACTCCTGCATTTTCATTGATGCCTATTAATCTTATATTATTTCTCTTGGTATCATCTTGAAGCTGCTGAATTGTCATTTTATGCTGCTTTGTTATTTTTAAAAGATCTAGCCTTTCACGATTGTTGGCTGCAATGCTGTCTTCAACTCCCAAAATTCTATCTTTGGTTGCATTTAAATGGTTTTGTAGGCTTTCAATACAATACTTTTTTTGGATATCTCTTTGAGATTTTTTTCATATATTCTGCTTGTTTTCTATTTTGTTCATTCAAGGTTTCAATCAGTTTCCCATGCTCCTATACTTTTATATGTATTTCTTCTATAGTTATGCTGAGCAACTCATTTCCTAATGTTGTCATTTCTATCTTTACCTGAGAAACTATTTCTAATTTGATTTCCTCTGTAGCCTAATGAATTTGTTTCTTTATTTCATTTGCTATATTTTCAGAGATTTTAGATGTATGACTTTTAAAGTCTTCCATTTGAGTGTCTCTTATACTTTCTCCTGATGAGGTATATGTTTGAGATTGCAATTTGCTTTTTCATTTTGTCATTATCACCCTTTGAGTTAATATTTGATCTTTCACTCCCACTAGTCTCAACTGTCAGCAGTGTGAATTTTAGGGTCCTGCTGTTTGGTTGATGTTTGTCCAATTGCTGAATACCACAACAAAGAATAGGGTCAGTCAACTGAATTCCTCCTACAGGATCTTTTGGGTGAGTCCTATGTTCTTCCTAGGCTGACTAGCCTAGGAATATTGATATCAAGTCAACCCTTCATTACCAATGTTAATATGTCTTCAGGTTGTTCCAGGTCACCAGATCTCCCTGTGTATAGTGTTTGTTTTGGTTGTGACCCTTCTGTGTCACTGGATGTCTCATAAGCCCTTTTGATTTACTCCAGGTTGGGGGAAGCCTTATCGGTGCATTCCTTATCCCCTTCATGTTCCAAATATGGAAGAAGGACTCACCTCCACTCCCACCAAGCTTGCCAAGGTCCTACAACTGGAGGGAACCTTGCCACTATTCCTGTTTACCCACTGAGGACTTCTGTCTTCAGATGGAAGCTTGCTGAAGTTCCCTGTCTTAATGAGGGGCAACTGAGTCTCCCATCAACCCAGCATGGCCAACACACTGTAGTGCTAGAATCTGCCAGCAGGAATGGCAGCTTAAAATAAGCAGCAATACTAGATCTAGGAGGTGGGGAGCTCCCCAAGGGTAGGTTGGTGGATGTGAAATCAGCCTTCCCTCCACGCTGGAGGTCCAGAGTCTGAGGGTGAGAATGAAGGCAAGCATGGGGTGGGCTGCCCTCCTCACTGGAGGTCTGGGACCCAGGGGTGGGATGGCACTAGCAGTCAGGTACAGGAGTGGCCTGCCCTCTGTGCTGAAGGTTCAAGGTCCCAGGGCAAAATGGTGCTGATGGGCAGGCACTGGAGTGGCCTGCCCTCCACACTGGAGGTCTCGGTCCCAGGGGCAGATGACACTCGTGGGTGGGTGTGCAAACTGTTGTTTAATTCCTATCATCTTAGATTGAAAGCCTACATCACTGATTATTTTCCTTTGTTGTTGCTGTTATCATTTTGCTTTTGTTGTTGTTTTTCTGTTTGTTTGCTTCTTGAGATTTGTTTTTCCTCTTTAAAATAAAATTTAAAAAATGAAAACTATATTTTTCATTTTGTTTCATCTCATATGATATTTATTTGAATATTTTGTTAGTATTTAAAGATATAAGGGACATTAATAAAAATTTAATAAAGATATGAAACAATAACAGATATAATTTTAAGAAAGAAATTTCACCATTTTTTCTTGATATTCTGTTCCCTTCTTACTCGATTTTACATTTCTTTCACTTCCTCAATTTATTTCAGTGTGTAAATTAATTTGTTTTGCTTCCTTTTTTAAATGATTGCTATAATTCATTTGCAATTATGATAATATTATATTTCTATATTTCCTTGTAAATATTTACTTCTAAACTGAGGTAACATAAGCATTCTTCTGCACTTTATTCATTTTATGTCTTCTGGAATACATTCCATTGATTATTTTTGTAAGTGATATAATTATTTTTAAATTTATTTAAAGAGAATAAAACAATACAGAACAAATCCAAGCAGAACAGGACAATACAAGCAACACAGCACTTCAAATGAAAACAACAGAAAATTAACAGTTACTACTATGTTGTCTCTTGTTTTATTAGAAATAGTTTTTCCTAACTTCATACACAAAAATCTCAGGCCAAAAAATAGTATAAAACTGGGGGCTGGGGATTTAGCTCAGCAGCATAAGCACCTGCCTTGCAAGCAGGCGGTCATGAGTTCAATCCCTGATACTGAAAAAAATGAAAAAGACAAAAAATAGTATAAAACCAATCAAAACAAAACATGAAAGCATTATGGTACTTCAAAACAAGACAACAGAAAATCAATAATGGCTACCATAATGCCTCCCATTTTCTTCAAAATAGCTGTCCGCATCTTCACTTATATTGAAATCAAGTAATAGAAAACAGACTAAAATGAGTCCAAATAAAATAATGAAAGCATTACAGGACTTCAAAACAAGATAACAGGACATAAATAATTGTTACTATAATACCTCCTTTTCTTCAAAACAGTCTTTGATACTGTCACACATAATAAAATAAAAAAAAGAATAAAACCAATTAAACAAAAGAATGAAAGCACTATAGGAGTTCAAAAGAAGGTAATAGGAAACAATAATGATTACCACAGTACAAAATGTCTGCCCATACTATTAGACAAAGTAAAATCTAACAAAACAAGCCAGAAAAAAATTATGAAAATGACAAGAGTTCAAAGACAAAACAATGAGAAATTAAAAATGGTTCCTACTTCTCCTCCTAGCTGTTTCCTCCCTTATTACATTCATAATATCTATTGTGTTTTTTAAATTGGAATAGCTCCTTCTGTTTTTACGCTAGTGTTCATCTGTATGAGTTCAAAACATTTGTCCATGAACATGATCTCCCAGTTACATCCATTTACCTACAAGAGCCTCAAGATTATCCTACTTTATATGTGGGTAACTTCCCACAAGATATACATTTATCTTGAAAAGAAATTCGTATACTGAAAATCAAAGGTGAGAAAACAATTTTGTCATGCAACAGGAGACCAGAAGATAGGGTAACTTTCCCATCAACTACAGACTAGATAAAAAGATATGGTGTTTCCATATACCTTATATAATTGGTTTTGATGCTATCACAATATTTATTTTTGTTAGTTTTGCTCAAAACATATTTTATATATTTGTTAAATTCTTTTTGACATATATATATATATATATATATATATATATATATATGGTGTATGTGCATTTTCAAAAAGAGCTTATTTTCTCATGGTTACCATTATCTCTTTATCCTTGTGTATTTTCATTACCAAAAGTTTTGTTCAAGATCAAACAAGGCTGAGCAGAGGAGAAATCATGTCACAGGTGTGCAGAGAGGACTCATTGAAGCTACAGGGAACATCTTACATTCTGAATGAAAACAAATTGAAAGGTTATATGTAGGTCAAACTTAACACGATCATGAGCCACTACAGCTAGTCTGCACCATAGTACCTCCTGATTCTGCCGATAAGGGAGCAGCCCTAATGAGAGCATTTGGTTTTTGCTATGTCTGAAGATATCTTCATCTGTTTTGAAGACAAGAGGTATTATGGTAACCACTGATTATCTATTATTTTGAAGTCCTGTGTGACTTACACTGGTTTGTTTTGATTGTTTTTTTCTGTTTTATTTTCCATGGTTTCATTACATTTTAAAAAATCATCCACAACAAAAATAGAACAAAAGAATGTACTACAGAATGAGTGCAGCAGAGGATTGATTACAGCGTCAGAATTTTTATATTCCAACTCCATCACATTCCTTCCAAACATTGGGGAACACTACAGCCCAGCATCATCTGCACCAACCCCTCACCATGATCAAGGGTGCTCCTACCCTCAGTCTAAGCATGTAAGGGTATCAGGTGCACTCTTGAGATTCCTGAGAGTGAATTGTCTACCAATTCTTGTGATTCCACATCACCCATTATCTCCTGTAGGCACCAAGTTGGCACATGAACACATAAACACATGCACAAGAACCCCCACCAGAACATGAGCATGACCTTGACTATGCATTTCCCTTTCTGTAAGAGGACCTTACTTATTATTTTTCCAGAATACTTGTGGAAGTGGGGTGGTTAGATGTATTCACATGTCAAGCCAAGGGAGAGTGTCGGATTTTGTCTCAAACTAGTACAGCAAATCTAAAACCAGGTTTGTTGGTTTTAAGTGCAGGGGAAAGAGGTCAGCTTGGAGAGTCTGCCTGCAATTGGATTCCAGCCAAGGCAAGAAGGAAATAATGTCAACTCCTGCTTTTAGCCAAGTACTTAGATAGGACTTGGTTGTACATTCTCTTTGAGTATTTGATCTGAGTTCTACTAGATATTTTTTGTGTATCCTTGTTTATTTCCATTTACTTGGTGTTTTCTCTCTCTTCTCATCTCCCTATCTATAGTTTTTCCAACTCAAATGCCAATTGCAATACTGTTTTTTCACTTTTTACTTGTTTTTCCCATTTTTCAAAGTTTTATCATGTTTTTAGCTTGTGATAATCTGGTTTCTTTCTCAGGCAGTCATGTTTTCTGTTGTATTGATGTTATGTCTTCCCTATTCTATTATTTTTGTTCTTACTTATCTTATGTTTTGCCCCACCTCTTCTTGGATCTTTTCTACTTTACCAGTGCATAAACATATCAACAGACCTCAATATTCTTGTAGCTTTCCTCAATCTCAAAATACAACTTTGTCCTACATCATATAGTCACCCAAAAGGAAATCTTCTTGGAAACTCCACACTAGCAGTGCAATACAACAAGACCTGATTCTATTCCTAATTTCTTCAACAGAATCTGATCTTACATTTAATTTTTCAGCTATGAATAGTCCCTTTCTTCCCTGGTGACTTAAACACCTATTTTACACATTCCTAAGTCTCTTTCTTCTATTTATACTGTCACACCATATAGTACCTGCTAGTAAAAAATAGAACATAATATATACAAACAATTGATAAAAGGTGAAAGTCCAATTACAAGATCCATAATACATAATTGACATATGAGTATAACTATAATTTTGTTACAACCATAAGCAATTATTTCCTCAAAACAGAGGAACAGAGTCCAATAATTTACACTTTATCTTAGCCAAAAGGCTGAGAAATGAGAGAGACCAACAATTTAAATAGTTCAAGTATCAAATATTGTCATTGGACAAAGATGAAAAAACATGATGGAAAGCTGTTTTACAAAAAGAAATTGATTTCATTATAAATTCTCCTCATCCTACCTCAACCTTAAGCATCAAAAAATGGGGAAAAGAGAAATAAAAAAAAACCATACATATGCTCTGGAAAATGGGAAAAAGACAGTGAAGGACTCACCATTTTCCAACTCCAACAAAGGAGCTCTGGGAGTCTCCAATAGAGAAAACAGCAAAAAGTAAACTTTACAAATTAAGTAAACTTTACAAATTAAGTAAATAAGAATAAAAGAAACTTAGCTCAAAGAGGACATGACTCAAAATTTTGTAGAATTATTATTCAAAATGACTATATCACTTAGTGTTTAAATGCTGTAACACAAGATAAACAAATAAGTAAGAATTTACAGGATTCATTTACAATGGCAACACATAGATTTCTACATGGAAAAGTGCAAAATGTCTGTCTACATACTTCAGGCTGAAGGATTCCACTGAAGGTCTGAACCTCACTGCAGTGTCCCATTCAAGTCCACATTGGTAAACAGACCTATGTGCAATACAAGCCTGCAGTGTGTGGGCTTGAAGACTGAAAAAAACTGTGCTGGAAACTGAAGAGACTGCACTGGAAGCCAGGAAATGACATTTAAGAAGGGAAAGAATGGGGCTCCTCTAAAGAAACACAAGCAGAACTGTCCTTTCCACCATCCAGGTCACAAGTCACCCTATGACGTGGAATTGCTGAACAATTTAGGTGAGCTTCACTTACTCACGTTGACAGATTCAGTCAACTATCACAGTGGACAATATGGATTTGCAGGAAACAAAAACTCAGTAAAGCTAAATAAAACTGCTCAAAGCATGAATGATAAACTTACCAAAGATACAAAATCCATAAAATTATATGAGACCATAATACCAAATATCATGAATTGTTTAGAATTCATAAATTGCAAAAATGGCCAATGTGAATACAAGGATTCTGGAATTGAAACAAAGTGGTAAATTATGATAAATAATTTAGAAATCTCTTAAAAACAAGACAGCAAGAAAATTCATCCAAAAGCTATTAGGCAAAATTAGGAAGTAACAGTTAAGGCTAACTGAAGTTAGAGACACATTGTGTGATGAATTTCTTTACAGAAATCAAAATAGAAAACTTCCAACATATGAAGAAAGATTTCAACATAGATGTGAGGAAGGCTTATGGAATATCCATAAACTGTTATGAAAAAGACAATCACATCAAGTCTCATTGTAATAAAGTGTTAGATTTCAAACAAAGGATAGACTTTCTTATTTTATGAAAAATAAAGCAAAACAAAATTTTAAAACTAAATAATACCAGAATAATAGTTAAAAAGCATTATTTTTTGTATTTTTTAATTATTTTAAATAGAATAAAACAAAACAAAGGAAAAATAAACAAAACACAACAAAGCAGAGTAAAGCAATGCAAATAACACAGAATTTCAGAAAAACACAGCAGGAAATCAACAGTGGCTTCCATAATGTCACTTGTTTTCTTCAAACTAGTTGTCCTTATCTTCACACACAATAAATTAAAATACATTAAAATAGTACAAAAACAATCAAAACACAAGAAATAGAGCTTAAGGGCCTTTAAGCACTGAAACTAGGAAATCAATAATGGTTACCATAATGTCTCTTGTTTCCTTCAAAATAGCTGTCCATAACTTCATACACATTGGAATCAAATAACTGAAAACAGACTAAAACCAATCAAAACCAAGAATATAATCATTATTGGCTTTTGAATCAAAATAATAAGAAATCATTAATGGCTACCATGGTGTCTCGTTTTTTTCGGTGAAGTTGGTCATACTATCACTTTCAGGAAAATGAATTCTTGTAAACTCTTTAGGTGAAGGTCTAGGCATATGTAAGCATATACATGTACATCTATCTTTTCTGTAGTTGAGGAAAAAACAAAACAACAATTAAATAACTATATTTAACAGTCCAAAAAATAAAAATATAGACATTTAAAACAAGGTGGTAGGGACATACGAATTTTTGCTGTTTTGCATAGTTATCTTCATAAGTCTTATTTCAATTACCAGATATAACCATGCAAAATTGCTCCAGTCCTAAGGCTGTTATCTGTTTTGTTCCAAGAATTAATAGAATTAGTAGTACAATAGTCTTTGTAATCTTAAATATATGCATGAATTTATATCTTATTTTATTTCTCTTCCTTCTTTTCTTTTTTTGAGTTATTTTTTCCTCTTTGAGCGTTTGATACCCTTTCACAATATTTATTGAAAGTTTTGTATCTGATTTACTTTTTCAGTTTCTTATATGGCATTTACACTTGGGAGTTTCATTTATTTCACTTAGGAGTATGGTCTCAATTCACATCCATTTACAAATAAAAACCTCTGAGGAATATTCCATTGTATAAAATAATCCTACATCTTTATTATTCATTCCTCAGTTGATGGGCATTTGGATTGTTTCCATGACTTGTGCTGCTATAACCATGGATGAACACATATCATTGTGACATGATGTTTTCAGTTCTTCTGGGAATATGCCCAGAAATGGAACAGTTGGCTCAAATGGGACCTCCAACCCCAGGCTTTTGAGGAACTTCCAGAATAACTTTCACAGTGGTTGCACCAGTCTACACTCGCCCCAAAAGTTCAGAAATGTTACCTTCTCTCCACAACCTCTCCAGAATTTGTTGTTCATAAATTTTTTGTTATTTGTTGTTGTTGTTTTTGTTTTTGATCCTGGTTATTCTATCTGGAGCAAGATTGAATCTCAGTGTAGTCTTAATTTGCTTTTCTATAACAACTAAAGATGTTGAACATTTTTTCACGTATTTATTTGCCATTTACATTTCTTCATCTAAGAAGTATTTATTCATCTCAGAAGATTATTTTTAGATTGGGTCTTTGAATTTAGGGGACCTGATTTTTAAAAATTCTTTATATGTTCTAGATAGAATTCTTTTGTCCAAGGGATAGTTGACTAATATTTTTCCCAATGCATGAGTTTTCTTTTCAGTCTGTTGGAGATTTACTTGACATGCAAAAACTTTCTAATAAAATGTGATCTCAGTTTTTGATTCTGGGAAGTATTTCGCATGCAGTTTGATGTTGGTTCATGAATTCTCTTTCAACCCCTATGTCTTCAATAATTTTACACATTTTCTTCCAGTATATTTAGTGTTTCCATTTTAATATTTAGATCTTTGATCCGTTTTGACTTTAGTGCAACGTGATAGGCATGGTTCTAGTTTTATTTTTTGGCATATGGAAAGCCAGTTTTTGTAGCACCATTTATCACGGAAGGCTATCCTTATTCCAGTGAACATGTGTTGTCCCTTTGTCAAAGATAAGGTGGCTGAGTATGTTCACAGTTGTGGTTGTGTCTTCTTATATATTCCATTGACCTTAGGTCTGTTTTTATTCCAGAATCATGCTTTTTTTGTATCACGTAGCTTTGTAGTGTAAATTCAACTCAGGGATTCTGATGCCTCCTGCCTTGCTTTTGTTGCCCAGAATTGCTTTTGCTATTCTAGGTTTCTTCTGTTTCCACATGAATTTTAGGAATGATTTCGCTATATCTGTGAAGTATAATAATGGTATTTTCATTGGAATTGCACTATTGCATTGAATTTTTATAACAACTTTGGGAGAATGGTTCTTTTCTCTTCTTTTCCTTTTTTAAGTGTTTTTTTTTTTTTTTTTTTTTTTTTTTTTTGTTGTTGTTGTTTTGTACTGGAGATTGAATCCACAACCTCATGCTTTACAGGCAGACACTTATACCCCTGAACTAAATCCCTGGCCCCTAGAATAGGTATTTTCACAATGTGTGTTCTTCCTGTCCATGAAGAAGGAAAGTCTTTCCATTTTATAAGATCCTCTTCAGTTTCTTTTTTCAGAGTACTGTAATTTTCACTGAATAGATCTTTTGTTTCCTTTGTTAGATTGATTCCTAAATATTCCTGTTTTTTTAATGCTCTTATGCTAGGTATAGTATTTCTTGTTTTTCTCTCAGTGAGTTTGTTTTTTCTGTGTACAGGAAAGTTATTGACTTTTAAGTGTTGACTCTGTATACAGCTGTATTACTGAATTTAGTTAGTGCATCTGGAAGTCTTTCAGTGGAATTTTGGGGCTGTTTTATATAGAGTAGCATGTCATCTGCAAATAATAGCAGTTTAACTTCTTCCTTTCATATCTTTATTCCCTTTATTTCTCTCTTGTCTAATTGCTCTGGCTAATATTTCCAGGACTATATTGAAAAAAAAAAGTAGTGATCATGGACATTCTTACCTTGTTTCTGATTTTAGAGTAAAAGCTTTCACTTTTTGAACATTTAATGTGATGCAGGTGTTAGTTTGTCATAGATGGCTGTTCCCAGATTAATGTAAAGACCATCTTTTCCATAAATTTCTTATCATAAATAAGTTTTGGACTTTAGAGAAAGAATTTTTCTAGATTCATAGAGATAGTCATGGGATTCTTATCTTTGGCTCTATTGATATGTTATATTACGCTTACTGATTTGTGTATTTCCTGCATTTCTGGGATGAATCTCGCTTTTTCGTGATATATTTTGATGACTTGCTGCATTCTGTTTGCCAGTATTTTTTTGGTGATTTATGTATCTATGTTCATTAGGGATATTGGCCTGAGTTTTATTTTTTGGTTGGGTCTTTCTCTGGTTCTGGTATTCATGTGATACTTGCTTTCGGAAATGAGTTAGGAAAAATTGCTTCCCTTTTAATTTCTGAAGAGTTTGAAGAGTGTTGGGATTACATCTTCCTTGATTTTTTTTTTTTTTTTGGTAGAATTCAGCTGTGAATCCGTTAGTATGTGGGCTTTTCTTTGTGGGTAAGATTCTAATTACATTTTCTATTTCATTAAATGAATTTTGCTTAGTCAACAACTTTACATCTTCTTGATTCAGCTGTGTCATTTCATATGATTCTAGCAATTTTCCATTTCTTCTTTATTTTCAAACCTATGAAAGTAAAGTTTTTGAAATCAATATTGATGATATTCTGTGTTTCCAAAGAGTCTGTAGTGATTTCACTCTTTTCATTCTTTATTGCCTAAATTTGTGTTTTTTCTCTCCTTTTTAAAAAAAAATGTTGGCTAGGAGCTTATCAATTTTATTAATTGTTTAAAAGAACCAACTGTTTGACTCATTAATTCTTTCCATTGCTTTATTAGTCTCTATTGCTTTGATTTCTGCTCTGATGTTTATATTTTCCTCCCTTCTTTTGGGTTTGGGCTTGACTTGCTCTTCTTTTTCTAGATTTTTGAGGTATACGATATGGTTGTTTATTTGTGTTCATTTTGTTTGCCTGATGAGGGAGTTCACTGCAATATATTTCCCACTGAGGACTGCTTTTATTGTATCTCACAGGTTCTGATAAGATGTATTTGTATTTTCATTTACTTTTAGATATTATTTAATTTCTTCTTTAATTTCTTGTATGACTCATTGATTGTTGAGGAGTGTAGTGTATTATATAATTTATATGTATTTATGGAGATTTTGCAGTGTTTTTGTTTTTGTTTTTGTTTTTGTTTTTTGTTTTTTGTTTTTTTGTTTTTTTGTTTTTGTTTTTGTTTTTTTTTTTTTGGTACCAGGGATTGATCTCAAAACAATCCAATAGGAAGGCAGATGCTAAAGCTGCTGAGTTAAATCTCTGGCTACAGTTTCTTTTGTTATTAATATCCATTTTGATGTTGAATTTGCTCTTTCCTTTTGTAATTTTCCTGTATTCCTCATTTCTCTAGTTACAGTAAGAGACTCCCCAGAAGTCAGGTGTGCACTGGGTGGACCTTCACTACTCCCCCACATTGTACTCTGAGTTATTCCAGCTGCTTGGGATCACTGGGCATGGCCTTTCCATATTCTGAGAGTTGTAGTACAGCTGAATGTTATGCGGATTTTACTGGGAAGGCTTTCAGATCACAACACATGGCACGCCAAAGTGCCCTGGCTCATTGGGGTCCTTGGGTTTTTTAATCAGGGATTGTATACAGAGAACAATTCAGATGAGGACATGGAGTTTATAATTTTGTAATGATCACTGGAGGTTAACACAGGAAAATGAGAGTTTGAAGAATTTTGATAATATCTCACTCAAAGTTTTGTAGAATTCATCAGTGAACTCCTCAAGTGCTCAGATTTTTTTCAGTTGTCACATTTTTTTTCTTACTGTGTCTATTTGTTGCTTGTTATAGGGTTGTTAATCATATTTGTGTCTCCTTGGTTTAGTTATGCTAGTTTGAATGTTACTAGGAATCTGTTCATTTCTTCAAAATTTGCTAATTTATTAGAATGTAATTTTTCAAAATAGTAATCTGGGCTGGTGATTTAGCTCAGTGCCTCAAGCACTTATCTGGGAAGCATGAGCTGGTGAGTTTGATTCCCAGCATAAAAAAAATTACTAATCATTTTTTTGGATTTCCACAATATCTGGTTGCATTTCACTCGTTTCATTTCTTTCTTTTTTATTTTTTTGTACTGGGGCTCAAATTCACGACCTCATTCTTGCCAGATAAGTGTTTACACTCCTAAACTAAATCCCTATCCCCTACTCTTTTCATTTCTAATTGAGCTGACATAAGTCTTTCTCTGTTTTTCTTTGTAAGTATGGCAAATAGTTTGTTTTATTTATTCTTTCAAAAAGCCACCCCTTTGACTCTTGTTTTTTATAAACGGATTTTTAATTTCAATTTCATTGATTTTTACTTTTTTAAATAATCTCCCTATTTAATATAATATGAGCATTGATTCTGCTTTGTCTTTCCTTAGAACACCTTCATAATATCCCAGGAATACAGTCAATTGTACTGGCATTATCATTTATTTTCAGAAATTTTAAAATTTCTTCTATGAATATTTTCTTTGCGCAATATGTGGTTAATTTTTCATGACCTTTTGCCTTTTTTGAAATTTCTCCTGCCACTTATTTCTATTTTCATTGCACAGTCGTTTATTAGTATGCATTAAGGTAATTTGCATTCTTTTATATTTATTCAAGCAGGCTTTGTGGACTAGTACTTGATACATTTTGGAAAAAGTGCCATGTGCTGAATGTTGCCCTGCTGCAGATGAGTGGGACATTCTGTATCCATTAAGTCTGTATGCTTAAGGATGTGGTATCACTATGAAATTTCTTTACTAGATTTTATTTTCATGATCAATCTCTACACCAAAGTGGGGTGTAAAAATCCTCTACTATGATTGTGCTTGTGTTTAACTGATCTTTTAACTTTTGCAGTTTACATTGTGTGCGTGTGCGTGTGCATGTGTGTGTGTGTGTGTGTGTGTGTGTGTGTGTGTGTGTGCGTGTGAAGATAGATGCTGGTGTTCAGTGTATATATGTTTATAATGTTTTCTCTTATTGTTTGATTGCTCTCTTAACTAGAACATAGTAACTTTCTTTATCTCTTCTAATCAGTTTTAACTTAAAGTTTGCAATATCTGAGGTTAGAATTGCTATCCATGCAGGTATTTTTAGGTTTTGGTACATGAAATGTAGATTTGCACCCTCTGTTTTTACTGTATGAGTATCTTTTGAGATTGGATGAGTTTCTAGGATGCAACAGACTATTGAAGTCAGTTTTCTTCCTAGTCCAGTCTGCCAGTCTGTGTCATTTAGCAAAAGGAACATAACACCTAATTGTTATTGAACATTGAGGAGGAATGTTAAATTTCTGTGTGTATTTATTAAATTACTGTGTGTATGTAAAATATGCATATTGATGAAATATTAATTTTAGATTTTTGAGATTTATTACATTAAATAAGGTACACTTCACAGGAAAATAAAGTACAGCTAAAACCAAATGTTAAATTTTTAATATTAATTAGTGTTTAGAAAAAACATCAAAATTTTCAATATCAACTGTTTATCTGCTTACAAAAATCAAAGAAAAATAAAAACAGAAGTAAATTCCTATGCGCACTTCAATAAAAATGCAAACAAAACTCTACTACAGAAAGAATATTTGCTTCAGTTATCACACCAAAGGAAGATTTTACACATGACTAGAAGATATTCCACACACAAGTAATAATTACACTGATAGTGCATGTTTTTTTTACATCTTTTCAGGTACATCACAGTTGACATCATGCAGGTCTTCCTGCTTTCTTTGGAAATTCTTGTAGTGTTTCATCTGTTTGTTCATTGGTCTGCTACAGAAACTTACATATTGTCCTTCCTCTGTTGCAATTGGTCATTTGTCAACTGCAGTCCAATCATCCAAATACACATCTCTGAGATGTATTGTACTTGTTATTTTGAAATAGATTTAACAAGTCTGTTCACAATGTTATACAGTTTAACATCTCATTAATAAAGGCCTAGGGGCTGAATTCCAGGATAAATTTTTAAATTAAATGTGTAAATTGTTTTTATATATACCAGAGTATGTATTTTTCCATGTTTGGAAAATTTATTTGTCATTTATTACTGAAAGCTTAAATAATCAAGAAATAAGGCAAGCTGTCTGTCAATTGTCATGTATTCAGACGGTGTATAAATTGCTTGACTGTTTGAAAAAAAACTCAAAAAATGAGCAAATAGCAACCAAATTGTCAGATTTATTGTGGGATTTTTGCCATCAAAAATGGGCAATATTGAAGTAAACCAAATATCTTCATGTCATTATTGATCTGAAAATCTCATTGTTTTATCTATCACTTCTCCAAAAGTCCACTAGATTCTCAGTATTAGAATGATAAAATCCTATTATGAAGGTTTTTATTTAGGATAGTGATGTGTCATCATAGCTATATTTTTATAATTACTGTTGATACACGTAAAATCTTTTACTTGTATTTCACTATTAGTGTACTTCAAAGCATATTTTAGCATACTGTCCATTACAAATAATATCCAAAATGGAATCTCATTACTGGAATTTCACTGAATAAATTTCAATCCTGGAAAGAACCAATTAACATTTACTCACCTAGTTCTAATGTTGGATTGTTTAGGCATACATGACCATTTTATAATATTTTTACTAGTCAAATATTTATTTACGATACTTCCTTTCTCATCTGAATTGAGATCTTCATTCTGTAATTCTCCATCTGTCACATATTTCTCTGTCTCACTGCTATAACTTCTTTGAGTTATATGTTTGAAGTCATCATAAGTTGCTGAATCACCTGATGACTCACTTTCAAACTCCATTCAATGCTGTAAAAGAAGATTTTCATTCAAAATTGCACTGAATTAAGCTAATTGTATAAGAAAAATCAAAAGAAAATATTTAATAAAACAAATAATAAATACAAAAATATAACACAGCACTTTTGACATATATGCAGATATCTTCCCATTTATTGTACTGAGTAGGTAAACACAAAGATTGAATCATATATTTCCCAAGCACAACTACTGAGACTTATACCAAGTTAGCATTATGACTTACTACACATTTTTATTAGAAAGAGGTGGGGATGTATTTTTACCCACTGTGAGTCCCCTAATTAGATAGTTGAGTTGGATAAATTTGAGAAACATTATTGAGATAAGGTTTTTTTTTTTTTTTTCTGTTATGGCCTTCATTTTCTTTGGGCTTGTCTTTCATTTTTCTTTTCCAGAGATTTGTTGCTATTTATCCTCTGACCTCACAAATTTCCTCTGTGTTTTTAGCTGTGTCTAATTCATTATTTCTGTCAGGAGTATTAGGCAATATTATCTCTACAGCTAGTTTACCTCTCCTCTGTCTTTTGAGCTGGTCATTTTCATGGAAATACCTTAGATCTGCATCTATTTGGGAAGACAGCTATGCTCAACACTGTACCACCAACCCCATCTACATCTATTTTGAAGAATAGCTTTGCTGGGTAAGTTAAACTGGGTTGGAACATTTTGCTTTTATGGCTTGTAATACTTAACTCCAAGGTTTTCTGGTCTTTAGGGTTTGTATTGAAAATTCTCCTGTGATTCTAATGAATATTAATTTGGGTTTTTGTGGCTGCTTTTAAAATTCTACATTTTGCTGGATATAATTTAGTTTTGAAAGGACATGCATTGTTATGCTTTTTTTAAATCACCTTTTTGTTGTTCTATAAGAATTTCTTACTTCTATCTTGAAATCTTTTCTTTTATTTCAGATATTTTTTGTATGACATCTGGAAACACTTGTTTTGTACTGGCAATTGAGCTGAGGACCTTGTGCTTGCCAGGCAGTTTCTGTGCTTACAGCTATACACCTGGCTTGGAATATATCTGTACTCTCTTCTGGTTTTTCTTAAATTCTGATTAGGCTTAGGTTGCTGTGCTTGTTATAATCTAGGAGCTGCTGTACAGCCTTATGTTGTTATCATATAATTTTTTAATTTGAGCTCCTTTATGTAATTCAACATGTTGTGCTCAATATCAAAGACTGTCTTCATATTAGTTTTTTGGAATGCCTGTATTCTATACAATATTTTTTGTTTCAGGTATTTCTGTCTGTCTTATTTTGTATTATTCTATGTCTTTGTGAATCTGTCATTGATTTGAATGACTTTTGTATGCTCATTCTATTTTTTACCTATTTTCCAAAATTTCACCAGGGCATCTTGAGGGAAAATTATGCGAACGTTTGATTCATTTTGTCTTTTATTTTTACAATTATATTTAAAGAAAGAAAGAAGAGAAAGTGTAAAAAAACAAAATAGGAAAAACAAAAAAGTAGAATACAGAATTCAAAAAATAATCAACATAAAATTGCTAGTTGATATATTACATATTGTCATCTTAACAACAGTAGTTAAAGTTACAAAATCAAAGAATAAAAAGTGGCTAGGCATTCAAACACTGACAGTGAAATCTCTTCTGTTCAATGATCTAATAGAAATTTAGTAATATAGACACCTATATTACACACTTTACATACTGTTACATCCTTTCGAGCACTTTCCTCTCACATTTACAATATCTATTATACTTTTGTGATCCTATTATTCTGCAAGTTCTTATAAATGTTTATACTAGATTGAAAATGTGATGTTTACTAACATGAGTCTTGTTTGTTTCACTAACGAGAATATTCTCAAGTTACCTCCATTTACCTATAAAGGCCTCAAGACCATCCTTTTTTATAGCTGAATAGTATTCCATTGTATAAAAATACCACATTTTTTTCATCTACTTTGTCGTTGATGAGCATTTTTCTTGTTTCCAAGATTTACTTTCACAAATAGTGCTGCTAAAAACATGGGTGCACATATATCAGTGAAACATGACTTTTCCTTTTAAGGGGAATTTACTGCTGGTTTGGGACTAGAAAAGTGAGGAGGGTTTCTGACTTTTGCATGTTTTTAATTAGATGCTGTCTGTGCATGAATAATCTCCATTTTTGTTTGTCTAGTGCTAATATTTACACTTTATGTTATTTATTTGAAGTTATTTTGATACTGACACTATGTTTTTCCAAAATAATTATTTCTGGTTATAACAAAATCAACAGATTCAAACTTAGAGCATTTCTTTGATAGTCTTTGCAGTTATACTTCTCTCCTTTGTCTATCATCTATGCACACTGTCACAGTGTTTTATTTGTGATTGTTCTGCATAAGGCAGTTGAGGTAGCATGATGCCAATAGGGGATGGTTGGATGCAGAGTCCTATACACTAAGAGGGATATTTGAGGGCTGATAATTTAGATGAGAAAAGATTGATGAGATGTCTGATTTTATTGGGGGTATTTTTAGTTGAGCTAATAGTTTATGTGAAAAATGGGTGAAATATAGAAGAAAGTGTGTTTACTTTGTGATAGAGGAAAGCTATGTGGCTGTGAGAACTTGATGGTAGGGATAACAATAAGCTAAGAAAAATATTCTAAAATTGATACAAATATTAGAGAAAAAGTTAAAGGGAGTCAAAAGAAAAGTGGGAGAGGAAAGAAAAAATTGGGAATCAATAAAACACAGAAGAATTCAGGTAAATTGATATGCATTAAACTAAGAGGCATACAAAAGGACAAGGGAGAATCCCTTTGCCTTTCATAAACTATATTAGGAGAAAAAAGCAAGAGAAAGACACATATATATATATATACTCAACCAGACACACACAGAAAAAAACAGGCAAATAATCCATTAAAAATGCAGGAGAAAATGTAGAGAAGAATAAAACAGTAAAGAATTAAATAAATTAAATTAAATATAAAAATAATATGAACAAATAAAGGCCAATAAAATAAAGTTTTCTATTGTTTTGGAAGCATGACTCTTTTCCTCCACAAGGGTTAACAACAGAGCCCAAGCCAGGATGTGTCTCTTTTCACACCAGAAATTTAAGTGTGGTGGTCCACATTTAGAAAGGTGCTTATGTATATTGTCAATATGATTAATAATTAGTATGCTGAATTCATTTTGTCATATTTCTTCACTTTAAGGTTTATTTCACTGTAAGGAAAAATGTTTTTTCTCTTTTTTGGTAAAAAGGAAAATATTGTCAGTGCCATTTGCCTACTGTGTGAGATCCAAAACAGTCTTCACTAGGAGGTGATCCCTGCCTGGGAACATTGCGATTCAGGGGCCACTGTCAGAATGGGAACAGTCAGAACCAAGCCTCTCTGTGTGTCAGGACCATTTGCAGACTGTGGAGGAAGAGAACCAGGCCTCAGCAGGAGGCGATCCCCTTGAAAACCATATCATTTTCTTTTTTAAATTTTTTTTTTTTTTTTTGTCTTTTTCCTTTTTATCGGTACCAGGGATCGAACTCACGACCACACACTTACAAGGCAGGCACTTATGCTGCTGAGCTAAATCCCCATTTTCACTGTATTGTTGGATTGGGTTTTATTCTCTTTTGCCTTGTTTATGTTAAATATGATGGAAAAAGCAGCTATTTAAAAGATAACAAGACACAGTAACCACTTTGGATTTACTGTTTGCTTATTTTGAAGTACTTTATCACATTTTTTTTGTTTTATTGTATGTATTCTATTGTGTTATGTTTGATTTTGGCTATGTCTGAAACTATCCATAGCTATTTTTAATACAACAAAAGGCATATGGTAATTATTGTAGATTTTATAAGGCTTTGAAGTCCTGTATCACATAAACTGGTTTGTTTTGAAAGGTTTTATTCTTTTTTCCTTGGTTTTATCCTCTTTAAAATAAAAAAAAATGATATCCAAATTCAAGAACAGAGCACTATGGTTCATCTCCCCAAGAGTAAAATAGCTTCATAAATTACTTGTAAATCTTTTAAAGAGGGTCTTGATCTCTTTCTTAATATACTCAAATTTATTTAAATTTGTATGAACTTGTGAATATTTACTTTGCACTTTGTTTTATAGTTCAAGACAACTTTTCTTTTTCTCAACTTATTTCAACTTTGGTCATGATTATATTTTTTACTGACACTTGTGTTATTTAAAATATTGATAACACTGTGTGTGAACATGCATGTAGACTAGTGTATTCATTGGTGTGTGCATGTATTTGTGTTTGTGCTTAAGTATTTCTTTTCTTTCTTGGACTAGAATGAAATGCTGGCTTATATTGTATGTTTAAGTCTCAGTGCTTTAATAAAACATTTTTTATTTAAGAGAAAGAAAAAAAATAAAAAAGGGTAGAAACAATACAGAATTTCA
Source organism: Cavia porcellus (assembly GCF_034190915.1). Lineage (NCBI taxonomy): Eukaryota > Metazoa > Chordata > Mammalia > Rodentia > Caviidae > Cavia > Cavia porcellus. Next base: position 74,340,780 of record NW_026947486.1, read on the forward strand.
GAAAAATAAACAGTAAGAAATCACCAGTCGATAAGTTACGTACCATCATCTTAGAAAGAGTTGCTCGAGTTACAAAATTATAGCATACAAAGTGATATGAAAATAATGACACTGCCAACAGTTCTGCTCAACGATCCAACAATAACTTAGTAATATGGTTATCATCCTACAAGTGTGAGGGTGAGATTAAACACAACGAAACAGAACAAAACAGTTTATAAGGAAACAATTTAAAGAAACACAGATTTCAAAGCAAGTCCACTGGAGTTCTTCACTGTCTATTTTATTTCCTCTAGTTTTCTTCCAAATAGTTGTCCCTATCTTCACACACATTGAATGTATACTGAACATTATAGAACTAATCAAGTCATTACAGGATGATGAAGGCTTTTTAGGTTTTCAAGACCTGATTTTGGGGAAGTCAATAATGACTACCATAATGTTTCTCAGTCTCTTCATAGTAGCTGTCTTTATCTTTATGTATGCTGAAATTGAGCATAAGAGACTAGACTAATATCATTCTGAAGAGTGAGTGATAGTATTGCTAGATTCTATATCATAATATTACAGAATTAGCATTGAGTGTTTTAGTGTCTCATCTTCTTCAGAGTATCTGTTCATTACATCATGTATTGTATTATCTGCTCCCATAAATAGTTTAGAAATTCTTCCCAAGTGTGAATCTCTACATGTATATCTATCCTTTCTGCCTTATAGGGAAAAACAGATCAAAACAAGACAACAAAATAAATTTCTAAAAAAACATGAAATGAAAAAGACATATAGGATCACAATATTAGGTGATCTACAATAGTTACTATGCTTTCTCTTGTTATTTTCAATAGAATTGTCCACATCATCAGGCATAATATAATTGAACATAACATTACATAGATATTTTAATAAAATATAACTTTGAAAACTTTGTAGGACTTGAAAGCACTTATTAATCAAAACCAGAATGGATTTTTTTTATAACTTTTCATCTTCAGAGTAGTTGACTCTACTCTTAGACTTGATACTATCAAGCATAGCAAAGTCAAATAAAATCAGTGGAGGCTAAACAGCAGTTTAACAAACAAGCTTCAAAAAAGATCAGTCATAGAAAGAAGGTAAGTAATACAAGGTTTTGGTGTAAGTTAATAGGAAATTAAGGATATTTACCATGGTGTAACCTGCTATTTTGGGGTTAGCTGTCTGTGCCCTCAAATCTGATGAGTAGACAGACCAGAACAAAATATAATCAAACTAAACAGAGTGATAAGATACTGTGACTTTTAAATACTGATATGCTATTAATAATGTCCTCTGCCTTTCTTTTTAAGACAGTTTCTCCCCTTTCCCTTTCTCAGGGTGCTTTATATATTTTGAGTCCCACTAGCTCTTTTAGTTTTTAGATTGGGGGCCAACCTGTTATCTAGCTGAGTGTTGCTAAACCTTTTTATCCCCAAGCTTGATCTTGAGCTGTACCCACTTACTTACTAAAGTCACAAGGTTTTCATTTCTTCCAGCTGTGTAGATCTACACTGCCCAAAAGTGTCATAGCTTTCCAATCTATCTGCGACTGCTAGACGTGTTGTCCCTATTTATTTCAGGTTTCCTGTCAAATATAGCATTGTTTTCTCATCTTTGTCTCTCAGTTTATTAACTTCTTTCAGATTGAGTATATTTCCTATTCAGAGCATCTCGATGGATCCTGCCTCCTAATCTATTCTGCCTGTTTCTTTTTCATTAGTGTATCACGGCTATCTATATTAAAGATTATAGCTTACTGTCTCTGCTTCATTTCTGCTATTTAATCTTCTGTCATTATTTGTCCACTTTACTCCTTCATTCCACTGCCTTCCCCATTCATTGAGGCCTTTCTGCCACTATTGATGGAATCCTGGTGTTTTTTTTTTTTTCTCTGTCTCTCTGGAATGTCCTTCAGTATTTTTTGTAGGGATGGGTTTGTGGCCATGAACTCCCACAGTTCCTCATTGTCTTGGAAATATCTTGTTTCTCCATTAATTTTGAGAGAGAGATTTTCCAGGGTTGGAGGTTATTTTCTTTCAGGGCTTGGACTATTTCCCCCCATGCTTTTCTCAATTTGATAGTTTGTGTTAATAAGTCTGTCATTATTTTGATAATTTTTCCATTGTAGGTAATCTGCTTTTCTCTGGCTGCTTTTACTATCCTGTTCTTGTGGATTTCTGGAATCCTGATTATTATGTCTTGTTGTAGATCTGTTTTGGTTGTAGGTGGCTGGAGTTCTGTATGCCTCATTTATCTGGACATTATTTCTTTTTCCTATGCTTGGGAAGTTTTCCTTAATTATATCTGTGAATAGTCTTTGTAGTTCATTTGCAGTTATTGCTGCTTCTTCACTCACATTTTTTATTCTTAAGTTATAGATCCTCTTGTTGTCTTCTAGCCTTTGAATTGTTTCTTTCTGATTCTGTGTTGTTTTTAAGAGATCTTTTATTTCATGATCACACACCATAATCTCTCTTCAAGTTTCAAAAGGCTAACTTTAGTTTCTGTCAAGGCATTTTGCCAGCTTTCAATGGAGTTTTTAGTTCCCTGGTAATCTCTTTGGATCTGGTTCATGTATTCTAGAATTTGTTTATATTCTTCATCAAAGGTTTCTTTTCCACCATTGTTCCATCTGTGTTGCTTGGGAGGGGCTTATCATTTATTTAATTAATCTTTTTATATCTTGCCTCATTTGGATCAAAAGTACAGTTTTAAATTTGACTATGAGGTCACAGATGTATTTCTTTATGTCTGCTGATGATGTGTCTAATATTGCATGATTACTGCACTGGTTCTCTTCTGTATTTACCTTTTCTGGGCTTATTTTCCCAGGTTAGCAGCTGGAGGGTTTTTTTAATTTCTGTCGCTTGTCATGTTTCTGGTTTCTTTCAGACAGGTGCGTCCAGGGGGTCTCTGGGCCTCGCCATACTGTTTAGGGTCTTTCTGAAGAGTGCTAACTGGTGTTTGCTGCCCTCCCCAATTTGCTGTTATCTGAGGTTTCTTAAACTCCCTCCTGGGGGCTTGGGATGGTGGAGGGACACTCACTCCAGGCTGTCCAGTCCAGAGTTCAGGCTGTTATCTGAGGTTTCTTAAACTCCCTCCTGGGGGCTTGGGATGGTGGAGGGACACTCACTCCAGGCTGTCCAGTCCAGAGTTCAGGGCACAGGCACACAGGCTCAATCCCCAAAGCTGGCAAGCATGGCAGGGACTGGAAAGTTTCGGCTCTGTATTTTTGAATATTGTCTGAAGAGGTGTTTGCAGAAGCAGATTCTCTGGGGTCCGTTCATGGCAGCTGCTCCATGGGGTTCTGGCCATGTGTACCTGGCAGCAGTGAAGACACACTTACCCTCCGGGGACCTCAGGGCTGCCGCAGTGGCAGGGGTATGCTCAGTACAGGAGCCGCAGGCTTGGGTCCTTGTGCAAGCACTGAGGGCAAAGGTGGTGATTTGTCCCAGCAGTTCCAGTCTGGTGCCCATGATGCCGCAATGAACCCTCCTCCTCGCGCCCTCCAGGATGCAACCTGGATCCTGGGGAGGGGGAGGTGGAGGTGGTGGTGGAATTGGGGGCAACTGGTGGGTGCCCAGTCACTCTGCTCCTGCAGCCTCCAGCAGGCCCATGGCGACAGTGTCAGAGGCAGCAGCTTGAACACAGGAGTGTGCTCGGTATGCCGAGGGAGGCCCAGAGGGGCTCAGAGCTGCACAGTGGTGCAGCTGGCTGGGACTCTAAGTTTGATTGATTTTTCTCACTACTTCACCTTAGTTTCTTCTTGGGAAGAGAGAATCCCTTTCTCTCTGTTCGGGGCTCCCCATGCTATATTATGTTGAATTCAAAGTTAACTAACTCAGGGAACCTCTGTAGCTGATTGTTTTCTGTCCACCATCTTTTCTAATAAAACATTTTAAAGGATCTTTTATTTCCTTAATGTATAATAGTATTTGGCACCTTTTTCTTGATACTTTCTGTTCTCATTTCTTTTGAATTTTTTGCTTCTACCTCCTCTTAACAGGAAACATTTTAATTCAGACTTCTGCATATGCATATACCTATACATTTTTTATATTCTATATTCTGGAACAACATTAAGCTAAGTATGGCTTCAAAATGATATCTTCAGCTCCAATGCATTGCCACAGAAGTATTCCCTTCCTCTTCTTGTGGGTCTATAACCAAGCAAGAAATTTGGTTTATATCATCTCCCATTACTTTACTCAATTATTTTATTCTAGTAAACATGAATAGTAGTACCAGAATTTGTTAAGCATGAACAGTAGTTTCAGAATTTGTAAAGATTTCCCTTATATTGGATTACTTTATTAACTAACTATATTATAATGCTTATATATGGTTTCTTTTATCTGTAATTCCATAATTCCTTTCACTGTTAAAGTTATTTAGAATATTACTCCCTCATGCTGTCTCATTGTTAATAAACTTTCAAAATATATTTGTAGTAAAGTTAGATTCCTTTTTGTGTGCTTCGTAAACTAAGATCTCCCTAAATGTTAGGTGATTTTTAAAATGTTATATGCTAAAATTAATATGTTTATACAAAATTCTTTAATTTTTGAAAAATGCATACTCATTAATTGATCCTTAATATACTATACACAATATATATTTTGTCTTAAAAATTATTTGTGACTCACCTATGCAACCTTCTCCACATTGAATCTATGAAAAATACTAATGCTCTACAATTTTGATTTATAGCGAATGTCATGTAAGTGAAATTATACAGTATGAAGCTTTTTAAAGATTGGTTCTTTGTACTTAACAATGAGCATTTGTGGTTTATCCAGGTCTTTGAGTAGCTTAATAGCACATTTTTGTCTTATTGTTTTCCTCCTCTCCTTCTCCAACATGTCTCCTCTTCCTCCTCCTTCTCCCCCTCCTTCTCTTCCTCCTCCTTCATGTCTTTGTCTTTTTTTGGCATTGGTTTCAAACCTAGGGCCCATGCCAAGCAAAGAGTCTGCCTGGAGCTGCAGCCTTAGCCCACACTTCTCTTCATTTCTTTCTTTTTTTTTTTTAATTTTTTTTTTATTTTAAAGAGATTAAGACAAAAGAGGACATAACAAAGCAGATCAGATCAGAACCATGTAAGTAACACAGCATTTTACCACAAGACAACGCGTAATTTACAGTAACTACCATAGTGTCTCTTTCTTTGAAATAGTTCAGCATAGCTTCATATGCAATAGTATCATGCATAACAAAACAGTATAAAACCATTCAAGAGAATGAAAGCATTACAGGGCTTTCTTTGCATTTCTGGATGGCATTTTATTGTCTGCTGATAAATTCTTGGCTGATTCTAATATTTAGAAAGTTTGACAATTGTTATGAATATTAGTGTACAAATTTTGTGAGAACACAAATTTTCATGTTAATTGAATAAATTATATAGGATTATGAACTGCTGTTGTAGCTTGTATAATTTATATTGATTTTTATTGAGTTTTGAGTTGACTTTTTACATTTTTAATTATTTTATTTCATTTATTTTAGTATACTATATTTTTAAAATATATGCATGCTTTTTTATTCTGCTTCAAGGATGCTGTTGAGAGTTGTCTTTTAGCTTACAAGAGTTAAATTTAACTTCTTGACTTGTAATTACTTCTTTATAGACATTACTTTCTTTTGCTAATATTAATCATGTTGGCAGTAATATATACAATTCCAAATGTAATGGTGCTTTTTAATGTTAATTCAGTTCTGAAAAGGTCCAGGCTTTTTAGCAGTGTTTCATTTTGTCTCCACTGTTATCTTTATTTTGTTGGGAAGGAGGGGTTTGAAAATCTCAATTATTTTATTTTGCAGCGCCTTAAATTTTCTGTTTTCCTCCCTTCCATCATATAGACATGTATCATCCTTGCTTTTAGCTTTTATAATCTCCCAGAAAGTAGAAGTTTGTAAAACTCTCCCTTGATATTTATATTTCCTTGTGAATTTTTCTGGACTTTCAATAAATCTTATTTTGAAATTCTTTTACTGGTAATATATTCTCTGATGTCTTTGACACTTTCTCGCTACACTTAAATTTGGGGTTAATTTAGTCTTTTAGTTATTCATTGTAGATCACTTTTGCACCACCTTTTGTACCTCTACCTTATTTAAAGTTTCCCTCACCTCATACTTGCTCCCCACAAAAACCTGTAGTAAGGCGATGTTGTGGGAGCAAAATTATGTGAGACTCTATGACAAGTTTTGTTGATTTCCTTTTGATCTCAAAATCATGTTTTAATTTATCACTCTATTTTTGAAATAATTCTCATGTGAAATTTCAATGCACAATGTTCATAGTTTTGAAGTGTTTTCACTTAGTTTGGAGTTTGATATCTGTGCAATCTTTTGAGCTATCAGACATCTCAGGTCTCATCTTTTGCCATGCTCAGAATGAAACCCGGGGCTTCTGCATGTTTAGGAAGTGATCCACTTACCTGTGGTGTTATCTTGAATAAACAATACCAAGATGGTTCACTTAGCATCATTCTAGGTTTGCCTGAATTGAACTCACTGAGGCAGGAAGATCTATCCTGTGTGTGGGTGGAACAAATGGCTAGACTTGTAGCCTTGATGGAATAAAAAAGGCAAAGAAGGATATCTTGTTTCTATTTCTTTGTAGGAGGTAGTCTTCATCACCTTTGACCTTCCATCTCCAGACTTCCAGCTCAGAATCTTCAGCATTCCTGTAGCTTCCTAATATGGACTTGCACAAGACTTTACAGTGAACCTCAGAACTTTGACTTTCAACTGGATCCTTTTGATTTCCAGACAGTCCTTTTGCATTCAATCACACCTGACTCTGCAAGAATATATATATATATATATATATATATATATATATATATATATAATTAAGTCCATTCCTCCAGTGTTGTTACAATAAGTGCTCGGATCTACACTAACAGCATACAGCTGTTTCTCTCTTTGATGTGCAACACACACACACACGTGTATATATATATATATATATATATATATATATATAATGGGTGTAAGTTAGTAGTTATGAGTAAATATTTTGGACTCAAATTTGAGTTACATCTGTCTCATTTTTACATTTCTTAAGTTATATAAACCTAACAACATTAGTTTCTTTGTACAAATATTAATATAATAAATCATTCTTTATAATGTTATCATAGGTATTAAATTTTAATGAAGTAAAGAAATGCCATGTGTAGGTCATCCCACATACAGAAGTTTATTGAATATCAAATGTTATTAGCAAAGCTCTAGTGCCATGGTTATGATTTTTTATTTTTTTAACTGTCCTATGTTTTAGTAATTTACATGTGAATTACTTTACTAAGTCCAATCATTGGTAAAATATAGCATTAGAGTCTGGGATGTATATTGCATTATAAAGAGAAGCTACCATAGAGTTCTATGTTATAGAACAATTCACATTTAAATTTCACAGATCCCAATGGCAAAATGTTAGAAACAATCAGACATTGTCATGTGAGGTCTAATCAGTCAAAAATAATTTTTTTTTCTGGTAGATACTTAACTAGAAAATTGTTGAATACATTAACAGGACAAAGCATTTATTTTTTTTTTCCATTCTCTAGCTTTGTACCAGCAGTTTTAGAAAAAAAAAATTGATCAAAAGAAATTACTGGAACCTCTTCTTATTTGATTAGCATTCTTGGAATGAAATGCTATTATTTGTGCAAAGTGCTCATTAACTCATTCCCTGTGCATGAATAAATGTATTCATACAGATTTTTCCTCCTACAGTACTTAAAATTCTCATCAGTTTGCTTCAGTGATTTTATTTATTCTTTTATTCATATAATAAAGTAAGTAAGAAAAATCCTGGTTACACAAATTTGTTTTTAGATCAGTAACTTTTTTCATTCAAATATTTGTTCTTACACTATAATATTTAAATTCATATAATAAATTTAAATTTATCTAATGGTAAATCACTTTGGATAAAACTGACACTGTAGGTCATTTGGGTAGTTTCTAGACAGAGAAAATGTATGAAAAATGTTTAAAAACCAACAATCAAACTTATCCTTCAAGTTGCTGTATGTTTTGATCATTCTAAATAACATTAAAATGGATGGGTTTCTTGGTGCATATTTCTTTCCGGAAATTCAAACTTTATGGTGCAAAATTTGATGAGTATCAATATTTAGATTCTGAAAATAAAAATGCAAAAATTTAAATTTGGCTGTTCCTATACAAGCACATTTAAAAAGGAATCAAAACTAAAATTGTATAACACAGTCCACTACACAGTTTAACTGTCATGAATGTTTTGTTCCAATAAAGAAAACTTTTACTACTAAGAGATAACTACCAGGGCTTGAGCCTTTATTGTATATCTGTGTAAATAAGACAAACTACTCTTATGTGTCATATTTTTGGATGTAAAATGAAGATTATTCCATAGTATATTGCAAAGTAATGAGGTGTAATAATGAAGAATAATGATGACATTTTTATGAGAGTGATTCTCTGCTGCTATCAAAGGCTTCCCGCTCCTTGCTCATCCTTTAAATCATACTGTCAAAACATCATATTGCCGATTTTGTGCCAAAGTCCACATAATAAACACTCCACAGATAAATTCAACAAAAGAAGATGAATAAGTCACATTTTTAACAAAGTACGTTCAATAGTGAGATGACTTTAGCAAGCCTTTTGGATCAGATTGAGTCTGGTGTATATGGCAAACAGAAAATTTCCAATTAATTGCTGTTAAGTAGTAGCTTATATCTTTTCATATTCCTGCATTTCTCAAAGTTGCATTTTACTTCAGTGAACTTCAGCTGTTCGAAATGAAAGAGCTGGACTGATTCGCTTTTAGGCTTTCTCTCTTGTCCTTTAAAAATGTCAAAAGGAAGGGGGAAAATTATGTCTTGGAAAGAGGGAAGGGGAGAGTTGCTATCTTCCAGATTGAAAAATAAAACACTTAAACTTAGTGCTTTTGTAGAGACATACAGAATTATTTAAACGCAGTTTTTAAGGTACACGCATAAGAATATTTTTCTATTTTTTCTCAAAAAAATTATTTTCTCTCCTAAATTTAGAAATGTCGATAAACACTGACAGGATTTAGCTAAATTTATGCCAAGAATTAACTGTAATGGAGTTACATTAATGCAAATATATATTATATTAATTACATATCTATATTAAATGTAATTGGAAATAATATTCCAAGCATGAACACTTCATACATGAATCAAATTATGTAAAGGAAAACTTTTTTATGCAATCAGTTGCTATATTGATGTTTATTAAATAGATACTAATTTTCATTCAAAATCTGGTTTCAGGTCCCACCAATGCAAATAAAACTTTGACTTTTTATCAGCATCTTGCTTTATTGTGAAATATTTTAAAAGCAATGATTTTCATTTTTGTAGATTAAATTTATACTTTAAGGGGAACTTGAATATTTATTGTAGAATTCTAACCATTTTGATTATATAGATGCTGTACACAAAAAATAGAATCAAACAGTGGTTTAATAACTTTAACTTTTTCTTTATCTCTCATTTGTAAATTCCTGAATATTTTAGAAATTTCATAATCTAGCCTAAGAAATAGAATTCCCTGGATTACAACCTAAATATTTAATAATTTATATTAATATAATCAAAGTATACAAGCAAACTATTTCAACATATAGTCAATTTACAATGTGTAAATGGACATATTTAAGTGCCCACTTTATATGATTATAGGAAGAGTAAATGAGTTAATATGTGTAAAATGCTCAATGATAGTATATGTGCCTATTCCTGCTTTTAGATATTTAATTTTCATAAGAGTGTAAAGCACATATACATGAAAAGTACCCATATAAGAAAGGATGAAATGTGTATTAAAATAAATAGCAAAAATTGCAATTATCTCAGGAACTCAAAGAAAAGGAGAAATTAGAATCATCTTGTATTCTTCTAGGATGTCTTCATGGAGTAAAAACATTGATTTTAGGTGCATTTGACTGTTTGATCCACATAACATATTCCAACTTCTAAAGCTGGATTTATCAAGCTATATTCATGCATTGACTGGCATAAAAATGTCACTTTTATGAATTTTAGGGATACCTTGAAGGCCTTGGAGGCCTAGCAATGGATCAAAATAAATTATTACTTCAAAAAATCTTGACATTTGACTATATGATTACTGGTATTGCTGTCTATCATAGAAAATTCCTATTATTCTACTGGAAAATAAGAAAATCAGTGTTTCAGGGCAAGGAAAATATGAGTCCTTTTAAATCAGCTGGATATTATTTCAAAATCTGTTTTATAGATTTGGGCATTTTTAATATTCTCTATAATTTTAATATAAAATCATTTATTCCTTCCACACATATTTATTTTCAGATATCATATGCTGAAGAAGCATAAAAACAAGATACATGATATTTAGTGAATTTAAAACCTAAAACTGAAAAAATATATCAACCAAATTTTCTGTTGTAGCAATATAAAATGCTAAGGAAATGATACTTAAAGCTGTAAACTATACCTGACTTGGAGTTGATCACTAAAATCAGTTGATCACCTGATTTTACAGGTACAAGTTCTCAAAAGTACTTTATTCAAATATGTATGCCGATTTGACAACTGGCCTAAAGCAGTGGTTTTCAAATTTGACTATGTTGGAATCACTTGAAGGCTTTAGAAATTACTGATCACTTGTCTTATTCCTGAAATGCTGATGTCTTTCAACCCATGTGTGGCCTGGGCATTGGTATATTAACAAGGTGCTCAGGTAATCTAAATGTGCAGCCAAGGTTGAGAACATTTGAGAAAATATCAAGAACTGAAATATGTTAAATTTGTATGCAACAAGTTATTTTCATTATTTTTCCAAAATATTCAATCGTAACATTTATTAGGGACTTTCACAACCCAATTGCATGATGAAAGTTCTTTATGTGACGTAAAACTTGAAAAAAGGAAAAAACATAGATAGCACACTTATTTATTAAGTATTTTTTCTAGTATTACTATGATAGAATTCACTGAGCCAGATTTGAACAGCAGCACTGAGGAATATCTAACTTTCTTGTAATTTTCCTAAAAGCAAAATGCATTGTACTGGAAACTGAGTGAGGAAGTGTGATCAATAAATGCAGTGAATGCATAAATGGAAATATATTATAATAAAGATGCATTGCAATGAATCACCCCTCAAAGCACTACCCCTTGTTCCTAACATACTTATCCTATTATTTCTGCCACTTAATGAAGCAGTTCTTGAAGTCTTCTTTCATGAATATCATCAGTGACAATATCTTGAATTGACTAAAATGTTTACATTTCATGGTTATTTTGCTTTTTCAGAAAAAGCAGAAGTCACAAGATGCCCAAATCAGTGAATAAGGCAGATTAAGACATACTGTTTTTAGAAGCCTGACTTTTCAGTGAGTACACTGGGCAACAGCATTCACCATATATATATATATATATATATATATATATATATATATATATATATATATTTATCACACCTTGTGGAGAAACTCATGAAAGAGAACTTCAAGAATTGCTTGGAGAAGTGGCAAGGATAATAGAACAATTTTGCTTGAAATAAGGGGAGTGTTTTCAACGGGTTTCATGGCAATGAGTTTTACTGTAAAAACTTTTTAAAAAATTAAATACACACTGTAGTTTTTGTTCAGCCCTTGTATTATGACATTTTGGTCTTCCTTATCTTCATTTCAGCAGTATTTGTTATATTTTACAGATACTGCAAAGGTGTATGTGAATGTAGTAACCACACACTATCATTATTCCATGTGGAGATGAGTAAAATTTCTATCATTATTACTTTTTTGTAAGGGGCTGGGGATTTAGCTCAGTGGCATAAGCGCCTGCCTGGCAAGTGCAAGGTCATGAGTTCAATCCCCAGTACCAAAAAACAAAGCAAAGCAAAATAAATAAATAAATAAATAAACTTGATTGTAGAAAGACAAGTAAGTTGCAGAGCCTAAATGTGGAGAAAAATTTGTCAACCACTAAAATATTTACTCCTAACTAATTTATATATGGTTCTACAATGAAGTGACTTTGCATGTAGCTTACATCTTTTGCCTTATTCTCTTTAGAAGATATGCTGTCTTGCTTTGATCTGTCATCTGGCATTTCGGTTTACTGCCTTTCTAAATTCTCAGTGTTTATGTATACTTTCATTATGGCTCTCAAAATTAGCATGAGCTTGCAACTTTCTCTTATATTTTTATCTATTTTTACACTTAAACAGAAAACATGAGTAATCCAAATGGGTAAATTGTGACGCGATTTAGGTTCCATGCCCTATGTAATAACTACCTTTAAATCTGGAACTCCAGATTTCCAAAAACTATTGTGTAACTATCCTTCAAAGCCATTTCCCATTCCCTGTAGAGGTTCTAGCAAATTGATGGAAGAGCACCATACTGTGAGGGAAAATGCAAGTCACAAAGACCTCATTTTGTTTAAGGAGAAACTGAACCACTTCAATTTAAGGTAGAACATAGAACAAAATTTCTTGATATAAAATTTTAGATCAGATATTGTTAAATAAGACATCTAATTAGAGGAAAGACACAGTGGTTAGTATTCTATTAGCCATCTAATGTTGCAAATTATCACCAAAATTCTTTTTAGAATTTTTTAGTTCTGTTGAATTCAGGGAAATAGAGACTGAAAAAAGAGAAGTATAATTGTATAAACTACAGTTATCTAAAAATCTTCTATGTATTTTTCCTTGCTAATCATGTAAGTATGTGTGTAATGATTGATTTTAGTATACTGCCATCTGTGTACTGAACTTAAATGTTTTCTTTTCAGCTGTCATCTGATGATGTTATTGGGAAAGTAACCAGACTAAAGACAATCTATAGAATGGGATAACTTCACTGCCAATTATTCTTCATGCACAGCACTAATAACTAAAATATACAAAGAGCACAAAAAATAAAACTCTACAGAACAAAAGACTCAATCAGTAAAAGGGAAAGTGAAAAAGTGAACATTTCATGGAAGGAAAAAAGACTAATACATACGTGACAAAATACTCAATATCAGTGGCTATTAGAGAAATGCAAAAATACCCCACTGAAATTTCATTTTACTCTGCAGAGAGCAGTCATTATTAAGAATTCAAATAATAACAAATGCTGGTGAACCTATGGAAAAAAAGGAACCCTTGTCTACTGTTGGAGTGAATGTAAACTAGTATAATTTGGAGATTTCTCAAATTATATTGAAACTAGAAATTTCATTTTACCCAAATATTTCCCTTCTAGGTATTTCCATGAAGGAGGTAATAACATCATATTATAGTAAAAAATTCACATACATGCTTATAGCATCATAATACCTAATAGCCAAATCTTGAAAGTGGTATATATGTTCATCAACAGATGAATGTTTGAAGAAGAAATGGTTTTAATACACAATGGAGTACTACTCTGAAAAAAGAAAAAACTAGACTGATTTTTTAGGAAAATGAATATACACTGAGACCATAATATTAAGTGAACTAAATCATCCATGTGAGATTAAATATTGCACCCTTTCTCTTATGTGAGTGCAAATAAAGAGCAAGATAAAACAAAGATAATAGGAAGTAAAACAAACTTTGATTGAAAAGAGATAATGTGTATTAGGCACAGGTACCAACTAGCCACAAGAAATGCAAACTTGTAGACCAAAGAAATGATATCAAGAGATGAATGACAGTGAGAGAGAGAAAAGGGTTGAAAACTGGAATTAAGGTGTATTGCTTACATGCATCAGTTTTAAAAGAAATGTAAACATTATGTATTAAAAGTATGTACTAATAAAAATTTTTAAGAAAGAAATCAATGTATTTTAGTGTTATTTTTGAAAAACTGTCTATGAAATTAATTAATGTATGACACAAGCACACAAATACTCATATGCACAATCTTTCCACTCATTTTACTTAATTCTGAGCATCAGTGAATAACATCTATGCTTCATAAAGAAAAATTACTTAACTTTGACAGTAAAACATTGAAAGTGTTTTATTAGGGTACACATTACCTACAAAATATACAAATGTTTTCTCAATAAAGTAAAAGCAATGCATTGATTACACCATTTCCTGTGGCTGTAACCTATGAAACTCTACTTTCAGTGGGTGCTTAAATTCTTATGCCAAAAATAATATTAAATTTTGACAAATGTATTCATGTTCTGACAGAACTTTTCAGTACCTTTAATGTTCTAATACACATCGATACATTCCAAGAAGATAATTTTTATGCCACCATTCCAAATCATATTTAATCACTAAATCACTAGTTTGCAGTCTAGTCCATTAGAATTATGTGAGGGAAACTTTAGAAACTTTTATTTATCCTGAATTAAAATTAAACAACAAAAGTAGAAGTGTAGTGTGTCTTGCCTCTGCTGTTCCTCTCCAGTATGAAATAGCAGTTTTAATGATTCTGAGTGACACAGAGATATCCTTGTTCAGTGAGTGCTAATATTAATAAAAGCCAGATGTCAGAAACTCAGATACCAGGGATGAAACAGGAACACCAAAAAAGATGCATCCTAAATGAATGGAAGCACTCCTCAATTACACATTTAATGAAAAATTCTGCCTGTGTTACAAATCATAACAACACACAGAAGCAATGAATGAGGATGCACAATATATTCATGGTGTTTTCAGGGTTATACAAACAATTAGCTCTTTATGTAAGGAGCAAAATATAGGAAAAACAGGAGGGATAGTGTAAATAGTCTGTTGTAGCAAGTAGTATCTGACAATTGCATTGCTTAAAATTAGAAGTGCATGGCAAATTTCTTTTTAAAAAGTGTCACATTCCAGAGACGTTGTCATATCTTTGTATTCTAATTTTTGTCAATATTGAACATTTTCTCAGGTACCAATATATATTATTCAAATTGAAAAAGATAGAATAAAATCACTGGAAACTTTTAAAATGAAGTAGAGTTGACTATGGAAAAGAGTAGTTATAAACATTGACATTCTAAATTTGAAATTCATTCACTAAAGCCTATTAAAATCAAGTGCCTTTTTCATTAAAGTAATATTTAAAATGATTTTTACAAACTGTGAATTTCAAATGTATGAAATATTAAAAGAGGATTTAATGAAGTTCCTAAACAAATACTAAATTAATTGGGCTACAATTAACTACCTTATTCTATTGTCTCTGTCTCTTCTTTGTTAAGGCTACATTTTTATTAGTGTGGATGTACTATTCTTTCTCTCTCAAAATGTTTTCACTGGTTTTCTGTAATGCCTCCTAGTGTCTAATCCAAAATTACTTTTGAGCCTATGATTAATTTTTTCTCTAGCTTTTCAAATAGAAATGATAGACTATAAGTGCATACTCCTTTATATGGAGAAAAATGAAAAGGAACCTTCAGGGCTTGCTAGAGAAGTAGAAAGTTCAAATGTTTTTTCATCAATATTATACATCCACCCACAATGTGAGGAGGATAATAGCAATACTTTATCCAGAGTAATAAAAAGTAGAAAACATTATCATTAGCTGACATGCCTGGGTCAACCCTAACTGCTGCTGTGGTCCTACCCCTAAGCCTGGAACACATAGGATGCCCCCAGCACAACTGAGCCAACTCAGACTGCTGCTGCAGGCCAACCCCTCAACCCAGGAAGCTTGGGTTGCCTCAGAATGCTGCGTTGAGTTTGCCCCTCAGCGCATAACACCTGAGACACTGCTTGCATGACTGAGCCTTCTCAGACCACAGCTGAGGGCAAACCCCTTGGCCCAGCACACCAGGACCACCTCAGATTGTTGAGGCAGGCTCACTGACTCAGCCTAGCAGGGCTGTAATTCCCTGACCACTGCAGTGGGCCTACCTCTTGGGGAACCCACCCACCTCCTAGACCTATTACTTTGGTTGATATATGGGTCCAACCCCTTCTCCCAGAACCTTGGATTACAGTAGATTACTGTGCTGGCTGGATGGGAGACTCAGGAACCCCTCAGCCAAAGAGAATATACCAACAAGGTCCAGTTAGTCTGGTGAGTTTTCCCCTAAAATAGAGGTCTGCAGTGGATAGATGGGAGGAAAGTAAAAATCCCTGCAATGTAAGACCTTGGCAAATAAGGCAAGAGAGTAGGTAATACCCTCCTCCACACAGAGAACATCAGACAGGTTGAGGACTGTGCCAATAGGTGCTCCCCAAACTTGGAAAAAATTACAAAAGCATATAAGACTCCCAGTGGCACAGTGGTGCATCATCAGACACAAACACCATATACAGGGAAATCTGGTGACCTGCAACAACTTGAAGACATAGCAACAGCAGGAATTAAGAGTTGACCTACATTAATACTTCTAGGATAGTTAACCCAGAAAGAATATAGGACTCACTCAAAAGGCCCTGTAGAAAAAATTCAGGTGACTGGCTCTTCTTTTCATTGTGGTAGCCAGCAATTGGACAAACATCAATCACACAGAAGGATCCAAAAATTCACATGAAGGACAGTTAACAATGTTAGGAATGAAAGACCAAATATTTACCCAAAAGGTGAAAATGACAAAACAAAAAGGCAAAATGCAATCTCAAATATCTAGTCCATCAGAAGCAAGTACAGATGACAATGAAATGGAGGACTTTAAGAACATGGCAGACAAATAACAGCAGCTACGGAGGCTCTCAGAAATTACCAGTTTAGAATCCAGGAGTGGTGCCATGTGAGGAGTCCTACGCTAGGGGAGATGTACCCTGCCAACCCAGGAATGAACTAAGCTGAGAGAAACCAACTGGAAATGCAACCCTGATGTTATAACAGGAACAGATAAAATCTCAGTGCAGAAGCTGGATCCTGCACCATTTGAAGCCACAATTTAAATTTCCTGCTGACAATACTGCGTCCCAATTCGCACGGCAGGGAGAGAGACGTGTGGAAGCTCTGAGAGCTGGAATTAGCGAACCAAATGGCATTGAGAGCGGGACTGGCAGGGAGCCTTGCATCGACCTGTGGTGAGTGAGAGAAATGGGGACCCTTTCATAGACTAGGAGGCTCCAACAGAGGACATTCTGGGAACGAGCTGACTAGCCGGAACAGGGCCCTGCAGTGACTTTAGTCGCATATTCCCCTCTCAAGCAGGAGTGGTGGCAAGCACTTGCCATGGTGACACCTTGGACTAAGATCCAGTAGGCTTGCCCAAATCAGGTCCCTGCACCTGGCAGTGCACCCTAGCAGTGAAGCATTCAGTAGGTTGACCTGGAGGGGTGGGTCCAGCAGAGGCTTCCCAGGTCTGTGTCTCCCTAGTACACTGCAGTGGGCGGGGAAACCTAGCCGGCAGATTCAAACAAACTGTAACAGACAAAGAGAGAGGCAGAGAAAAGGAAAAAAAAAAAAAAACTGGGCCTCCTACATACACTTGTATGGAAGGAACAAAAAGTATGGGACAAAGGAGCAACAAGAAAGGGTCCTCAGTCCCCAATCCTGAGAACACTGATCCAGGAAAGGTAAATGCAAAAAAGCATGAAGACAGAAAACATGCAATATCACACACAGCACCTATAGATATAAAGCGGTATCTCCAGAGCCTCATAGATGAGTTCAAAAATGAAGTATTTAATGAAATAAAGCAAGAAATAAGTAGAATAGTTAGAGAAATGCTAAGCACCACCCAAGAAAAAACAGATGGTGCAATGGAAGAACAGAAAATAAGGCGAGAATTGTTTGATGGAGAAAAATAGAGAAAACATAGAATAGGTGAAGCAGGTTCACAGAGATTACCAGGAAACTAAAAACTCTATTGAAAGCTGGCATAACAGCTTGAAAGAAACTAAAGAGAGATTATCAGAACTGGAGGACAGATTTGTAAGGTGGGAGTATGAAATGAAAAACTTCTTAAAAATAACAAGAAAACAAACAGCAATAATACAAAGACTAGAAGATGATAAGAGGATCTATAACTTAAGAATTAAGAAGATAAAAGAAGAAGTAGGGACTCAAACAAATGAACTACAAAAGCTATTCACTGAAATAATCCAGGAGAATTTCCCTAATTTACCAAAAGGTAAAGATACTCAGGTGCATGAGGCATACAGGACCCCAGCCACCTACAACCCAAACAGAGCTTCACCCAGGCATTAATAATCAAAATTCCAGAAATCCAATATAAGAACAGAATATTAAAAGCCGTCAAAGATAAGAAACAGATCACTTACAAGGGAATACCCATCAGAATTACAGCAGACTTCTCGCCACAAACCATCAAATCACGAAGAGCGTGGGGGGAAATATTTCAAGCTTTGAAAGATAACCTCCAGCCAAGATTGATATATCCTGCACAACTGTCCCTAGAAATTGATGGAAAAACAAGGTGCTTCCAGGATAAAGAGGAACTAGAGGAATTTGCAACCACCAATTCAACTCTACAGAGATTACTCAAGGATATTCTAAAAATGAAAAATACCAAGATTCCAGAAACAGTGGCAGAGTGGCCACAATGAATGGAGCAGAAAGTGAAATGAAGAAGACAAACTGACAACTAATGACAGAAAAAGAGCTCAACAGAAATGAGGCAGAGAAGGCTGGATGGTAGGAACAGCCATTTTAGAGAAAGCAGGACATCGTAGTAGGTGGTGCTGATTTAGTATTCTCTTGTTTTGAGGTCTCATCAAGCTTTTGTTCTTCTGTCTCCATCAGTTTTGACGTGTTGTATCTTGTTGGATTTTGTTGTATGTGATAATATAAACAGAGACTTTTATAGACAGGGAGATAATATGGGGGCCATTGTTTGTTTTCTGTTCATTGATTCTGGGTGCCGTGTGAAGCTGTCATTCTCTTGAATGGTTTGGCATTGTCTTGGTATGTTTGATGCTACAGTGTGCAAGGTTATACCCAGGGATTTTAGGGGAAGAGACACTGTGGTAGCTGCTATTGTGTTGAGATTTTCCTGTGGTGAAACACTATTTTGCTTGAATTGCTATGTTTTGACCTGCGCTGTTTTGTTGTTATGCCCTCTTTTTTTTTTTAATCTCAATCTCCTTTTTATTATCTACTTTTTCATTTTTATCCTTTTAATTAAGGGAAAAATAAATAAAAAGTAGCAGGATATATTATAGTAACCCACTTTGATTTTCTATTAACTTGATTTGAAACTCTGTATTGCTTTCACCATCTTGTTTTGACTGATTCTCCTCTACTCTGTTGTGCTAGATAGTACCAAGTTTGAAAGTATAGGCAACAACTTTGAAGACAATAAGATTCATTGTGACACCCATTCTGGTTGACTATTATCTTCTTTGGAAGTCCTCTAATGTCTCCAATGTTTTGGTTTTATTGGTCTTATTCTTTACTGTTTTCTTCAATTTTATTATAACTGATGTTATAGGCAATTCTTTTTAAGATAAGAAGAGGCATTATGGTAACCATTGTTGATCACCTTGTATTTTGTTTTTACATTATGTATTATGTCCATCCTTTTGATTTGACTGACTCTGTCCTGGTATGTCACATTTGGTTTTACTTTCTTAAAAAAAAAAGCAGTAATAAGAACTGTGGGAGTAATAAAAACTAAAATGTGTAATTGCCATTATACAAAAGGAAGGAAAAGAAAGTTCTCTAAAAGATATAACTGCATATATATATTTAAGTGTATAAGATAGAAAACCATATTACTGAGTTTTGTTGGATCATTGAACAAAACTGTTTGCAGTTTCCCTGTTTGAATGTCCCCTCTATATGCTTTAATTTTGTAACTTTAACAACTATTTTTAAGATGGCAATATGTAATTAACTAGCGATTTCCTACTGTTTATTTTTTCTGAAATTCTTCCCATTTTCTGTTTTTTTCTTCTTAAAAAAATTTTTTTAAAAGTCATACACCAGGAATCTCTGAAAAGATAGCAAATGAAGTAAAGAGACAAATCCACGTGGTTATAGAGGAAATCAAATTAGAAATCATCTTATGTAAAGACAGAAATAACAACCTTAGTAAATAAGTTGCTCAACATAGCTAGATAATAAATAGATAAAAAAAATACAGGTGCATGGGAATCTGATTGAAACCTTGAATGAAAAATGCACAAAGTAAGCAGAATCCATGAAAAAAATTCAAAGAGATATCCAAGAAACAAAAACTATTGAAAGCTTCCAAAACCATTAAAATGAAGCTGAGAATAGAATTTCAGACATTGAAGACAAGATCATAGATAGTGACCATGAAAGGGTAGAACTTATGAAAACAACAAAGCAGCATGAAATGACAATCCAGCAACTTCAAGATGATGCCAAGAGAAACAATATAGTTGAATAGGCATCAGTGGATATGCAAGAATCAATGCAAATGACATAACTAAACTATTCACAGAAGTAATAGAAAATATCCCGCACATGAGAAAAAAAAAACTGATATACAAATAAATGAAGCAAAGAGAATGTCAAACAGTTACAACTAAAATAAATCTACACCTGACATACAATAATTAAGATCCCAGACATACAGCATAAAACAGAACACTAAATGATGCTAAAGAAAAGACACAACTCACCCATCAAGGAAAGCCTATTAGAATCATGGCAGACTCTTCACTACAAACCTTCAAGGTATAATGAGCTTGGAGTGAAGTATTTCAATCTCTAAAAGAAAACAACTTTCAACCCAGAGTGATATACTCAGAAAAACTGTCTTTCAAATATAATTTACAAACAAGCTACAAAGAACAACTGAAGAAATTCATGTCCACTAAAACAAACTCTAGAAGAGTACTGAAAGACAAGATAGATAGACATAAAAATGACCACAGTCTCCTGAACAACTACAGAATGAAACCAACAGGCTGCACAAAAAATTAAACAAGGGAGAAAATCAGCAAACCAACAATAGGAACATGAAATGGCTGTCAAACCAGTACATATCAATGATATCCATAAATGTAAATGGGTTCAATTCTCCTATCAAAAGAAACAAGTTGACAGAATAGATCAAGAAACATGTTCCCTCAGTATGCTGTATACAAGAAACACATCTGACTCAAAAAGAAACCCATAGATTAAAAGTCAAAGTACGGAAAACAGTATTCCGTGCCAAAGGAACTCAGAAAAAAGTCAGTGGTAGCTATTTTTTGCAGACAAATTGAACTTCAAACCTAAAAGTATTAAAAGAGATAAAGAAGATCACTACATATTTGTAAGTGGAAAACTACAAGAGGAAGGACTAGGAATTATATATATATATATATATATATATATTATAATTATAATAATTATATAATTATAAATATATATGCACCAAATACAGGAGAACTCAACCATATAAGACAAATACTAATGGACATGAAAAACAAAATAAACAAGAATAAAATTGTAATAGGAGACCTTAACATCCCACTGTCACCAAAAGATAGACCAACTAGACAAAAAATCAGCAAATAAATAAAAGAGCTGAATCACAACTGTGCATGAATGGACTTAGAGGATGTTTACAGTGTTCCACCCAACCACATCAGAATATACATTTGTTTCAGCTGCAAATGGTACATTCTCCAAAATATACTATGTAGTAACATATAAAGCATTCTTAACAAATGCAATGGAAGTGAAATTATCCCATTCAAAATATCTGATTATAGCACTTTAAAATTGGAAATCAATGGTAAAATATTGCAAAATCTGCATAAATATATGGAAAGTAAATAAAAGAATTTTGAATGATCAGTGGGTCATAGATGAAATTAAAGAAGAAATAAAATACCTATAAAACAACAAAAATGCAGATACAACATATTGTAACTTATGGGATGCAATAAAAGCAGTAATAAGAGGGGAATATATAGCAATAAATTGTCACGTCAAGAAAATGGAACACACACAAATAAATAAAGTAATACTACATTTCAAGCTTCTAGGACAGGAAGAGCAAGTCAAACACAAACTCATAAAAGAGAGGAAATTATAAAATTAGGGGTGAAATTAATGCAATTGAAAATAAAAATGCAATACACACAATGAACCAAATATCACATTTTTGAGAGAATAAACAAAATTCATAAACCCCTGGCCAACCCTATCAGGAAAAAGAACAACAACAACAAAAAAAAAAACTAAAATCCATGCAATAAGGATTGAAAAGAAGGAAATTACTACAGATCCCATGGAAATTCAAAAGATCATGAACATCTACTTTGAAAATCTCTACTCACATAGGGTGGAAAACACAGAGGAAATGTACAGATTTCAAGGATCATATGAGCTACCAAAGCTTAATCAAAAAGATTTAACAATTCTGAATAACCCAGTGTCAGCTACAATTTAACAATTCTGAATAACCCAATATCAGCTAAAATTGAAAATGTGATTAAAAACTTACAAAGAAAATCACATTTCCTGATGTATTCATGCCTGAATTCTATAAGAAATTTAGAGAAGATTTAATGTCAATCTCCTTAAACTCTTCAATGAAACTGAAAGAAAAGCAATTCTCCCTAATTCATTCCTGAATGCAAGTATCACTGCAATAGCTAAACCAGGGAAAGACCCAACCAAAAAGGCAAAATATAGACCAGTCTCACTAATGAACATTGATGCATACATTCTCAATAAAATATGGCAAACAAAATGCAGGAAATCATCAAAAAGTTCATACACAATGACCAAGTAGGATTCATTCCAGCAATGCAGGGGAAGGTTCCACATATGCAATAACTGTAATACACCACATCAACAGAGCCAAAACTAAAAATCACATGATAATTTCAATAGATGCAGAAAAATATTTTGATAAACTCCAACACATGTGCATGAACAGGCATCTGTGCAGATGCGGGAGTCAACGCAAGTGGAATACCTAAACTATTCATAGAAGTAACAGCAGAAAAATTCCCAAACATGGGGAAAAAACTGATATGCGGATCAGTGATGCATATAGAACACCAGTCACAATCAATGTAAAACTACACTCAGACATATAGTAAATAAGATTCCTGAAATGCAACCTAAAAACAGAATACTGAAAGCTGTTAGAGAAAAGACACAACTCACCTATCAAGGAAAGATCACTAGAATCATGAAAGACTTTTAAGTACAAACCCTCAAGTCAAGACAAGCTTGAAGTTAGGTATTTCAAGTCATAAAAGAAAACAACTTTCAACCGAGCCTTATGTACTCAGCAAAATTGACTTTCAAATTTATAATGGTGACATGGAATACTTCCAATACAAAGAAAAACTGAAGAAATTCATGCCCACCAAAACAATCATAGAATGATGAAACACATACTAGATAGAAATAAAAATGGCTACAACCCCTAGAACAATAGAAAGAAATCATCAGGTAGGACAAGTAATTAAAAGGAAAATGCAGAAAGTAAACAACTGGAATATATCAAGGCAAAGCACAGCCAGTACAGACCAGTTATATCCATAAATATAAATGGCCTCAATTCACCTATAAAAAGAAATAGGTTGATAGAATGGATGAAAAAGCAGGATCCCCCAATATGTTATATACAAGAAACAAATTTGACTCAAAATGAAACTCATAGATCAAAAGTCAAAGGATGGAAAACAGTATTCCATGCAATAGGAAACTCCTCAATGAAATTGAAAAGGAATAAATCCCCCCTAAATCATTCTTGCAGGCAAGTATTACTCTGATACAAAACCAGAGAAAGACCCAACCATAAAGGGGAACTGCAGGCCAATCTCACTAATGAACATTGATGCAAAGATTATCAATAAAATCTTGGCAAGTAGAATGCAGCATATCTTCAACAAGATTATATATCATGACCAAGTGAGATTCATTCCAGGAATGCAGGGATGGTTTAACATATGCAAATCAATAAATGTAATACACCATATCACAGAGCCAAAAAGAAAAATCACATGATAATCTCAATAGATGCAGAAAAAGCTTTTGATAAAGTCCAACACATATTCATGTTAAAAATCCCTTCAGAAACTCATAATATGCAGTATCTACCTCAATCTCATACAGGCCACCTATGATAAACCAACAGCTGACATTATACTAAATGGGCAAAAATGAAATCGTTCACTTTAAAATCAGGAACAAGACAAGGATATCCAATATAACCACTTCTATTCAATATACTTCTGAAAATATTATCCAGGACAATCAGAAAAGAGAGAGGAATGAAAACAATAAAATTGAGAAAGGAAGAAGTTAAATTATCACTATTTGCAGATGACATGATACTCTATATAGAAGGCCCAACCCCCTCCCCTTTAAAAGACTACTAGAGGTAATAAACCAATTCAGCAGTGTAGCTGGATACAAAGTCAAAATTCAAAAACCAATAGCATTCCTGTATGCAAACAAAAACTCACTAAGAGAGAAACTATGGAAATACTGCCTTTCACAATAGCATCTAAAAAATGAAATACTTAGGAATCAACCTACCTAAGAATGTAAAAGACCTATATGCAGAAAATTATGATGTGCTAAAATAAAAGGAGCTTGAAGTGGATATTAGAAAATAGAAAAATATTTCTTGCTCTTGGTTAGACAGAGCCAACATTGTGAAAATGGCCATACTCCCAAAACTGTTATAAAGATACTCCATCCCAAAACTGTTATAAAGATTTAACACAATGCCAATCAAAATACCTGTAACATACCTCACAGATAAAAAAAAAAAAAAAAAAAAAAAAAAAAAAAAAAAACTCTCCTAAAATTCATTTGTAAGCAGAAGAGCTCTAGAAATAACAAAGGCAATTCTGGGCAACAAAGGCAAGGCCAGAGGCTTCTCAATTCCTGACTTGAAATTATACTACAAAGACACAGTAATAAAATCAGCATGGTAATGGCAAAGAAATAGACTTGAGGATGAATGGAACAGAATAGAAGATGCAAACACAACTACAAAGCCATTCAGCCACCTGATAGTTGACAAAGGTGCTAAACATGTTCACTGGGAGGATAGCCTCTTTAATAAATGGTGTTGGAAAAATTTGCCCTCCACATGCCAAATACTGAAACTAGACCTATGCATATCACCATGCACAAGACTAAATTCTAAATAGATCCAAGCTCTAAATATTAAAACAGAAACACTAATTCTACTGGAAGACAACATAGGTAGAAGTATTGGAGACATAGGGTTAAGCAGAAAATTCATGAACAAAATGCAAACTGCAGAGGAAACACATCAAAGAATGAAAAACTGTGATCTCATATTATTGGAAAATTTCTGCACCTCAAAGGAAATCATCAACAGAGTGAAAAGAAAACCCTCAGAATGGGAAAGAATTTTATTCAAAAGCCTTCTGACAGAGGACTTATATCCAGAACATATAAAGAACTGAAAAGGATCAAGACCTCCAAATTCAAAGACCCTCTCCAAAAATGAGAATTTGAGAACATACATTTGTCTGATGAAGATTTATAAATGGCAAATAAATACATGAAGAAATGTTCACCATTACTGTCATTTGGGACATGCAATTTAAAACAGCATTGAGATT
The DNA here is from genome assembly GCF_034190915.1 of Cavia porcellus. Taxonomy (NCBI): domain Eukaryota; kingdom Metazoa; phylum Chordata; class Mammalia; order Rodentia; family Caviidae; genus Cavia; species Cavia porcellus. The sequence goes on from NW_026947486.1 coordinate 74,366,244, forward strand.
TCATTTCATTCTGGAATGAACAGCTGCCATCAAGAAATTAACTGGTAACAAATTTTGTCAAGGCTGCGAAGAAAAAACAACACTTCTCCATTGTTGGTGGCAGTGTAGACTAGTGCAGCCACTATGGAAATCACTATGGAGATTTCTCAGAAGATTAGGATTAGAAGTTCCATTCAACCCAGCTATTCCTCTCCTGGATATTTTCCCAGAAAATCTGAAAAGTTCATGTCACTGTGATATATGTGCACCGACATTCATAGCAACACAATTTGTAATAGCTAAATCTTGAAAACAATCAAAATGCCCACCATCTGCAAAGTGGATGAAAAAGATTTTATACAATAGAATACTTCTCAGCTATAAAAAGGATGATGTTGTGGCCTTCATATTGAAATGGAAGTAACTTGAAACTATCCTCATAAGTGAAATAAGTAAGAATCATATTTATAAATATCACAATGTGTCTCTAGTGTAAAAAATAATAAAAACTGTAAGAGCAAGGAAATCCAAAATGTGTAATTGCTATTGTAAAAAAGAGAGAAAAAAGAAAATGCTCTAAAATTGTAACTGCTTTTATGTTTCATTGTGTAAGACAGATGATCATATTGCTAAGTTTTTGTTGAATCATTGAGCATAATTCTTTGAAGTCTCACTGTTGAATGTCCATTTGTATACTTTAATTTTGTAACTTGAACAACTATTTCTAAACTGACAGCATGTAATTTATCAATTAATGATTTTTATTGTTTATTTTTTTGAAATTCTGTATTTTTACTACCTTTTTTCTGTTTTTTTTTTGTTTCGTGTTAAGTAAATTTTTTTTAAAAATACAAAAAATAAAATATATTTATCAAGGATCTAAGATTAGCTCAGCACTATAAGCACCTGGCTAGCAAACACAAGGTTGTGATTTTGATCCCTAATGCCAAAAAAAGTAAAATATATTTACCTTTTAGAGATATGTACTGAAATAATTCCAGACAAAACATTTCAGCTTTTGAGATTTATTTCAAAATTATTAGGAAAGCAATAGGGTAGAAACAGATTAACCAAAATTAGTCATGAACAAATAATTGATGAGATTTGTTGATGAATAATTTTCATTATACTGTTTATCTATTTTCTGTAATAAAATGGATTTTGAAGTATAAAAAAGAAAATATTATTGCTGATTGATAATGGGATTGTGCTCAGTAAACTCTAGAAAAAAGAAAATTAATTCAATTACACATTTGATCTCTATGTTTTCCTCTATATTTCATTGTTTGGTAGACACCTTTATATAATTGTTTTTGTTTCCTACATGTTTGAAATATGTGATGTTTGCATTCATCTTAGGGAGTAAGTATATGTATTGAGCATAACTTGATTCCTTTTATTCCCCTTCCCCTGCCCACCAACCTTCCTGCCTTTATTAATAGATCTCCTTTCCCTATTTCCATTAAAATCATTATCATTTGTTTATTATTACTGCATATAAAGATTACTTTCATATTGCAAGATTGAGATTGACTAAGAGTCAAAGAAAATACCGAGGTACAGTGCAAATAAATCACAGGCTACGTCATAAAGGCAACAACTTCTCTTCCCCATCAATTTGAAGAATTTGTTCCAGAATTGAGCTTAAAAAAGAAAAGAAAATCAGAAGACATTTAACTAAGATGAAACCCCAAAAATCTTGTTCACCAAAGGCAAACCCAGGAGAAAATGAGGTGCAAAAAATCCAAAAGTTTGTCACCTGTCTTCTCTAAAAATGTAACATCAAATCAATTGAATGAGGATCTAAAAAAATCAAATCAGAAATAATTTCTGACATAATTGCAGATTTTGTTCAGAATGAAAGTCATAATTAGTGATGCTAAAGCAGCAACAGAAAGAAAAATACAGAAGCTTAAGAAAATTACAGAAAGTACTCTCCCTTGCCCTCAGAATAACTCAGCAACCAATAGCATCTTTGGCCACCTCAGCAGTAAAAGCTTCCCTTTCATTGCATACAGTAGACCACTGAGACTCACTAAACAGCTGAGAGGAGGCTTAGCCATCCTTATTCTGTACCCAGATGACATTAGCAGCTGAGAAGAGACCCAGCCTGCCTTTTAGCATATCCAGATGTCCTCAGCAGCCAAGGGGATTTATGGCTGTCCATCTCCCAAACCTGAAAGAACTCAACAACTGATAGGATCATTGACCACCATTCTCCAGTACCCAGATGACCTCAGAAGCCAAGAGGAATCTCGTGCCCCACTCCCTCACACCCAGAAGACCTCATCAGCTGATGGGATACTTGGCCATCCTCCTGTTGCACCTGAATGGACTCACCAACTGAAGGAAGCCTCAGCTGCCATTTCCCTGCTCCTTAAAGACCTCAGAAGCTGACTGTATCATTAGCTGTCCTTGCTTCACACCCAAAAGACCACAACATGCTGAGAGGCTATCAACAACACTTGCAACACTCAAGTACGTTGATGGGCTGGTGGGAGCCTCAGAAATCCTTCCGCCAACAAAGTGGTCCTTGGAAGGGCTTCAGGCACTGTGTTGAGATTACCTCTCAAATAGAGGACCTCAGTAGTTAAACAGAAACCTCCGTGAAATCACCTTCCAGGTGGAGGATCTTGGTGAGCCAGAAACAGTGTAGGTGATTCCTTCTTCCCATACAGAGTACCTGGGTGTGTTGGTGAGAAGTTGAAGGTCTTCCCCAACACAAAGGAACCTGAAAGGTCCTACAAGACCTTTAGTGAAACAAACAGAAGTAGGTACTCTTTTTGCAGACAATGGGAACTTAAAAACAAAAAATTATCCAAAAAGAGGAAGAAGTTCATTACATAGTTGTTAGAGAAAAATTTCAAGAGGAAGAAATTCCAATCATAAATATATATGCAGCTAATACAGGAGCACCCAACCATATAAGAAAAATAACAATAAACATGAAAGACTAAGTATGCAATAACAGACTTTTAATGGCGGACCTTAATACCCCATTGTCACAAAGAGATAAATCAGTTAGAAAGTAAGTCAGGACAGAAATAACAGAACTGAATCAAACCTGTGAACAAATGGACTTACTAAAAGTTTACAGAGTATCCCAACCAGGAACATCACAATACACATTCTTCTCAGTTGCACCTTTGGTTCATAGAGCATGTTTAAGTTAATTGAAGCTATGTCATACATAGTATCCAGCCATAGTGCACTGAAATTGGAAATAAATGGCAAAAGAAACTGCAAAAACTACATGAACACACAAAGATAACAGGATATATTATGGAACCCATTTTGGATTTACTATTATCTTGTTTTGAAGTCTTTTATTGCCTTCATTATTTTGTTTTTATTGGTTCTATTCTGTTTTGTTTTGTTTGATTTTTACTGTTTTAAGGCCTGAAGCTATCTGGAAGACAAGAGGCATTATGATAAACACTGTTGATTTCCTATTGTTTTGAAGTCCTGTGTCACTTACCCTGCTTTGTTTTGATTGACTTTTTTCCACTTTGTTTTGCTTGGCTTTATTCTCTTTAAAATAAAAATTTAAGAAAAGAAATTTTAAAAGACTACACGAACACATAAAAATTAAATAACACCCTCCTGTATAAGCAATGAGTTACAAACGAAACTAAAGAAGAAATTAAATAATCTGCACAATTCAATGAAAATGCAAATAAAACATAGACTTACCAGAACCTGTGGGATGAAAAAAGTGGTGGTCCTAAAAGGGAAATATATAGCAATGAATTATCATGTCAGGAAAATGGAATGTGTACAAATAAACAACTTAATAATACACCTTTAGCTTCTAGAAAAGCAAGAGCAAGTGAAGACCAAAGAAAATAGAATGGAGGAAATAATGCAATTAATGAAATTGAGACTAAGAAAACAATGAAAAGAATTAATGAATTGTAGAATTCGTTCTTTGTAAGAATAAACAGATAAATGTAGTCAACCTTATGAAAAAAAGGAAATAAAAAAACTTATGTTCATGTAAATGAGGAAAGTAAAGGGTAAAATTGCTACACATTGTGTGGAAATTTAGAAGATCATCAGTACCTACTGTGACAATCTTTATTCACATAGCCTGGAAAACAGAGAAAATGGACAGATTCCTAGAAATATAGGAATTACCATATCTGGATGGAGAAGATGTAAAATTTCTGAAAAACCAAGTATCAGTTAATGAATCAGAAAACATAATTTAAAAATTTCCAACAAAGAAAAGTCCAGGTCCTGTTGGATTCATAACTGAATCTTACAAGAAATTTAGAGAAGATTTTAAGGCCAATAATCCTGAAACTATTTAATGAAACTGAAAGGGAATAAATTTTCACTAACTCATTCCTGGAGACAAGTATTACTCTGACACCAAAACAAGAGACAGGCTCGATCAAAAAGGAGAACTACAAGGTCAATCTCCCTAAAGAACATTCATGCAAAAATACTCAAAATATTACTAGCCAATAAAATGTAGCAAATCATCTAGAAGATGATACTCCATGACCGAGTAGGATTAATCCCAGGAAAACAAGGATAGATCAATATAACATGAATCAATAAATGTTATACATCACATCAACAGAATCAAAGAAAAGCAGATGATCATCTCAGTAGATGCAACAAAAGCTTTTGATAAAGTTTAAAACTTGTTCATGATAAAAATGCTACAAAATTCAGAACAGATGGTATCTACCTCTATCAGAGAAGCTATCTATGACAAACCAACAGCCAACATCATACTAAATGAACAAAAACTGAAAGCTTTCACTCTAAAATCAGGAAAAAAAACAAAGATGTGCACTTTCACCACTCTTATTCAATATAATTCTGAAAAAAATTAGTCAGAGCAGTTGGAGAGAAAAACAAAAGGAATAAGGACAGTAAAAAAGAAGTTACAGTATCATTATTTACAGGTGCCATGATATTCTACATAGAAGACCCCCAAAACTCCATCAAAAGACTACTAGAGTTAACAAGCAAATTCAACAGTGTAGCTGGAGACAAAGTAAACACATAAAAATCAATAGTATTCTGCACACAAACAACAAATTCACTTAAAAAGAAATTATGGAAATAATACTTTTCACAATATAATCCAAAAAGTGAAATACTCAGTAATCAACCTAACATTGATGTAAAAGATCTATACATTGAAAAATATAGTACTCTAAAAAAGGAGATTAAAGAGTATGTCAGAAAATGAAAAGATATCTTTTGCTCTTCTATAAGAAGAATCAACATGGTAAAAATGACTATACTCCTAAAACTGCTATACCAAATTAATGGAATCCCAATCAAAATAACATTAGCACATCTCACATCTCTAGAGAAAACATTAGTAAAATTCTTTGGGAAACAGATGAGACCTCGAATAGCAAAGGCAATGCTGGACAAAAAAGCAAGGCAGGATCACAATCCCTGAGTCAAAATTATATTATAAAACTAATGTGATTAGATAAGATTGTTATTGATAAGAAAGCAAAATTGAGGATCAATGGAAGAAGATGTAATCATAACTACAAAGGCACTCGTCCACCTTATCTTTGACCAAGGGGCTAAAGATATTCCCTGGAAGAAAGATAGCCTCTTTAATAAATGGTGCTGGAAAAATTTTCTTTCCACATGTTGAAGATTAAAATTGATCCATATCTATCATCATGCACTACAGTAAAGTCAAAATAGATCAAAGATCTAAATACTAAAGTAAAAACACTAAATCCCATCTACAACAAGGTAGGTAGAAATCTTGAAGACATAGAGATAGGCAGAGTTCACAAACAAAGTACATACTACACAGGAAGTACTTCAAAGAATCAATAACTAGGATTGCATCTTTTGCACTTCAAAAGAAATCACCAACAGAGTTAAAAGAAAACTCACAGAATGAGAAAGAATTTAAGCCATCTGTTTCACAGACAATGGACTTATATCTAGAACAGTTAAGGAATATTAAAACATTAGGACTCTAAATTCAAACACCAAATTAAAAAATGAAAATCTAAGTTGAACATACATTTCTCAGATGAAGAAATACAAATGACAAATAATATACATGAAGAAATGTTCAACATCACTGATCATTTTAGAAATTCAAATTACAACATCTTAGACTCAATCATACTCCAGAAAGAACGGCAGCCATCAGGAAATTAACAAATAACAAAGTGGAGGGGTTATGGGGAAAAAGAATGTTTCTCTACTATTTGTGGAAATGTAGACTGGTACAACCACTGTGGAAATAGGTGTGGAAGTTTCTCACAATACTATGATTGGAAATCCTGCTCAATCCAGCTATTCCTTTTCTCATTTTTTCCCAGAATATTTGAAAATATCATGCCATAGCAATATATGTGCATCCATGTTTACAGCAGCAAAATTTGTAATAGCTAAATCTTGGAAAAAACCCAAATGTTCATCAGCTGAGGAAAGGATAAAAATGATGTGGTATTTTTACACAGTGGAATATTACTCAGGTATAAGGAATGATAACACTGAGCCTCTTATAGGTAAATAGAGGCAACTTAAGAACATACTCATAAGTGAAATAAATCAAAGTCACATTTGTGAATATCATATTGTGTCTCTAGAGTAAAATATGAGTAATAATGTCAAAAAAATCTATTGTGATAATGAAAGAAAAAGAAAATTCTCAAATGAAAAGTACAACTGGTATCTGGGAAAGGAGAAAAAAATGAAAAAAGTTTATACATACATATATATATATATATATATATATATAAAGTTTATACATATATAATGTGTGTTTATCTGTAAATATATATTCATGATAGGTATCTTCAGTATTAATCTCTGTAAGTTCATCAAAAAGAACAATTTGTTCACTCATCATTTAATTGTTTGATCATTGCTTTCGTGCTTAAATCTTGTAAACCAAACAACTAATTCTAAAGTAACGATATGAAATATATTAACTAATGTTAATTCTCTACAATTTTTTGAAACTATCATTTCTTTTTTTCTGTTTTCTTTTCAAATAATAAAAGAAAAAATTACAGAAGACATAAATACTTCACACAAGATAAAAGTGGAATCTATATGGCAGATTACATATCCATAAGAATAAAAATTGCATTGAAAGCATCTGCCAATGGGATTAAGCCAATGTGAGGGCACAATCTGAGAAATAAAAAAATAGGCTTTCAATTCTTGCAAACAAAAATTCTTAAAAGTATCAAGGGACCATGAGAAATCAATCCACTTTGTTCTAGATGAGGCCAAAAATAGCTTAAAATTGATTGGAGTCAATCAAGAAACAGGAAATGGCATAAATATTATTTAAAAAGAAACTGCTCACAGACAACACGGTAGAAAACTTTCCTGGCATACAAAAAGAATTGCACACACAGATAACTGGGTCATACAGAACTCCAGTTAGCCTTAATATTTTTTTTTAAAGAAACAAAACTACAGTCAGGCATATAATAATCATGATTCCAGAAAATAAACAATTTTAAAGGCTTTAAGAGGAAAAATAAATAATCACTTATAAACTAAAGTCTATCTGAATCACAGCAAATTTCTCAGCACAAACAATCATGTCCAGGAGAGCTTAGAGTGAAGTATTTTGAATTTAAAAGGAAAATAAACTTGAACTCATATTGATGTACCCAGCAAAGGACACTTGATGACAAAGGACACCTGCGGAAATATATGACCACAAAACCAACACCCCAACATATATTGAAGAAATTTTCAGAAGAGCTGACAAGGACTACAACTGCATGAACCACATCAAAAGGAGCCCACTGGGCAAGGCAAACAATTAAACACAAGAAGGGGGAGGAAAGAGGTAAAAAACCAACAACAACAAAAATAACATTACAAGGATAAATCAAAGCATTTAGGTTATAAACATCAATGTTAATAATCACAATTGACCAATCAAAACAAGTACATTGCCAGAATGGATTAAGAAGCAAGATCCAAAAATATACTCTATACAAGAAAACACATTTCATTATGAAAGAAATTCATAGACTGAAAGTCAAGTGTGAAAAACAATACAGCATGCAACATGAACTCACAAAAATATGTGGTAGCGATGTTGTTTAAGAGAATGTGAATTTCAAGCCAACACTCATTAAGAGAGATAAAGAAGTTCACTACATCTTTGTAAAGAGACCAATCCAAGAGGAAGTTATGACAATCATAAATATGTATGTAACACCAGTACACCCAAACATGTAAAATGTATCGGCCCCTGACTGCTGGGTGCCACCACCAGAAGGCCCTTTCCTCCTCTTGGCCAGTGAGGGCAGAGTCAGAAGACCTGACTCTGCCTGCTGGGTGCCACCACTGAAAGGCTCTTTCTTCTGCACACACAACATGGGCTGAAAGGACCAAAAGATCTTCCTCTGCCTGATGGGCACTGCCACTGGAAGGCCCTTTCCTCTTTGTGTCTAGCACAGGGCACAGAGAGCCAGGAGGTCACTTCTGAGTGTGAGGCACTGCTACAGGAAGGTCCTTCCCTCCTTGCTCCCAGCATGAGCAGAGAGATCCAAATGATCCACCTCTGCCTGCCAGGTGCCTCCACTGGAAGTCCTTTCTTCCATGCAACCAACACAGACAGAGAGAGCCAGAAGATCTACCTCTGACTGCCAGGCATTGCCACCAGAAGGTCCTTTCCTCTGCATGCACAGCACATGCAGAGACAGTCAGAAGATCTGCCTCTGTCTGCCAGGTACCGCCATGGGAAGCTCTTTCCTCTGCACACCCAGCATGAGCAGGGAGAGCCAAAAGATCTGCATCTGCCTGCTGGGCACCACCACCAGAAGCCCCTTTCCTCCATGCACCCAGCATGGGCAGAGAAAGCCAGAGAGATCCACTTCTGCCTGTCATGCACCATCACCAAAAGGCCACATCCTGCAGATGACCAGTGTGGCCAGAGAACCAGCAGATCTGCCTTCACCTTCAGGGAGCTGCCACTGGAAGGCTCCATTTTCAGGTAGACAGCAAGAGCAGGGACACAAAGTCAAGTAAGCCCTGTGCATCTGTAGGCCACCACTGGAGGGCCTTCGTTCCCTCTGGCAGCAATCACTCACTAGCAGAATCAGACAATCAGATGTCTGCCACCATCATGGACATCCCAGTGTAGACACATAGACTGAGAGAACAGCTCCACCTCCATGCACCCCTGATCATTAGGGAAGCTCCAGTGTAGCTGCACAGGTCTGGAGAAGCCTGCTACGGGCCCTGCAATCTCCCTGTAAATCTGAAGTTAGAAGAACCCAAGTTGCTGTCTAATCCACCTACACTGGATAGGGGCAGCCAACGTGGAAAGTGCCTGGGGCCCCAAAAACATCTTGGGAGGAAAATAGGTGAATGCCAAGACAAAGGAGCATAAGGTAAACTCAGACTTCTAGCCCACACAGAGCAAGTGTGAAGATGAAGTCTTGGAGGAAAATGGAAGTCACACACCTGAAATCTCTGAGAGGATAGTAACTGAAGTAAGAAAATAACATCATTGAGATTTTAAAAGCAGTCAAATCAAAAATAATATCTCAGGTAAAAGAAGAAATCACAAAAATGCTGAAAGGATTGTTCAGCAGGTCTAAAGAAGACCTAAATAAGACCTAAAGAAGTTCACTACATCTTTGTAAAGAGACCAATCCAAGAGGAAGTTATGACAATCATAAATATGTAAAAAGGAAAAAGTTCAAAACAAGACAATAATACATAAAAGAGGAATATAGGAAAATGATGGAAACCTGGAATAAATATAGAAAAGAATTACAATGCATGAAACAGATTTAAAGACAGATCCAGGAAATTAAAAATTCAATTGATAGCTGTCAAATGTGGTTGAAAGAGACTGAAGATAGCCATTCAAACCTTGAAGACAGGATTGCAGCTAGTGATCTTGAAAGGAAAGATCTCTTAAAAATAACATGGAATCAGGAAATAACAACTCAACCGCTGCAAGATGATGCAAAGAAGCATAATTTAAGAAAGTGATAGGTGTCAGTGAAGAAGCAGGAGTCAACATAAATGAAATTTAAAGGATATTCACAGAAGTAATAGAAGAAAACTTCCCACACATGGGAAATGGATCTGGCATGCAGATAAATGAGGCATATAGGACCCCAACTAGCCATAACCAAAGTATATCTACACCCAGACATATAATAATCAAGATTCCAGAAATTCAGCACAAGCACAGAATATTAAAAGCTGTTAGATAAAAGAGACTGATCCCCTATAAATAAAAACCAATCAGAATCATAGCAAACTTATCAACACAAACCATCAGGTAAAGAAGAATTTGGAGTGAAGTGTTTCAAATCCTGAAAGAAAACATCTTCCTACACAGATTTTTCTTCCCTACAAAACTCTTTCAAAATTGATCAAAAAATAAGATACTTCCATGATAAAGAACAACTGAAGGAATTCATGACTACAAAACCAACCCTACAGAGAGTGCTAAAGGATATTCTGGAGAGATACAGATGACCATCGTTCCAGTAACAGCAGCAGAGTAGGATTGCCAAACAAGACAGACAATTGAATGAAGGGGGAATGTGGAGGGCCAACAAGAAGACAGCAGTCAGAGACAAACCAATGTATGCTGGTTGTAAACATTAGATAGCCTCAGGTCAGTAATAAAAAGGAACACAGGGAGATGGACCAAGAACCATTGTTATACTTTATATAAGAAACACATTTAACTGGAAGATAAATTCATAGGCTGAAAATCAAAAGAGAGAAAACAATTGTTCCATTTGACAGGAGACACCCCCCCCCAAAGGGCAAGAGTAACTTTCCTATCAACCACAGAATTTATAAGAAAGATACAGGCAGTATTTTCATGCAGTGGAAAGCTACTCAGGTATAAAGTAGAATAATCTCAAAGCTTCTGTAGATAAATGAATGCAACTGGAGATCATGTTCATGGGTGAAACAGTTCAAACTCATACATGTGAACCCTAGCATAAGAAATAGAAGGAGTTAAAGTGATGCAAAAGCAAAATAGTTCATGTAAAAGTGATAAGGAGGAAACACCTGGGAAGTAAAAGTGGTGACTACTGTTAATTTCTTATTGTCTTGTTTTGAACTTTTGCTTTGTTTTCACAATTTTGTTAGGTTTAGCTTTGTTCTGTTTGGTTTTGTTAGGTTTTTTTGCTGTTACATGGCAGGGGCAGCTATTTTGAATATAATGGGATATATTATGGTAATGATGGCTTCCTATTACATTACTTTGAATTTAGTTTATAATGCTTTTATTCTGTTTTGTTTGCTTTTATTATGTGTGATTGTATGAACAGCTATTTTAAGGAAAATAAGACATTGTGGTAGGCATTGCTGATTTGCAATAATCCTGTTTTGAAGCACTATCATGCTTTTGTTCTTCTATTTTGATTGGTTCTGTCTTGTTGTGTTGGTTCTATTTTGATTGGTTCTATCCTGTCTTATTTGTGTGATGGTATACAAAAATGTTTTTGAAGAAATGAGATATTATAGCAGTCATTGTTCATTTCCTGTTATTTGATTTTGAAGTTCTGTAATGTTTTAATTCCTTCGAATTGTTTTATAATATTTTGTTATGTTTCACACTATTTTGTTATGTTTGATATTATAGTGTATGAAGGTACGCTCAACTATTTTGAATAAAAGATACATTAAGGTAACATAAATATTAGCAGTCATGAAAAAATCAAATAGGCACTAACAAAATTTTATTGGGGGCTCTCAATATCCCACTGTCACAAAGAGACAGATCGACTGGAAAAAAATCAAAAATAAAATATTACAAATGCACCAAACTCTAGAAAAACAAAATTTAGTAGATGTTTACAGAATTATCCACCCTACAACATCAGAACACACACTCTTCTCAGCTACACATGGGACATTTTCCAAAATAGATCACATACTAGCTCATAAAACATACTTAAATAATGAAATTATCCAAATCATATTAGCAAACCATAGTGGAATGAAATTGGAAATCAATGGCAAAAGAAACTACAAAGCTTCATAAATTCATGAAAATTAAATAACAGTTTCCTGACCAATGCACCATAGATGAAATTCTACAATTAAATTATAATGGCAATACCACATACTAGAATTTATGGGACACCGTGAAAGCAGTCCTAAAAGGGAAATATGTAGCTGTATAGACACATATCATGAAGAGAAAGCAAGTGCATATGAACAGTATAATGGTGAACTTCAACCTTCTAGAAATAGAAGAGGAAGCTAAGCCAAAAGTCTATACGAGGGAGGAAATTATAAAGATAAGATCATAAATCAATGCATTGGAGACTAAACAAACAAGACAAATAATCAATGAATCAAAGAATTGCCTGTTTGTAAGGTTAAATTAAATCAACAAACCCTTATGCAATCTTATCAAAAAATGAAAGAAAAGTCTTAAATTCATAAAACTGGGATTGAAAAGGATGAAATCATTAAGGATCCTGCAGAAATCAAGAATATCACATATGCTTGCTTGAAAACTTATGTTCAAATAAGATGGAAGACTCAGAAGAAATTAACAGATTCCTACATGCATATAAATTATCAAAACTGGAGTAAGAAGATATAAAATCCTAACTAAATCAATATTAATCCCCATTCATCCTCAGTTTCTTGATTCCCTTCCTATTCACACACACACAAAAAAAACTATCATTTCCCTGTTCTTTTTGTCAACAATTTCTTTTGCATTCTTACTAAAAAAAATGAAAAATATTCATCTTACCTGCTTTATTTTGAGTATTAAATTCTTACTAGACTCATATTGTGATAAATATTTATGAGCTGAAGTACTCTAAATATTAAGCTATATGATTTGGCATGTAAAAGTCCTGAAGCCAATTTCCAAGAGTAACTCAAGCTACTTATTTATAAAAAATAAGGCATATAAGAAACCAGTAGTTATACCTGCAGATTTTTGATGAAACTAACATAGGTCATACATAGAGAACACTATTTAGAAAATAAAAAGTTAAGTTACTCCTAATTGCCTCATATGCATTAAATAACATTAGTCAATACAAATCAATAAAACTAAAAATGTTCTGCTGTAGAAATGAAAATGAATATGGTATGTAAAGAGTACTGAATAGGTAAAAAAATTGAGATTCTTGCAGAAATCCTGCCAGTAAACAGGTGAATAAATGGGCAAATTGTATAACCTCTCTGTGTTTCCTTTATTGTCTCCAAGTGGAAGATCTTTAAAGACATCTTAAGCTCTCAAAACATATTATTTGAAATGTGGATAACTTTTTAACTTGTAACAACTTATTTAAGATTAATCACTACTTATTTATTTCTTAAAATATTTTCATCTTAAATTTTAATGTACTATCCATGTTGAATGATAATTATTGCATTTATAAAATCTGATATATATGTATATTTTTGAAATATATTCTAATATATAGGTACCAAAATACAGGCTAATCTGCCAGGTTTTTCTCTGGCATTGAAAATAAAAAGATACCAAAATTCCTAGAAGTTAATCATCTATATCTCAATATATCTCTAGTACACTAACATTAAGGTTTCTATTAAAACAAACCAGACCACATCTTTCTATTTATCACTAATTCCATTTTGTTGTATATACTTAATTCTGAAAGCCAGAAGAAGCGAGAAGCTGATCTAAACATAATCTGCTACTGTTCTAAGATTTGGTTTAATTTCATATACTTCAAAATTTTAATAATTACTGGAGTCACACATGAAGTGTTCAAATGTAAAGTTATGCTAGTTATCAAAAATTTTAAGGTAGTCATTTTTTAAAAATATACTATCTCTCTTCTCTACATATGATAGTTTTAAATGAATTTTGGTAATATAAAATTTATATTAAAATACTTAATGTTTTTTGCTTGACTCAATGGAAAAAGCATTTGTGGAGGGTTCAATAGTCAAGAGAAGTACAAGTGTAAAACAGAATAAGTAAGCAAACAAAGAATCAATGAATATTTCATTAAATTCTAAAGATGAAGTATTTGAAAGTTATTGACTCCAATTCTATCGGTACCATGATATTCTGAAAAACTGACAGTAATTTCTCTTGTAGAAGTAACCTTATCAAGCATAATAAGAATATACCCACTCACACGCTTGTACAGCACCACAAGCTTTGGAATATGATTTGATTTCTATCAAATTCTCAGGATTGGTTTTGCTGACGTAAAAGACTGAGATAATATTGGCAAATAGGATGCAGCAAATCATCAAGAAGATTATACATCATGACCAAGTGGGATTCATCCCAGGCATGCAGGGATGGTTCAACATACTTAAATCAATAAATGTAATCCACCATATCAATAAAGCCAAAAGTAAGAATCACATGATCATTTCCATAGATGCAGTAAAAGCCTTCGATAAGGTCCAACATTCATTCATGATAAGAACTCTACAGAAAAGTGGAATAGATAGTCTTTACCTCAATATAATAAAGGCTGTCTATGACAAACCCACAGCCAAGCATCATACTAAATGGCCAAAAATTGAAAGCCTTTACTTTAAAATCAGGCACAAGACAAGGATGTCCTTTATCACCTCTCCTATTTAATATAGTACTGGAAGTACTAGCCAGAGCAATTAGACATGAGAGAAAAATAAAAGGGGTAAAGATAGCAAAAGAAGAAGTTAAATTGTCATTATTTGCAGATGACATGATACTCTACATAGAAGACCCTCTAAACTCCATTGAAAGGCTTCTAGATATAATAAATAAATTCAGTAATGTAGCTGGGTACAAAACCAATACTCAGAAATCAATAGCATTCTTATACACTAACAATAAAATTGCAGAGACAGAAATAAGAGAAGCTACACTCTTCACACTAGCAACCAAAGAAATGAAATATTTAGGAATTACTCTTACGAAAGAAGTGAAAGACCTATACAGGGAAAATTATAACACACTGAAGGAAGAAATTGAAGATGATCTCAGAAAATGGAAAGACATCCCATGTTCATGGATAGGAAGAATAAACATTGTGAAAATGGCCATTCTCCCAAAACTGTTATCCAGATTCAATGCAATCCCAATAAAAATACCATCAACATACCTTATAGATATAGAGAAATCACTCCTAAGGTTCATCGGGAACCAGAAGAGACCTAGAATATCAAAGGCAATTTTAAGCAACAAAGGCAAGGCAGGAGGCATCACAATCCCTATACTACAGTAGTAGTATAGAATCCCTATACTGTAGTATAGAAATTATACTACAAAGCAACTGTAGTAAAATCAACATGGTACTGGAATCAAAACAGAGCAGAGGATCAATGGAATAGATTAGAAGATACAACCACAACTACAAACACACTCAACCACCTTATCTTCCATAAAGGAGCCAAGCAGGTTAACTGGAAGAACGACAGTCCTTTTAATAAATGGTGTTACAAAAACTGGCTCTATATTTGCTGAAAACTAAAACTTGACCCAAGCCTATCACCATGTACTAAATTAAAATCTAAATGGATTAAAGATCTGAATATTAAAACAGAAACACTAAATCTTTTGGAAGACAAATTAGGTAGAAACCTTGAAGACGTAGGGGTAGGTAGAGAATTCATGAACAGGACTCAAACTGCACAGGAAATACTGCCCAGAATCAATAACTGGGACTACCTCTTATTAAAAAGGTTGTGTAAGTCAAAAAAAAAATCTCCAGCATAGTGAAAAGAAAACCCACAAATTGGGAAAAGATGTTAGTGAACTCCCCCTCAGACAAAGGACTTTTTTCTAAAATATATAAATAATTTTAAAAAATCAGACCCCCAAAATTCAAAGACCCAATCCAAAAATGGGCATCTGAGATGAATACACACTTCTCAGAGGAAGAAATACAAATGGCAAATAAATACATGAAAAAATGTTCATCATCATTGGTTATTAGGGAAATGCAAATTAAAACCACACTGAGATTCCATCTCACTCCTGAAAGGATGGCCAGGATCAAGAAAACCAACAACAACAAGTGCTGGAGAGGCTGTGGGGAAAAAGGAACTCTCCTGCACTGTTGGTGGGAGTGTAGACTGGTACAACCTTTCTGGAGGTCAGTCTGGAGATTTCTCAAAAAGCTGGGATTGGAAGTCCCATTTGTTCCAGCTATTCCACTACTAAGCATCTTCCCAGAAAAACTGAAAGCATCATACCAAAGTGATATATGTGCACCTATGTTTATAGCAGCACAATTTGTAATTGCCAGATCATGGAAACAACCGAAATGTCCATCAACCGAGGAATGAATAAAAAAGCTGTGGTACTTCTATACAATGGAGTACTACTCAGCTATAAAGAAGGATCACAATGAGGTATTTATCAATAAATGGGCAGCTTGAAACCATACTCATAAGTGAACTAAATCAAACTCGCATCTGTGAACTCCAAATAGTTTCCCTAGTATAGGAAATGAATCAAATATATAAAAGTACGTGATAACCATGATTCCCCATTATATGGCCTTGAAGCCTTATAAAATTTTCACTCATTCATTGGAATGGCTTTATTCTGGGCTGTTTGATATTATGGCTGGTGATGCAATGAACAACTACTTTGAAGAAAATAAGACATAATAACAGGTAGTGCCGATTTAATAACATCTTGTCTTAAAGGCATAAAAAAACTGTGGTTCTTCTGTCTCCATTGATTTTATCATGTTGTAACTTGCTGGATTTTATCGTATGTGGTAGTATAAACAAAAATTGTTATAGGCAAAGAGATAATATTGAAACCATTGGTCATTTTTTCTGTTAGCTGGTTCTAAATACTCTACAGTGCTTTCATCCACTTGAATGGTGTTACACAGTCTTGATATGTTTGATGCTATAGCATATGAAGTTATATTCAAATATTTCAAAGAAAAAGACACTATGGTAACTACTATTAAGTCGGGTTATTTGGTGGTGAAGCACTAGGTTGCTGAAAGTGTCATGCTTTAACCTGTATTGTTATGTTGTTATCTCCCCTTGTATCTCATTCTCTCCCTTATTCATTAAAAAATTATTTAATTTAAAAAATATCAACCAATAAAAAATGCTGCTGGTTTTGTAGGGAAAAAGAAACCCTTTACTACTGTTGGTTAGAGAGTAGACTAGTAGAAACACTGTGGAAATCAGTGTGGAGATTCCTCAAAATTTAGGATTAGAGGTCCCATTCAACCCAGGTATTCCCCTTCTGTGTATCTTCCCAAGAGGATTGAAAAACATCACACCACAGTGACATATGTGAAACCATAAGGTTCAAAATATACAATAGTCACTGGAAATGGGAGGAAACTGTTCAATAAAAAGAAGAAACCAAGATAGGGGAAAAGAGAAAGGATAGAAGGGAAAAGAAAAAAAATGCAAGTTAGTTATACCATTACTGTCACTTAGTTCACTGAATAGGAAAGGTTGTGCTAATATTGATTGAAGAAATTTTTATGCCCATATTTTGTACTTGAGTGACTAAAGATAATGATGTGTAATTTATCAACAATTGTTACTTTTTCATTATTTTGTTGTGAAAATTTGTTTTACCTTTTCTTCTTAATATTAACAAATAAAGTAAAAAAAAAATAAAATTTAATTGTAACTGCTCCTGTGTTCCACTGAAATTAAAGCTGAACCTAAGATTGGTGCCTTTGTTGAAAGTGTATTCAATGTTAGTGAGCTGTAGTAAAAATACGAAACCTCAAAATGAATGAAATGCAATTAATTTTGCTTTATTAAAGTCATTTTTGCCTTCACAGTTACCTGAGAACTACTATCGAGGTATGATATGTCAAGATTCTGGCAGAATGGTGACAATCTAATGGTCAAGAAATGTGATATGTTTTGAGAAACAATAGAATACTACTATATATATATTTTGTGCTTTCCTTTGGATGATATTCGTTTCTTTGGATGTTCACATTGTCAAGAAAAGAAAGGCTCTGATGTTTTCTTCTGAGACTTAGAAGATTATACCATGCATGTAGCAAATTTATGTTTATGCTAAATGTTATTGTGGAGATTTCTTTACTAGAATTATCTTCAGTGAATTGAGTCAGAAACTAAATTTCTTTACAACTGTGAATGCAAAGGGGCAGAGAGATTAAATGAGCTTCCTCATACACATAGAAGTAAATGATTGATACAGATGGCAAAGTATAGAATCACAGATTTTTTGGATATGGGTTAAATGGTAATAAATGGTAGATAGAGGAAATTTTTAGGTTAAGGTGTAAGCAGAAAGTCTATCTTTACATATAAAGAAGCTTAACATCTTGTAAATAGTATTTTCCAGTTGGAAATTGAAAGATTGATCTCTAAAAGCAAAAAAAAAAAAGACTGAGATAGTGATCTGTTCTTTTTTTACCATGAAAAATGAACAAAGCATATGAGCAGAGTGAACAGATATTATGTTAATGCTGATAAAAGAGTTCCTCTTAAGAACCAACCCTTTTTTTAGAAAAAACCTACTTACTTAGCAATATAAGTTAGGGCCCCAAAACCATGATTTATAAAATAACAGAAATACTAATGAATTTATCTTTCTGAGAAGTGAACAGAATTTTCATATGGAGAAAGGAAAGAAAATAAGAAGGAGAAAGAGCGAAATCAAAAATTTAGACATTAGAACTATGAAGAAGTAGCTGAATAAATGAAACATCAGAGTGATTAAGTTTCTTTTCTGCTGGAATACCTAACTTTAAGTTGTTAGCATTCTTCCAATATGAAATTTTACTTGCTAAAACCTTTAAAGTTTAAAGTGTACACAAATGCTTTTTGAAAAGCTTTTGTAAATGATTTAGTGCAGAGATAAAAATATTTTTATGATTCTAAAATATAAGATGTAGACACACATGAAACAAGAGACTTAGAACAAAACAGACAGGGTAAGTTTCTAAGACAGCACAAACTTTAAGAAGAATATTGGAATCCAGACAATGAGAAATAAATGTTTATGTTAATCTACCTAAACCTCAAAAGCTAGACTGATCCTTGCCAATATCTGTGTTCATCCTAGGACTAATTATGTACATAAGGGTATATATTAAGCCTTCAGTGAAAAAGTAGTAAAGACAAGTGTTGTATTTTACTACAGGAATAATTGAATTGAAACAATAAAAAAGATGAGTAGAGTTTCAAACACCACTTTTCCTTCTCCCCATCACTGAAATTGTATTGTCTCTTCACACTTCATGTGTGTGGTAGAGTGTAGAACACTCTTTCTTGAAGATAGGGGGCATTCTGTATTAAGTATTGCATATCACAAACTCTGACTTACAACAAATGGAACATAATCGTCAAATGGTGACAATGCTACCCCACCACCCTGACAAGACAGGGAAATCCTGGAAGAGTAGTCATGTGAACATGCCTTTATATCATGTCATATATTTCCTCCTCTGGCAGCACTAAGACTAGGATTTTTGATCTGCATCACAGAGATATAGCCATAATTTGGAGCTTATCTTGCAAGTTGAAGGAGATACAGCCCTATGAGTTTCATGCATGGATAATAACAGGATAGTTGCTTGAGAAGAGCACAGCAAGAGACACTTATCTATGCTGATTCCACTTTTAATTTAGTTTCTCTATTTTGCTAAAATCTGCAAACTTCATTTTGGGTGAGAAAATATATTTGAATTTTGTACTTGCCATATTTTAGGTTTGTTACTTAAAGCTTTATTCAATTGTTACTGAAATAGTCATCTTAAATTTTAAATAGTGAATTATCATTTTAGTTTAACTGTCCAAAACAATTATATTAATGTATGTGTGAAATATTCAAGCAGTAATTTATTACTGCCTTGATTTTTGCCTTAAATTTTGACATAATGTTTTCATTTGTTTAGAGAATTTAAGCTACACATGTGTGAAATGAAATTTAATATGGGCATTTCAGTGGCATTGGCAGAATGGTAGAACAGCAAGCCCCAGCCCTCTATTCCCTGAAAAGATAGTGAGTTAAAAGGAACATATGAACCACCTTTCATTAGATGGATAAAAAGCTTTTGATAAATTCCAACGTGTATTCAGGATAAAATTCTATAGAAAAGTGGAATAGATGGTGTTTATGTCTATCTCAATCTGATAAAAACCATCTATGACAAACCAATAAGTAGCACCATACTAAATGGACAAAAACTGAAAGCTGTCATTCTAAAATTTAAAACAATAAAAGAACGTCCACTATCATAATTCATATTCAGTATAGTTCTGGAAATGTTAACCAGAGCAATTAGATAGAGAGAAATAAAAGATATAAGGGTGGGAAAGTAAGAAGTTAAATTATCACTTTCACAGATGACACATTACTCTACATAGATGATCCCAAAAACTTCATTTGAAGACTTCTATATATTTAATAAGCAAATTCAGTAGCATAGATAGATAGAAAGTCAGCACTCAAAAATCAACAGTATTTCTGTACAAAAACAACAATCCCTCTGAGATAGAAATTAGGGAAAGAGAAACCACAATATTCAAAAGAGCATCCAAAAAAAAATGAAATACAAAGTAATCACTCTAACAAAGGAAGTAAAATATCTGTATTTGAAAATTCAAATTGCACCAAAACTACTTGAAATAAACAACAACTGAGTTCTCATCTTATTAAAAGAACTTCAAAAGAAATTACCAATAGAGTTTTAAAAACAACCAAAAGAATGGGAAACAACTTAGCCAATTTTCCTCCACACAAATGTTTTCTATCTAGAAAAAATAAAGAATTGAAAAAATTAGAATCCCTCAAAATCAAAGGCTCAATCTACAAATGGACATCTAAATGAATGCAGACTTTTCAGAGTACAAAATACACATAGCAAATAAATATATCAAAAATGTTCAACACCACTGGTTATCTGAGATTTACAAACTAAAACAGCTCTGACATTTCACCTCCCTCATTCCAGAAAAAATGGCTATCATCAAAAAACAATCACCAACAACAAATTCTGGTGGAGCTGTAGTGGAAAAGAAACCCTTCTCCACTGTTATTGGGACTGTAGACTGGGGAAACCACTGTGAAAATTAGTATGGAAATTTCTCGCAAAACTAAGTTAGCAGTCCCATTTGTCTCAGCAATTCCCTGTTGTGTATCTTCTCAAAAGAATTAAAGACATCAAATCACAGTGATATATGTACAACAATGTACAGCAAAATTTGAGATAGCTAAAACTTGGAAGCACCTCAAATGCCCATTAACTGATGAATGAGAAAGAAGATATGATTCTTTTATAAAACGGAATACTACTCAGCCACATCGAAGTATAAACTTGTGTTTTTTATGTATAATCGCATGCAACTTGACCATCACCTTAAGTGAAATACATGAGAATTACCTCTGTATAAATTGTAGTCTCTCCCTGAATTTAGAAATTGGAAAATAAGTAAGGTCTAGAATGTACAACAGATGATGCAAAATGGAAAATATTTGCTAAACAGGAAAAACAAAAGAACTAGGAGAAGAAAAGGTGAAAGGAAAGCAGAGAAAAAGGAGTAAAATGCAAGATATCTATGATACTATTTTCTCTTGGTTCACTGAAAAGGAAGGTTCCCACTAATAACTACTGCATAATTTTTTTTTTGCTCGTATCTTCTCCTCTGAGTAATTACTTCAAAGATGACAATATGCGGCTTTTTAGCTATTGTTATTCTCCCATTATTTCATTATGAAATTCTGTTATCCTTTTTAAATAAAATAAAGAATATATGATCCAAAACACATTTAGGAGAACATCAAAAATTCATGAAAAAGTGAAACATATCAAAATGTGTAAGAATAGCTATTTCATTTTATCTGAGATTGGCCCTTTGCCAAACTAGAATATCTCAGTTTTAGGTTGCAATTTCCGCTAAGGTAGTAGGCAATCTATATAAAGCACAAAACTAAAGGTTTCACATTTCCTGATTTAAAGATATATCATAATGCAAAAATAAAACAGTGTGTGGTTTGACATAAAAGCAGACACATACATCAATGGAACTGAGTACAGGACAAAGAAAATAAATCTCATTTATTCACTTCAGTAATTTTTAATCAGAGTGCTGAAACTACATGATGGAAAAATATAGCCTTGTCAACAGTGGTGCCAGGAAAACTGGAAATTCTTATGCAAAAATTGAAATTCAGTCCCTATATGTAAAATTTAATTTGAAATGTATTAAATTCTAAACATAAAACTCAAAAACAAAACTTATAGATAAAAATGTTGAAGAAAAACACTTGGAATGGGAAACTGATTTTTGGATAAGAAGCCAAATTAACATATAAAAAAGAAAAAATAAAAAGGTAGTTATTCAGCTTCGAATTCTGTGTAGCATAGGTTATTGGTAAATTTATCAAAACTGATCAATATCATATATATATATATATATATATATATATATATATATATTCCCAAAATGAATGCAACTATTAATATCACACATAATCTAAAAAAATAATTTATAGCAGAGAAAACATTCATAAAATGAAAGGACAACCTACAAGATGGGGAAAATAATTCCAAATCATATATTTAACAAGAAGTTAGTGTGCAGAATATATTTTTAAAATCCTAAAAGTTGGCAACAGCAAAATAAAAGCTCATTAATTGGAAAACCAATAAATATTTGTCTAAATAAAATATAAAAATGGGCAATAGGTATATAAAAAAGATATCCAACATATCTATTCATCAGAGAAATGAAAATTAAAGCCACATAAGTTACTCCATTTCCATTAGTAAGGAGGTCCTAAATAGTAAATAATATGCATTGGCAAAGATGTGGACCAATCAGAATGCAAGCATACTGCTAGAGAGAATATAAAACTGTACAGTCACTATAGAAAACAACATAGGAGTTGCTCAAATTTATAAATGGAATCACCCTATGCCCCTGTAATCCCACTTCTACAATATATCTAAAATAATTGAAAATAGAACCTCAAAGAAATACTTGTACACCAACATTCTTTGTATCATTTTCTACTATAATTATTATGCACAAATATTATAACTGTTCAAAAAGAAAGAGTGAATAAAAATGTACATACATGAAACACAACATGGTGTATTATTTAAAAAGAATATTCTTTCAAATATGATAACATGGGTGAATTGGAAGGACATGATTAGTGAAATATATTGACAATAAAACAACCAATCTTTCAAGATGCTACCTGATACTGCAAGTGGAATCTAAAGTAACCAAATTCATAGAGGCAGGAAACAGGATGGTAACTAACAGTGGTGAGATGAGGACTGGGGAATAGTGGAAGAATCAAGGAGTTGTTTCTCAATGGATATAAAGGTTCGGTAACATGAAATGAAACAACTCCTAGAGATATGTTATACAACCACATGCATGTACAATAGCACTGGAAAAATACTTAAAAATTTAACAAGGTAAATTTATGTTATTAATTTTAAAAATTACAATAAAAATGAAAGAAAGGGGACCAAGATATGGATGGAGTGAAGGAAAAGTGGGAAGGTACTTATGAAAAGAATTAAATTCTGTTATGTACATGTACCATATTTCTCTAAAAATGAGACTGGATTTTATATTAATTTTTGTTCCAATAGATGCAGTAGAGCATCTATTGCATTAAGGAATATCTTTTACTTCATTTACATAAATCTCCATTTTTTAATCTACAGAAATCTAAATTCTTTCAGATGCAATCATGTCACTTTTTCCCTGAACATTCAAGTAAACCCTCCTAACTCTGAATTCAGGATTGACTTCCTTGTGACTCCATTGGCTCCAATCTCTCATGTTCATCATTAGAGTTCTCCTTAAATGAGTATTTATTTTCTGTGTATTCTGCTCATAGTTCATTGGCAGCACAATGTCCCATGAATTCTTCATTAAAGTCATGACATCTTGCAGGCTGTTATACAAATTTTCCATTAAATTAAATATTAATTGAAGACTTACAAGGTAGAATTGGCAACAACAAGACAATTAAGAATTTAGGTTCACACAAAAGCAGCTAAAATTTCAGATCCCCAAATCCAGAAAACATTTCTTTATTTCGTGTGAGTGTACTGAGTACATATATTATAATGAATATGGTATTCAATTATGGAGATTCATATTAGACACGACCATATCTGTTTGTTATCAAGGGCACATTTTACTCATGCTTGGTATCTGCACTCAACTTGTCATTTGGCAAGAATCTAAGACTTGAGTTCATTTGTTTACCTCTCATCCAAAGGGGCCCATTGAGTATTTAAAATACTTATGTATATTTAATATTATCATTTCAAAGTATTAATATAAATAATACTTTTGTATTTAGTTACATATTAATATTGTTATTTTATAATGTAATACATCCATTGTGTGTTGTAACAGTTGTGTTACATGCATTCATCTGCCTGATTATAATAAATAGGGTTTACTTTTAGCATAGGACTTACGTTACAAACAATCTGAAAAATCATGTCAAGGCTTATTTTCTGGTTGGGTACAAATTTCTTTAGGAGGAAATATGGTATCAAATCCTGATGCATATAACCATTGTGTAGTCCTACATGAGCTAATACAAATAAATTTTAAAATGCAATTTTAACCTTTGCAAGAATTTCTATGGTAAAATTGAAACACACTTGCTGTAGAAGCAGGTATTGCTGAGACAAGTTATATATTCCCAGGATTGTTCAGTCAAAACCCTAGATCTCAATCATTCCTTTGTAGGTAAGTCAGGTCCCTACAAAGGCAGGTCCTTTGTAGGTAAGTTGTCTGGAATTGCCTCTAAAGAATCTTGTTCTTTATTTGAAGGAATGTTTCCTTCGGGTATGCACCAAACTTGATCATACAGTTTAAGTGTGTACATCATACATACAGCAGGTGGCCAGCCTCACTAGGATATTTGTTCCCTGTATGGAGAAAATGTCTTGACTAGCAAAAGAAATCCTGCCCATCACCGTACTTTTTACTTTAGCTATTGGGAAGAACCAGCTGGGCAAGGAAAACTGACACCTACTAAACACTCTAGTGTAAGCAAAACATCATGGTGCATGTTTTCATAACCCCAGTGATTTGGGAGGTTGAGGAAGGAGAATAATAAGTTCATGTCTAGTAGAGTCCAATTAGAAATACTGTGTATTAAAATAAAATTAAGATAGAAAACAGTGGGGAGAGAGATAGAGAGACAGACAGAAACAGAGAGTCAGAGAATGAGGCATGTAGCTCTATGTGAAAGCCCTATTTTCCATTCACAGTACCACAATAATTAATTAATTAGACAAACAAACTGATCTTGCTGTGTGTTTTCTCCTTTCTATAAATGTATAATTATTTGAATGAGTACTTTGTGGTTTGGGTTCCTTGGAGAATCTTAACCCATGGAAGATGCACTAGACTGAGGTCCATAGGCTACTATATCTAGGACTTACTTCAGTTTATTTTGACTTGCTATCTTTCACATGGGAGAAGTCATCACCAGAATTTGGCATACTAGATAATATCAATGATTCAAAAAAACATTCTGGGTTTGGATGTGGGGAAGTGAAAAGTGAAATGTGTTCATACATTTAAATAATCTTTTTGAGTCTTTGATGTACCTGAGTTATTAATGCATCCTTTAAGATTAATTTTTCATAGGTTAGTTTGTTCAATTACCTTTTAAAACTATTTTGCTGTAAAGGCAACTTGGAAACAAAACTAAGCTAGGATATCCATTCTGTTTTGTTCCATAAAATTGTAATAGTTTATGAGTACACATAATGCTTTCTTACAAAATGCAATTTAAATGATAAAAGTATAATATGCACTAGATTTGTATTTCCCTCCACCAATATTTTTTTGTTCTGCAAATCGAACTCAGGACCTCACATTGGCCACTCAGGCACTTATGCCACTGAATATCCCCAGCCGTGATTTATATTACCTTGTACACTAGAGAGAACATGGGCATTGTGAGATGTGACTCTTGGTGTTTCTGAATAAAACTATCTCACCTGCATAAATCATAAAAGTCTGCAATTGAACACTGAAATGACTCAGGATTATAATCATTACAGTTTCTCTGAACTCTGTCTTAGGCCATATTTACTGCTTAACACTGATCTAGTTTATTGCAAAACTCAGTTTCTTATCTCTAATGAGTGTGTTATCCATGTACTTATATTTATATTTATTTGATTTATTATTCCAGCTATAAAAAGGGCACCATGATGATTAGCTGATGCTGTGTGTAGTCAGCATGCTGCTTCTTGCCACTGTACATTTTAGCATAATCAGTGCCATTCACTAGCCAGCCACCATAATGAAGCTTTCTTTACGGAACACTTTCAGAAGTAAAATTTCACAAATCATCACCTGGGAGATTTCATACCATCTTTTCATTTCCTTCTTTCTTGTGCTGCCTTTGTGATAATCTGCTGTATTCTTTTTATTTATATATAAAATTGTATTTCTTGTCTCCTTATGAATGTAATTCTCAGGATAACAAGTGCCTTCTATGCTTGTCCAGTGCACATATGTTATAGAGGTCAAATGAGTGCTCGTTTAGTTCATTTTTAAAGAAATTACTCACTGAAAATTATCTGTTAACTAAAAGGATATTTACTCATTTCTTTATTTGACACTATTTTAAGAAACTTTGTGGTAAACATGGCCTTCTTTGTATTTTGAAAATTTTCTATAACTGAATAGACATAAATCACAAATGCTAATTTTTAGTAAGTCATTTATCTCTTATAGAGTATCAACTTTCTTATTTGGAAAATGAATATCTTATACCAACATCATCATTTAGGCTTACCGAGGAACTCACGTGAGCTAATAAATGGAAACTACCTTATAAATTGTAAAGGCATATATTTCTAAAAGCACTATTATTACATCTTGAAATTGTTTATTAGGATACATTGTATTTTTATGAGCAAGAACAATTAGTTAAAACTGAACTATGTTACAGCAAATGGAAGAATCACTAAGGATATCATATTTTATGAAGACCTAACACTGCTATCTATAAAGTTTTGGATAAAACAGTGGCACTTATTGCAAAGTAGCTTAGAATCTTGTCAAAGAAAACTAGTGTATTAATGTACACCATAAGCTAATAAAAGTGTCAGTAATAAAACTTCATTATGTTAGTGGTACTGTTATGTGCATTAAGCCTTATTACTAGGGAGAGTAAAAGGTGATTACAGTTTTTTATTACTGATGGTTATGTTACTTAGATATGGGTGAGTAGAATTTGCATGAGATTGAAATAGAAAATATAGTTGTTTATATGTATGGTCCGTGAATGAATAAACAAAGAGAAATTATTTTGAACAGATAATTTTTGATAATTTCTAAGTGGGAGTGAAAATTAATAGATACATGAGAAAAAATTGACAGAAGTAATTTACAGGTCTGGGTAATTTAGTAAAGATTGAATAAGATAAGTGAGCTTCCCACTCTCATGTGAGAAAATTAGTATGTTCAGGGGAAAATGGACAGGTAACTAGGTAACTGAAAGATATTCACAGACATGTTTAATAGGTAATTTACATCAGGGGACATGAGCTCTGATGATAGGCTAGGTCAAGCCCACAGATCTAGAGAGAATATTTGAAGGGTGTGAAACAATTACCAAGTATAATTATTTAGAGCAATAATTCAAGGTTTTGCAATTGAAATTTTAGTAACTGACTACAGTTGGAGAAATCAGGGAAAAAACTGAAACAGAAACAAAGAAAAATAATTGAAAAAGTGGGATATGAAAGAATAATGGAAATATCTTAGAAAACAAAAGAGCTCAGAAGCTGATGAGCTCTTGAAGTTATCCTTAAAGAGCTAGTCAACAGTATTACACGCTAAAAATTTGAAATGCAGCATAAAACATGCTGACTAAATTTTATACTTAGGACTTTACAGTAGCTACTTTGTCCTTATAGATTTATGTTCCTGTGGTTTGGAAACACAAAGTGGAAAATTCCATAAACAGACAATTTACAAACCTTAAATAGCATGTTGTCCAAGTTAGCATGGTGAAACTTCATGCCATCTTCCTCTGTGCTGTGCAAGACATTAATCAATCATATGCCCAGTGTATTCACACTGTATAAGGTATCTGATCATTAGTCACTTAATGCCCATTTCTCTGTTATCAGATCCAATCTTGTAGTATTGCAGTGTGTTTAGTAAAGTAAACCTTACTTTACTTAAAAGTGGTTCCAAAGTTAAAAAAAAAAAGTAATGCCAGGAATTTAGATATGCCAATGAGGACTCATAATATTTATCTTTTTTAAAAACTTTATTTAAAGGAAAAAAAACAAAACAGTATAAGGCTACAAGTAGTAAAGAATTTCAAAAAAAAATAAACAGTAAGAAATCACTAGTTAATAGATTATGTATTGTCATCTTAGAAATAGTTGTTCAAGTTATAGGATTAAAGCATGCAAAGTGGACACTCAAACAGTGAGGCTGCAAACATATGTGTTCAATGATCCAACAAAAACTTAGTAATATGGTCATCTATCTTACACATCTAAACACATGCAGTTGTATCCTTTAGAGCACTTTCTTTTCCTCTGTTTTTCACAATAACATTTATACATTTTGGGTTTATTACTCCCATAGTTCTTAATAATTTTTTGGAAGAGAATAAAACCAAATATGACAAACAAAGCAGTCAGTCAAAACAAAGGATGGACATGGTACATGACAAAAAAAAAAAAAAAAAAGAATACAAGGTAATCAACAATGGTTACCATAATGCCCATCGCTACTTTAAAAAGAATTGCCTATATCATTAGGTATAATAAAATTGAACAAAATAGTACAGACCAAGACTAATAAAACCTAAACATTGGAGACATTACAGGAAAGAAGATAATAGTCAAACCTGAAAGGGCATCATAGTGAATCTTATTGCCTTCTAAGTAGTTGCCTATACCCTCAAACTTGATACTATCCAACAGAACAGAACAGAGTAAAATCAGTCAAAACAAGATGGCGGGAGCAATTCAGGGATTCAAATCAAGTTAATAGGAAATCAAAAAAGTTACTATAATACATCCTGCTAATTTTTTTTTATTTTTCCCTTAATTAAAAACTAATAACAATAAATAAATATTTTTTTTTAAAAAAGGGGGAGATTGAGATAAAAGAGGACATAAAAACATAACAATACAGGTCATAGCAGAGAAATATAAGCAACATAGTGTTTCACCACAAGATAACCTGACTTAATAGTAGTTACCATAGCGTCTCTTTCCTTGAAATATTTGAGTATAACTAGGTATACTATAGCATCAAACATATGAAGACAGTGTGAAACCATTCAGGAGGATGAAAGTATTACAGGGTATTTAAAACCAGCTAATGGAAAACAAACAATGGTTTCTATATTAACTCTTTGCCTATACAAAATTTTTGTTTATACTATCACATATAATATAATCCAGTAAGATACAACATGGTAAAACCAATGGAGCCAGAAGAACAGTTTGGTGGGACTTCAAAACAAGATGATATTAAATCATCACTTGCTATTATGATGTCTTGTTTTCTTCAGTATAGCTGTTCATATCATCACAGACAATAATATCAAACAACCCAGAATAAAACCATTCCAATTAATGAGTAAAATCTTTATAAGCCTCCAAAGCCACATAATGGGGAATTATGATTAACACATACTTTTATGTATTTGTATCATTTCTTACAATAGGGAAACTATTTGGTAATCATACATGTGAATTTGATTTATTTCACTTATGAGTATGATCTCAAGCTGCATCCATTCATTTAGAAATATCTCAATGTGATCCTTCTTTATAGCTGAGTAGTACTCCACTGTATAAAAATATCAGAACTATTTTTATCCATTTCTCAGTTGATGGAAACTTGGGTGGTTTCCAAGATCTGGTGATCACAATTTGTGCTCCTATAAACATGGATGCACATATACGACTGTGGTATGATGATTGCAGTTCTTCTGGGAATATGCCTAGAAGTGGGACAGCTGGAACAAATGGGACTTCCAATCTCAGGTTTTTGAGAAATCTCCAGACTGACCTCCACAATGATTACACTAGTCTACACTCCCCACAACATTGCAGGGTAGTTCTTTTTTCTCACAGCCTCTGAAGAATTTGTTGTTGATGGTTTTCTTGATCCTGGCCATTCTTTCAGGAGTGAGATTGAATTTCAGTATGGTTTTAATTTGCATTTCTCTAATGAGTAATGATGATGAACATTTTTTCATGTGTTTACTTTCCATTTGTATGTCTGCATCTGAGAACTGTGTATTCATCGCAGATGCCCATTTTTGGATTGGATCTTTGAATTTTGGAGTGCTGATATTTTAAATTTCTTTATATGTTTTAGACAGAAGTCCTTTGTCTCAGGGACAGTTCACTAAGATTTTTTCCCGGTTTTTTGGTTTTCTTTTCACTATGCTGGAAATTTCTTTTGACATGCAGAAACTTGTTAATAACACATGATCCCAATTATTGATTCTACAAGTATTTCCGATGTGGTTTGAGTCCTGTTTATGAATTGTCTACCTACCCCTAAGTCTTCAAGGTTTTTACCCAATTTGACATCCAATAGAGTTCGTGTTTCTGTTTTAATATTCAGATTTTGATCCATTTAGATTTTAATTTATTATATGGTGACAGACATGAATCTAGTTTTAGTTTTTGGCATATGGAGAGCCAGTTTTTCCAACACCATTTATTAAAGAGACTGTTCTTCTTCCAGTGAACATGTTTGGCCCCCTTTTTCAAAGATAATGTTGTTAAGTGTGTTTGTAGTTTTGATTGTATCTTCTAATCTATTTCATTGTTCTTTGGCTCTGTTTTGATTCCAGTACCATGTTGATTTTACTATGGTTGCTTTGTAGTATAACAAAGTCAGGGATTTTGATGCCTCCTGTCTTGCTTTTGTTGCTTAGAACTGTCTTTGCTATTCTAGGTCTCTTCTCACTCCAGATGAATTTTAGGAGTGACTTCTCGAGATCTATGAGGTATACTGATGGTATTTTTATTGCAATTGCATCCAATCTGTATAAGAGTTTTGGGACAATGGCCATTTTCACAACATTTGTTATTCCTAACCATGAGTAAGGGATGTTTTTCCGTTTTCTGAGATCATCTTCAATTTCATTTTTCAGTGTATTATAATTTTCCCAGTATAGGTATTTCACTTCTTTCGTGAGGGTAATTCCTCAGTATTTCATTTTTTTTTTTTTTTGGTTGCTAGTGTGAAGCGTATGGCTTCTCTTATTTCTTTGTCAGTGATTTTGTTGTTAGTGTATAGGAATGCTATTAATTTTTGAGTATAGATTTTGAATCCAGCTACATTACTGAATTTATTTATTATATCTAAGATTCGTTTAATGGAGTTTTGGGGGTCTTATATGTAGAGTATCATGTCATCTGCAAACAATGATAATTTAACTTCCTCTTTTCCTATCTTTACTCCTTTTATTTATTTCTCTTGTTTAATTCCTCTGGTACTATTGACAGTACTATTTTAAATAGGAGTGGTGATAAAGGACATCCTTGTCATGTGTCTGATTTTAAATTAAAGGCCTGCAATTTTTGGCCATGTAGTATGATACTGGCTGTTGGTTTGTCATAGATGGTCTTTATTATATTGAGGTAAAGATTGTCTATTCCAATTTTCTGTAAATTTCTTATCATGAATGAATGTTGGACCTTATCAAAAGCTTTCTCTGCATCTATAGAAATGATCATGTGATTCTTACTTCTGTCTTTACTGATATCATGGATTACATTTATTGAATTATGTATGTTGAACCATCCTTGCATGCCTGGGATGAATCACACTTGATCATGGTGTATAATCTTCTTGATGACTTGCTGTATCCTATTTGCCAATATTTTATTGAGGATTTTGCATCTGTGTTCATTAGGGAGATTGGTCTATAGTTCTCTTTTTTAGTTGGGTCTTTCTCAGGTTTTGGTACTAGAGTAATATTTGCTTCCAGGAATAACTTAGGAAGGATTGCTTCCCTTTCAATTTCATTGGAGAGTTTGAGGAGTGTCGGCATTATGTCTTCTTTTTATTTCTTGTAAAATTCTGCAGTGAATTCATCTGGCCCTGGGCTCTACTTTGTAGTAAAGGACTTACTTACATTTTCAATTTCTTTAATAGAAATTGGGTTATTCAACAGTTTTACATCTTCTTTACCTAGCTTTGTTACTTCATATGTTTCTAGGAATCTGTCTATTTCCTCTGTGTTATCAAAACTTTGAGAGTAGAGGTTTTCAAAATAGGTGTTGTTGATTTGTATTTTTATATAGTCTGTGTTGATTTCACCTTTTTCATTACTTATTGCATGAATTTGAGCTTCTCCTTCCCTTTTTTAAAATAAGGTTGGCTAGGGGCTTATCCATTTTATTTATTCTTTCAAAGAAACAACTCTTTGATTCATTAATTCTTTGGATTGTTTCTTTTCTCTATTGCTTTGATTTCTAATATCCTCTTGATATCCTTTATGTTGTCCCCTTCTTTTTCATTTATCCCTATCAATCTTATGTTTTCTTTGTGTCATTTTGCAGTTGTTAAATTGTTATTTCCTGATTCCTTGTTAGTTTTTAATAAAATCTTTCCTTTCCTGTTCACTAGCTGCAATCTTGTCTTCGAGTTCTGAAATTCTGTCTTGACTTGTATTGAAGCGTTTTTTACAGCTTTCAGTGGAATTTTTGATTTCCTGTATATCTCTGTGCACCTGGTTTATGTATTCTGTTTGTTTCTTATCTATCTTTTTGTTTAGTTCCTCCAATTCTTTAACTCTGTTTTCTTTAGATATATCACCATCTCTTTCATTTCTTTTATCATTTCTCCTTTCACCTGGGAGATTATTTCTACTTTGAATTCCTTTAAAGCTTCCCACAGTTGCTTCTCTATTTCAGTTGCTATTATGTCCGATATTTCAGGTGTATGGCATATATTTTCTTCTATGTACATCTCTCCTAAAGTTTCTTTGGGTGGGATGGAGTTTTGAGATTGTAATTTGGTCTTTTGTTTTGTCACTTTCCTATATTTCCTATATTTCTCTCTCGTGTTTCGAGTGTTATTCTAAGGCTTCCCCAGGTTCTGTTGGAAATCCTCTTCTATAAACTCAGCTCCTGGGACTCTGCCACACAGTTCCCCGGAATGATAGAGGGTCACTGGGGCTGGAGCAGGCTGGCTCAAGCCCATCCTCTGGAACTGATGGCACCCACTTGCTTCCTTAGAACTCCAGTATCTGCCAAGCACAGTGGGGAGCAGGGAGGCCAATGCAGGTGCTCAGGACCTGCCACACTGCTCCAGTACACCCAGAAGCCACAAAGTTCCCTGGCTGAGGCCAAGCGAGGGTCCAAAACTAGCTGGACTCAGGGGGAAAAGGCGAGGGACATTTATACCACGTCGCCGGTCCTCTGAAACCAATGGCATCCGCCTGCTTGCTTAGAACTCCACAGTCTGCCAAGCACAGTCAGGAGCTGGGAGACCGATGCCCGTGCTCCAGACCCGCTGTGTTTCTCCAGTCTATTTTTCTTCTATGTGAAATGTCTTCAATTTAAAAAGAACAAAAGTATATGCTAATGGTGCTATGATCTAAAGGAATGAAAAATCCATCTGTGAAATTGTGAGGAATAATAAAGAAACTCATGCTAATTTTGATGTTGCACTGTTAGTTCCAATTATCACCAGAAGTATAAGTGTAAAATCTATAGATTAAAATTTATTATGCTGATGGATGTGGAAAACAAATCAATATATTCAGAGCATGGTATTATCTGTGTTTTAAGGTATTCAGTGTGGGTCTTGGAGGGCTACTCCCATGGATAATGGGGATAGGACCCACATAATTACCTCCAATAAAGAATCTTATGGAGAAATTTCATAACTCTTGTAAGCTAAAGCAGTAAGATATAAATTTGATTTGGCAACTTAGCAAGACCCAGTGTCTTGAACAGTTTAAAACAGTTGCAGCTGTACCTCAATGTATCCTTTGTTCAATCTCCCATATCTGAAAAGAAAGAGTCTGACTGTTTATTGTCCATACACAGTAGTATATTGTGGACACATATGATGCCTGCCCTTAGGTAGAGATACATATTTGAATCAAATATGTAAACATATAAATTAGTAAGTGGTACATGTGAGGAATATTTTGTTCCATGATAATGTTGCGAAAGGGGATTTAAACCAGATTCTGATATCTAACTTCACAAAAATGTAGATTGTCATTAAAGAAGCTTAAGAAAAAAGAAATACCAAGTTAAATGATTTTTAAATAAGATTACAGAAACATCTGTATTCAAGGGTAGAGGGAGGAGAGAAGGAAAATGAATGTTGGAAGTGTGAGAGCCAATTTGGCTGCATCTAGAATAGACCTTAAATAATATTCAGTAGGTTTTTCACATTTTCAATCAGGTACTCAATATGATAAGTTTATCAGAGAAGCTTTAACTTTTGGAGACTGCTAGACAAACACTTAGGAGTATAATTTTTAAAATCAAAAAAATCAATACATTTTTAACACTAGGAATAAAACTGTCGGGTGAAACAGAAGTCTCTTACTTAGTAACTTGCATGTTAGCTGCCCAATTGGGAAATCAAGTCAATATCACAGAGTTCTTTAAATAGAGTTCAGTCTGGTGATCTAAAGAGAGTCAAGGTAGAAGTAACCAAAGTAAAAGTACACTTGTCAAGGAAGTAGAAAAGTAGCACAAAAAATATTAGACAAACATGATATCAAGGACCTGTATTCCCAGATACTTGTGAGACTCACACAAGAGGATTCCCTGAACCCAGAAGTTAGAAGCCTAGGCAATATATGGAGACCCTGTCTCAAAATGAAATAAGAGAGAGAAAGAGACAGAGAGACAGAGAGACAGAGAGACAGAGAGACAGAGACAGAGACTTGTAGAGGAATTTGAGCATGATCCAAAGAGGTTATAATGCATTTTGTGAACTAATTTTTCTTTTTATTTCCATTACTGCATAAAAGACTATAAAATTGAGAAGACAGGTTAATTGAAAAAGATTTATTCAGAGTTATAATTGAGTATCATGTTGATAAATGCAAAGGTATTTAGACAAACTTAAATCCCTTTACCACAATTCAATTAGAGTATTTCCATATTAGCATATATTTTACTAGCCCATATGTGTACACACAAATCTTCCCCCAGAATGGCCACTGAAGAAAGTTATGGCTCTTATTCTGCTTCTGTTTACTCTCTGTTCTTCATGACTTTTAGAAAATACTGTAGAACATTAGGACCTGGCTGAGACAAAATCAAGTGAGATCCAAATTTTAAGAAATTTTTGTGTCCATTTTGTTGTATTTTAATTTGAGATAATCATTTCCTCTATTCTGACCCTTACATTGATCAAAATGTACTGGAAATCAAATTAGACACTGATGGAATTTTAACTTTTGCTGCATTTCGTAAATGTGTGCTAATAGGTATGTTCAGACAGAGTGCATTGGAAGGGTCCATTTTGCTAACTTCAATTTAATTCATAACCTATTCTCTAGTACATCAAACTTTTCGAGTTTCCTTAGGGTTTGAGATCATAATTTGCTCTATTATTCTATGGAAATGTACCATTTCTAATTATTCTACTAAAGTTAATATTAATCAAATTTAAACCTGAAAGAAATATCTGTATAAAACTTGCTTTGGTGGTTTTATAGTAATATCAGTAACGTAGCTTACGTGGTATGGAGTCTTTAGTTTTTTTTTTTTTTTTTTTTTTTTTTTTTTTTTTTTTTTTTTTTTTTTTTTTTTGCATTCCTTGATCTGCCTATGCTGAGAGCAAAGCATAAATAAGGAAATTTTCAGAGGTAAATATGAGCAAATACAACTAGAACTGATGAAATGAGTCTTAGATCTTCTAAGAGCTGCATACTACTACTAAATTCTTGTATGAACAGGTGAAATACGGACACTAGTTTAATTCTGTGAATGACCTAATTCCTGCAGGTCCAACTTTAATCTCTATTCTTTCACTATCAAATTACAAAACACATATTTGATTCAAAATCATAAAATTATCTCCACTCAGTTACACATTACCCTAGCAGCACCCTTATACATCTCATTTGCCACGTTTATTAATTCCACCAAGACGTCACATTGAGTGATTGTTCTACATCACTGAGATTCATGTAAATACATTCTTTGATGTTTGCACAATGAAAAAATCATTTAATGGCACATCACTCAGAAAAAATTATTATTGTTAAAAAGCACATGGATATAACAGAGATATAACTCTGCTGTAGGGGTCCCAGGTTAGGATGAAAATACCTTAGGGATAAGGGTTTGATTTTTTAAATCTATAAATGCCTTAACAGGCAATTTTTAAAGTAAGAACAGCTGTTGAATCCTCAAGTATCAACCTTATTGCCAAGGATAAGGGCAATACTTTAAAGGAAAAGAAAAACTATCTCAGCAAAGTGCTATTTCTGACTTGCTTGACTCGGATATGTAAAGTCTATAAAGAATTATGTGTATTGAATTTACACAACATTTTATTAACATGAGCATTAAAACAAGATTAATAATGAAGTTAACATTTTAATTTCTGTCACAATATCATCCTATGACTGAAGTATTTGTCATTCTCTTATAAAGTCAGAAAAAAGCTTCATTTTCTCTTTAAAATATATATGAGACTAAAAGTGAAGATGAGTAATAATCCTGTACAGTCAACCATTTTTCTATCTTCCCGAATCCTAGGAAAAATAAAAAGACAAAGTAAAAGTACATACAAGTATATTTTAAAGTGGAAAACAATTAGAAAAATACTCTTTGTCCATTGAAGTGGTTTTGCCAACTTTTGTTGTAATTTTTTGTTTCCTGTATAACCCTTTGAATCTGCTTCATGCATTCTGGTTTTTTTTTTCTTATAATGTTTATTCAGAGTTTCCATCTTTTTGCATTGTTCCTCTAATTTTTTAACTATGTCTTCTTTAGATGTGCTCAGCATTTCTTTGTTACATTTATCATTTCTTGTTTTACCTGGGAGACTATTTCTGATTTGAGTTCTTTTGTAGCTTCCCAGAGTTGATTCTTTACTTCAGTTGTTATCATTTCAAGAATTTCAGGTGTGTGGCTTATATTTCCTTCTGTGTCCATGTCTCCTAGGATTGCTTGGGTGGGCTGGAAGTTTAAAATTGCATTTTGCTCTTTCATTTAGCCATTTTCCCATGTTTCTGGGTTTCAAGTGATGTTTCAAAGCTCCCCTCATGTGCTTGGAATCAGCTAGCCCACTTTTGGCTTCTAGGGAAGACAGCAGGCAACTGCGAGCCACTTGGAGTTAGCTGGGAATGGACCAGTTAGGCCTGCAGAGACTCCCGTGTGTCCTCCTGTGATTTGAGATGTGGGGCATGGTCTTACCACCTGAGAGCTATGTTCCTAGGCTTCCCTGTGTTCTGGGTTTCAACCCACTCATGCTTAGGGCCAAGCTGCTTGGAGTTCACTGGGCATGGCCAATACTTCTTTTCCAAGAAAATATAAAGTTTAAGGAATTAACTAATTTGATTTTCAATGAATTGCTCTACCAAATAAACAAATCCCATGACTTGACGGATTCACTGTTGAATTCCACAAGACCTGTAAGGAGCTTAGATCACCAATCATGCTCAGACTCTTCAAGGATAATGAAAGGAATTAAGTGTTCTCAAACACATTTAAAGAACTCAGTTTAGCCCTGATTCTCAAATCAGATGAGGATACAGTTAAAAAAAAAAAAACTAGGCCAATCTCCATCATGAACATAGATACAACAATTCTCAGCAAGATTTTAGTGAAGACAATGTAGTACATAATAAAAAAAGATCATACATAATGATTAAGTCGACTTCAATGTGAGATGAATGTATGCATATATGTAACATATATAAGTCAATAAATGTAGTATACACTAACATAAACAAGGTCAAGAAGCATGGTCACATGCAGAAAAAAATGATAAATGTTAAAAAATTTGTACGAAATGCAACACCTCATCACAATAAAAATCCTGAAGAAAACACATATAGGAGTACAATAACTGAGTATATTAAAGGTTGTTTATGACAAACCAATAGCCTGTATTGTACTAAGTGGAGAAAAACTAAGGAAATTCCTCATAAAATCAGGAATAAGTCAAAGAATGTCCAATATCACCACTTTGACTCAACATGGTACTTGAAATTTTAGCCAGACTAAGTAGACACAAGAAAGAAGGAAAGAAAGAAAGTAAAAGCTCAGATTATCATTGTTGAAAATGACTTGATACTCTACATGAAGACTCAAAGAATTCCACCAAAAACTCTTATAGTTAAAAATGAACTTTAGCAAGATTGATCAACAGATACAAATCATTAGAATTTGTAATGCAATCAACTGATTGAGAAGAAAATTAGGAAAATGACACTATTCATAGTAATTTCAAGAAAAATGAACTACATAGGAATTATTATAGTGAAGGAAATGAGAGAACACAAAGAAAATTACATTACTCTGGAAAAGGAGATTGAATAGGACATTGGAAAATAGAAATATGTCCCCTATTCTAGCATAGGTTTTATATCAGAGTAAAATATTCTGTACAACAAAATAATCAATCAATAGAGTGAAGAGACAGCATATACAGTGGAGAAAAAAGTTTGCAATGTATTCCTCAGACAGAGTATACAAAAACTCTGAAAAACTAAACCTCTTATCAATATATGAGTGGATAAAAATGTGATATCTTTATATAATGGAAATTTACTCACCTATAAAAATAACAAATTTAACACATTTGTAGGAAAGTGGAGGCACCTGGGTAATACAACATTGATTGAAATAAACCAGATGCATAGGCTTAAAAACACTGTTATCTCTCATTTCACTGAGACAAAATACAAATGAAGAGAATGAAAAAGGAATGGTAGTTGAAACTAGGAGGCTCAACTTCTGCTATTGGGAAGTGATATTGCAGTCCTTTTCCATGGCACCAGTTATCAGGGACCCCTGCAGTGAGTCTCCAATCTCCTTCCAAATGTTACTGTGCTAGGCAGAAAGAAAGTGTGTGAGACAAAATGCAGTTGCAGCAGAGATCTGGGATAGCCAATTGTTCACTGGGAACAGAAGGCCACAAGGCAGTAAGAAACTTAGTATTTATTCATTGAGGAAAAATTTGAAGGGGTGGAAATAAAATAATGATATACCATGTTCTGTAACCTAATAATGTCAATGAATATAAATATTATATATCATAACATGAGCTAAGATTAATAATATCATTAAGAATGAAAAATAGAATAGAGTAACGAAGTAGTGGCATGGAGGTTGAGGAAAGGGGAAGGAAATTAAAAACAAAGAAGCAAGCTATATTATATACATATAACCACTCCCCAAGACGATTGTAACCTGCATGCAAACATGTACTAATAAAAGCAATTCATATGGACATATACATATGTTAAATAACATGTAAAATGCTGCTTTGTTAGTGTTTAGGACAAATGAATTTAAAAGAACAGTGTGTTCAACACCATTCTGACTCCAACTTAAGTTCTAAATTTCCATCAACATTTTATGAAAACCTAAATAATAAATGTCTAAGTTCCAAAGAACCAATATCGAAAATATTGCAGGGGATTTTGCTTTCTAACCTTGGCCCAAATAAAGATATGAAAAAGGATAAAGTGGTTCAGAAGCAACTTTGACATAATCAATTCCCTAATATTTGGTAAGTCAGATCATTATTCTCCTTTTTTTGATTTGGGGACGTGATAAGGAAGTTTGCAGATAATGTGGTGAGAGAAACAGTGAAAGATAAAAACCTTTCCTTTTCTTCAATTCTTCCACCTTTCCTTTCTGTTTAAGACATTATGTTTAATAATGAAGCTTATGATCTGGTTGCTGTAATCTGGAAAGTATGAATAAAGGTAGAAATTCCATTGTGATAAATAAGAGTGTCTCTCGTAATTTTCACTATATGGACAAATGTAATAGTTTAGTTAATTTTTCTCCAGTTTTGAAGAGTTTTAGAACAGGGATTTCATTTACACTAAGGCCTCTCAATTCCGGAAGTGGAATACATCCTTTTTACTCTTCGGTTCAGCTAATAATATGAAATGCTTCACAATATTTTAATTTATTTTTAATAAATGTTTATATAATAAATAGCATATTGTAGGAAAGTATGAGATAGAATGAAATCTGAACAAAACTCTTCATAGACATGGCTAGAACTAGAGTCAATTTTTAGATTATGTGATATGATACATGAGATATCTAGCACTAATGTGCCCTCAAGGTGAATTGGAAACCAGTCATAGTCATAATAAATGTCTTATTGTGGTAAAATTTGTGGTAGAATCTTAGGATTCCACTTGTTATTATAGCTTTAGAGGATGAAATTACTGTTCATGCCTTACCTCTACAATGCCTGGTGTGGTTTGATTAAATGTGTCCCCAAAGCCTCATGCAGTCATGGGAGGTAGGCCTTTCTAGGGCAGCTGAGTTTAGTATTTGTGAATGGTTCATTGTCTAGCATTGGAATTGGTGGTGTGAGTGCTGCACCCACCCAGGGGTGGGTAACCCGCATATAATATAAGAGAAGGAAAGTGATGGGCTCTCCCCTTTTTGCCTTTTTGCTCTTGACACTTGGGCCACCATGAATAGCCACACCATAGCCACACCACCCTGCTATGGACCCACATGAGTATGTAGTGAAACCTCTCAAAATGATAAGCTATATAAACCTTTTCTTCCCTAACTTTGGCATTTTATCTCACTAACATGAGAAAAGTAACCAAAAAAGTATTTGTTATCTGTGTGTGTGTGTGTGTGTGTGTGTGTGTGTGTGTGTGTGTGTGTGTGTGATTGCTGTGAGAGTACCTGACCATGTGGTTCAAGAGCCTTTGAGAATGATTTTTGGAAAGGTTCAGAGATATTGCCTGAAGGAGTAGAGCTGGAACACCTTAGGTTGTTTTATATGGGAGATTCTGGTCAGAATTCAGAAGATGAGAAAGCCAGTAAAGACCAGCTTCAGGAGGTTTCTGCCAGGAAGAAGGATTGTATTGATTTTTGGACTCTAGCCAATGTGTGTTATGGCTTCTCTGAAAGTTTGTCTGTATTTGTCTCATGTCCAGTGACTGCCTGAGATTGAGATTAAGGGTGGTAAATTAATTAATGTGGCAGAAGAAATTTCTAGGAAGTCAAAAATAAGGTGTTCTCATGACTATGGTTGGGGGCTTTTAGCCAGATTTATGTTGTGAATCAGGAGCAAAAATCCCAGCAGGATGATTTGAAATGTGAGTTTGGTTGGGAAAAAAGATTCAGTAAAACTATGGACTGCAAAGAGAGAGCTGAAATCTCTACTAGTGAGAAGGATCAGAACATAAAAAATGACCTTAGATCACACATAGTATTGGGCCCTCCAAACTTTGAAGACTCAAAACTGCAAAACTGAAAGATTTTGTGTTGAGGACAAAGACATAGAACACCATGTTCCACAATGGTGGCAGCCACACCATATTCTAGAATGGAAGCAGCATAGAGAATCTGTTCCTCACAATCAGATTCATAGTGGTCAGTGATTCAGGCACTTGACTCCTAAGCAAGAGAAAAGTCTGGCTACTGCTCCAACTGGCAGTAGACCATGACATCATCCAGTTGGTACTGGTTTTAGGCACATACACATTTCAAGAGTTCTGAGGTTAAGGCAGCTTCTGCCCTCATTTAAAAAGGCTTGGGAGACCAGGCAATATGCCCCTGAGAAGGCACTGTGTGAAGCTGTAAGTGTAAAATTAAAGATTCAGTGAAGTATCCAAAGGTCTGGAAAACCCAGGACTGTGCAGAACAGACCTAAGAGAGAAGTTGTAGGTGCTACAACCACCAGAAGTGCTGTGGGGGTGGAGTCACATTGTGAGTCCCTTGAGCTGACACCAAGATTGTTTCAGATGCTGAGTGGGGAATCTCAGGACTTAATATTTTCCCTGCTGGATTTTGTACTTCCTTCAGTCTCATTCCTTTGTATCCTCAGTTGTACCCTTTGGAGTGGTAATGTTAATCTTGTGCCATTTAATATTGGTAACTATGTGTACAGGGAGTTACAGCTAATAGCTTGCCTTAGATCTTGGCAGAGAATTGGGAATTGAACTTTTCAGTGATGCCAAAACTGTTAGGACATTGGCCACACTTTAACATGGACTAAATGTCTTTTATATAAAAATGTACATGAGACTTTGAGGGGTATTGTAGTCAGGGGTTGTGAGGAGAATAATTATAATCAGGACACAGAATTTATATTATTTTATGATGGTCAACCAGAGTTAAGCAAAGAAAGTGCAGGAAATCTGTCCACAACACTAAATGCAGAGTATTCAGTCAAGAATTTGGATCCCACATCAATGTCTTGCATGAATCCAGATGAAAACCTAGAGCCCATGACAGGGCCTTGCATGATTCCAGCTAGAGGTCTAGATTCCATGAGAAGGACTCACACCAGTTAGTTTTATGGATCTGCACTGGGAAGGCTCAAAGGTCGGCAGTGGAAGCTAGAATGTCTATGCCAGCAAGGTGAAGAAGCTGTGCTGGTAGGTTGAGTCTTCTTTACTGAAGCCAATAAGTCACACACATAATAAAGGCCTAGGCTGCCCTGAAAAGTCCCACAGCCATCCTCAGTGACACGAAGGTCCCAAGCTCCTCCAATGATAAGAATAGTCAAGCATATGCCAGAAAGCCAGCATGACAAGTTTCTCCTGGAGATAAAACTGCACATGTCTTCCCTTCAGGAGCCAGGGAATGATGCTCAATGTAAGGACCAGAATTCCCCCAAAGTGAACCTCAGCTACTCTCACCAAAAAGGTTCTGAGCTCCTATGATAATAATGGGCAAGCTTATACTGGGGAAGCTAGTCATGAGGAGCTCCTCCAGAACTACTGGCTTAAAACAGCACGACTTAGAAAAACCTACAATGTCTTGCCCTTCTTTTCCCAGTCTCTATTTATCCTGGCAACTTTCCTCAGGTGGGCCATCTATGCTCAGCACCGTGCTGATTTAATTCAGCTGGTGTTAATTTGACCACCAGTTTTTAATCCATAACAGGGGGCCAGAGGTGGAATGCTGTGATTTGCTTAAATGTCCCCCTAAGGGCTTATGCAGTCATGGGATGTTGGCCTGTCTAGGGCAACTGAGTCTAGTGTTTGTGATTATTTCATTATCTAGCACTGGAATTGGTGGCATCAGTGCTGCACCCTCTCAGGGGTGGGTAACTCGAATGCAATATAAGTGTGGAAGGAGGATGCTCTCCTCCTTTTTTGTCTTTTTACCTTTTTGCTCTTGTGACTGGTGGCCAATGTGAATGTTTGCTCCTTAGCCATGGACCCCTGCCTTGGATCCAGATGAGTATTAAATGAAACCTCCAAAAACTGTAAGCTAAATAACACTTTCCTTACCTAATTTTGGTCATCAGGTATTTTGTCTCAGCAACAAAAGTAACCAAGATAATGCCAGTTTAGATTGTGTAAAATTAAGGATGTCTTTTTCAAACTCTGATTGATAGAAGTTATTAGCAAAAATAAAATTACCAAGGTAGATAAAAACAGGATCTTGTTGGATTTCTGGTTATTATAAGCACATTTTTTGCAATACCCATTTATGCTTTTTCTTTTGTGAAGACTGTATTCATCTCTATTATTATTCCAATGAATTATACTTTAAGTCCGGAAGATGTAAGTTACCCTTGGGAAACAGATTTGGGGCATGACAGTTTTCTAATGCCTTTAAAATTGTATTGGAGAGGTTGTTACATATCTCTCTATTGTAAAGTAGACTGGAACTATGATAAACCCTGAATCCTTAAACTTAAATTTTAAACCTAGGATTGTGGAGAACAGGTCATTCTTCCTATTAACAACTGAAAGAGTGATATTTTAAAAGTATATACTTCATTAGTATTTCTAGATCTAAGTGTAATTAATTACTTGAAAATATTTTCTGATTCTGTTTAGATAAGAGAATTAAATTATTTGAATGAGATATGTTCATAAACATTATTCTAATTTTCTCTACTTGTTATCACCAAGTTAAGGTGTTAATTGATTCACAATTTATCAGTCACTTGCAGCACTCTTTGTATTATATAGACTTGCTTAAAATCCATGTCATGGAACTAATTTAATTTTCTGCTCAAGAGTACTGCTGTTTAATTCATATTCAGTGCATTAATTTGATTGATATTTAAGTTTTTTCAGAAAACAATTTTAGCTGAACACTTCCTGAGGCAGGTTAAAAAATTTTGTATTGTAGAGTATCAGTGAAAATATTGAGATGAGTGCCTATTCTTTATTTAAGCATACTATGTAAATTAGCTCTTGAGTGAAAGTTACAGGAAGCAAGTTTTGCTTCCAAAGGAAAATGTTTTAATGAATTTAATTGCTTAAAAACAGAGAACATTATTTCAAATCACAGTCAGTGCTCACTCATTATCAGTGTTCAAAGTATAGATTCAGTTGTTTTAGGAGAAATCCTGCCTGATGTGAGGGCATTATTTAAACTGGTGTTTGTGTAAATATGACCTAGGCTCTGCCACAATAACAAATAACCCTAAAATAGGTTTAGGA
The DNA here is from genome assembly GCF_034190915.1 of Cavia porcellus. Lineage (NCBI taxonomy): Eukaryota > Metazoa > Chordata > Mammalia > Rodentia > Caviidae > Cavia > Cavia porcellus. Next base: position 74,410,762 of record NW_026947486.1, read on the forward strand.
CAACAAAAGTTTCCCACTTTCTAATAGCTTGAGGAAGGTTGATAAGGGTATATATAATTGGCTCTGCTTACCCTTCTTACTTTGGGGCTGAGGTTAATGGGGGTTTCATCTTGCAGGAGCTTCTTTTATCATTAGAATAGCTGAAAGGAAGGTTTTAAGTCTTGTATTTTCTCAAAACAATCTCATTTAAAACACAATGTCTAACAACTTCAGTAGCCACAGTAGCCACTGTGAGTGCCATACTATGATGTCCACACTCAGAAAATCAGATTTACAAACAGCTTTATGAGCAGCCATAGTTTCCAAAACATTGTCAATTTCTATAGAACTATTTTTCATGCAAATATGAAAAAGCCAAATAGTAAGCAGAGAAATAGGTCATCGTTAGTAGAGAGTCAACATTTCTGCATTCTTTATCTCTATGAAAAGATTTCATGGATGCAATGAGTACAGCAAAAACGAAAAAAAAAAATCAATGTTATTAATCGCTATATATCACATCTGTATGAATGTTTCCTCTTTTGATCATGGGCAGAAAAGAATCAAATACAGAAACTTTGAAAAGTAAACTTCAAAGAAAATGTTAAGGAGATATTTGTGAGCCTAGTGATAAAATTTCAGAGTGTAGTTTACCTTTCCTGTATGTTGTTAAAAAATCATGGATTCTTTGTAATAGGAACTGAAATACAAAAAAGCTAGAATCAGTGACACAAAACACAATTGTGTTAGAGTGGTAGAAAAGAATGAAACTCTACCTGTTCAAAATATAATTTTATTCAAGCCTGAGTCCCCAAAATTTTTAGTTGGGTATACTTCAATAGCATCCAAATTGCTCTCTGTTTTATTTTTTATTTAGAGAAAAAAACAAAACAGTACCATAGGCTACTTGTGCTCTTTTCTCTTATATTGTCTCTCAGTTTCTCTGTAATTCCCATTGTATTTCAAATTATTTTTTTCTGTTTTCATTTTCAGTGATGTTAAACTCATCCAATTACTTGTTCTTGGTTTCAATTATTACAATTTTCACATCCGATAATTCTTTTTTGATTATTTCAGTACTTAGTTCTTTGATGAGAAGTTCATTTTATCATAGAGATTCCTGAATTTGCTAACCATTTTAAAGTTTTACATCTAAAAAGTAAATGTCTAGATTTATACTGTCTGTTTTTCTTGGTTCATTGAAATTTTGACCTTTTGTGTGTTTTTCCATTTTTTGATTGAGTGCTGATTTGTTGTGTATGAAAAACTCTTTGAGATTATTTGGAGTTTTAGATATTTCTAAATTCTGGAGATGATTTAATTTTAATTTATAAAGAACAGTTAGAATAAGAGCAGATTATTTTATCAATGTTGGAAACCACTATGAAGTGATTCTAAGCAGAATTTACAATTAACTAATTGGCTTTCTATGTTTCTCTGTGAGTCTGTCCTAAGCCTCAGCCCCTTCCTGGCGACAGGAGCTGATTCATAGTAAGTGAACCTCTATGACTCACTGGTCCTGGCTGAGGCATGTAGTAGCCTATGAAGCCAGAGACACCTCAAAGGGTAAGATAAGGTTACAGCTGGGGACACTTGGATCAAACATCAATTAAGTTGATAAAGACTGCAGCTGTAGAAATTACTCCTACACTCTCACTCCTAACATGTTTTTATGATGAGATGGTTCTCCTAAATTGATTTGATTCAATACTTGGAGACATCCTTGAAGTGACTCCCAAGGTCTTGCACATTGCCTGTGCTTTCCTCAGTTCCCCTGCCCTTTATTTTTGACCTAATAAAAATGGGCAGTCCAGAGAAGTCTTTGCCTTAGCCCTCCGTGTCTCAAACTCAGCTAAAGGGTTTGACCCTTCTTGAGCCCTAAAATCATACTACTTGTCTCATTTGATTTAACCTTCACTATACACTCGTTTGCAAGATTGGGGATCTAGGTAAGGACCCAATATGTAGACCCAAGGACTTTACTGATTTAAAGTTGGACATTGATTTTTGGGGGGGCTTGTCTATTTCAAGTTTATTCTTGTCCTTGTTATATAATCCTTCAAGGCCCCAATTTAAAACCTCAGGTACTTATCCTGACTACTCATTTTTGTTAGGCTCCCAACTCCAATTATTTGCTCTTGAAACTTGGGTTATTTACAAATTGCCCTTTCACCTTTTTGGTCTGTCTGTGGACATACAGATGTGTTAAAATGAAAAATAATGCTAACTCAGTCCCATCTCCTGAGTTTCCCTTCTCTAAAGATCTTGTCTCCACAAAAACATAACATCTGGTAGGTTTCATTGGATTCAAGCATTTGCTATTTTACATGTTATCCTGAATATTTAGCTTCCTCAGATGTATTCATAGTCTAATATAGTTCATTACTGGTAGTGAAGATAAAAGTGCTATAAATATTGTACCTCTCATATTCCAGTTGAGTTTATAATTAAAATTTATTATAATATTAATTATAAATATTTCATAATATAGTTAAGAAAAACTATGTTCTTTAATATTTATAGATATACAATAACTTTGGGTTTAAAAGTACTTCTTGAAATTAATTGCCATGATTATATTTTTAACATGCTTTTTAGATTAATTTGACCTCAAATATCTTCAAAATTCTGTTATGTAAATATCAGCATTAATTTGTTCTTAGCTGCAATATTATGAATACCATCTTATTCATAAATTATGATCATTAAAAGTAATATTTTTCATCTGTATTTTTTTTGCTACTCTGAGAATCAATTGAAATTGCTCTAGTGCTATCTCAAATTATGATTGTTCAAGTGTCTAGTGTTATGGATTGATTGGTTGATAGATTTAGCATGCAATTAATATTTACAACCCATCTACTTTTTATTAGGAACATTTCTGAGAGGATAAATTTACAGCAGAGAGGGAGACAAACTTTTAAAACAGAAAAATGTAACAAAGTAAGAGCACATTTGAAAATAGAATATTTTTCAGCATATATATATGTATATAGTTTTACATATATTTTTTCTGCATATATACATGTTTATAGTTATTCACATATTTATCTGTGCATGTGCTGCAAAGCCATGAAATCACAAAGAGCATTTAGGAAGCTTAAGTGCATATTATTATTAAGTTAAAAGAAAACTAAGGATACATATGACTTTTTATGGAATGCCATATAATTATAAACATACAAAGACAACACACTATATGCTTATAATTGTATATTATTTGATTAAAGACAGCAGGGCAGTCTTTTTAGTTTGGCTTTTTAAAATTAAATGTGATTGGCAAAGTTTTTAGGGGGATTTGTACAGAGAAAATATTTTGGCTATTTGATAGGCAGTGAAATTAATCTATGATATTACAATATTTGATGCATGTCATTACTATATGTCTTTGTCAAAATATATAGCATGGATAACACCAAGAAAAAATATTAATACAAAGTGTAATATTTGGAACATCATGATGTGTTAATGTGGCATCATCAATTGTAAGAAATATAGCACTTTGATGGGAGACACAATTAATGGTAAGGCTCTGAATGTCAAGAGAAAAGAAATGTGAAAATATGAGAACTCTATGTAATTTTTGGTACACTTTGTTGTGTACCCAAAATTGTTCAAACATGTTATTAGTGCTTGAGCAAGTGACAAGGACCCAGAACTACAGAGAAACTAATGACCGAGAACTTCTGGCAGATTTGGCATAATAGGAGGCTAAGGATAGGATACTGATAATTCCACTAAAGAAAATAATAATGAGAAATGAGTCTGGAGAGAAGGATGTGAAAGTGACAAATCTGAAAAAGCACAGTAACAAGTTCGGTCTTTGTTTAGAAGGAATTGAATTATCATTAAAATTTTAAATGAGAAAAAGAATAAAAGATTCACAATTATATCACAGTAAGAATTCTGGTTGCATCCAGTAAAATAGTTTAGAGGGGACAAGATTGAAGGAATGGAAACTAGAGAGGACAACGTTGTAGTGTTCTAGCTGAGACATATTTTAAGCATAGGAGTAAAAGTGTTCAGGAGAGATGATAAGTTCACTGCTATCTTTAATTTATGCAATCACTTTTGGCCCATATATTTTTCCCTCTCACAATCAGAATCTTTGATGCTATTTTTTTCCAATAAAACTGTTTTATTGGCAACTGTGCTTCTGCTACTCTTTCCAAGTAATTTATATCCTCACATCACTTCATGTTGTCTAGACTTCATTTTAAAAGATTGAACATAATTTGCCAAAATTTAAAATATTCATGACTATAAATATGATTTTATGAAATTTTACAAAGCAAATACCTCACAAATACATTTGAATTATGGTGGGACTTCACAGTACTAATATATTTTAATTCCTGTGTAAGCAAACATTCACAGTTGTTCTACATCACAGCTACAAATACATTTCAAATGAAAGGCATTTGTCAGTCATCTTACAATACAAATCAGAGAAAAATAATTTAATGTAATAATTATAATACTGTACTCAAAATGGAAACAATATTGACCCAGAAGAAAACAAAGGTTTCATGCATTAAAAATGTCATTTATGTAATCATTAATTGCTAACAACTTATCTGTGTAAAGGACTTTACAACTAAAATGCCTTCACATTTTTTAGTTACTTTTCTTATCGCTGACAAAAAACACCCAAGCTTTACTTAGGCCACAGTTTGCAGGTGTTTCAATCCATAATTAGCTGACTCCAAGATAGGGCTAATTCAAAGGAAATTCATGGCAGGCAGAATTTAGTAAAAACAACAAGGGACCTTTACAGTGTGTTTCTGTCTCTTTTCTTTTACCCAGACTACTTAGCACCCACACCCTAATCATTGTGCTCTTGAGCCTAGCATTGCTCCATGAATCAATCCCAGTGCCACACACTCTAGATCCAGCCACCCCTGAAACAGCTCCACCTATGACCACATAAGGCTTTGGTGGGACATCTAAACACAAGCCATAATGGTATTACTCATACAATTTTACTTGAAAGAAAAATGTTGTTTAGATCTTGTTTATGACAGGACTCTACAAATTGTAATATGCAGTTAACACACATTTTCCCAGGATCTAATAATCTGTTCAATTGTGAGGGGAATACTTGTTTAGTATCTGTTATGTGTTCATTATAATTCTAAATCCACTGGTAAACAGTATTGATTCATATGAAGTCTCTTCTTTTACTGTATTACAATTCTATTATTTCACTAGAAAGGGGCAAATGGTTCTGTCTAGAGACATGTGTTTTATTAAATTTGGGATTTACAGATTTGAAGAAGACTAGGTTTCATTATATCATTTAATTTCCAAATACCTCTTGAGCTGAAAAATATCTTCCCCAATTTTAAAGGAATTGATTTAACTTTAATGTGTAAAATTGCTAGGAGAGACTTTTCTTGTAGTACGGTGTGTTTAAAAATGTGTTTTACTTTCAAAATAGTAGTTTAGTGAAAATATAACTTTCATGTTATTCACAGATTTTTTTTTTTTTTTGGTTTGGGAATGATTAATCAATTCTAATTTTCTTATGATCTTTCAATGTCTTGATTCCAACCATGGTGTTATTTCACACTAGATAGATAACAGCCAAAAGATTTAATAAGTAAACTGTTTTGCATCTTTTTTTCTCAATCTTTTACTTTGCACAATATTTTTAATCTAAACAAAGCATTTTCTACTGAGGCATGAAAGGACTTGTGAGTACCTGAGCCCTAGTCTGCTTCCATCTGTGACAACTTGCATTAATCATTAAATCCTTTCCCTCTTTAGTTAAAAATATTGACAAAGTTAATCAGTGATAAGGTTAATTATAATTTAGTTCTTCAAAAATGCCTCATCATTTTCAGCAATTTTATTTAAATCTGAAAGATTTAGGTTGGGAAAAATATCTTCATTGATACTAATCAAATTAATTTTAAAATGGGTTTTTATTTTAGAATTAATCACTTTTTTGAAGTCTAGTTTGGAATATGTTATGAATTGAATTGTATTTCTTAAAAAGATAAGCTGAAATTCTAATTCCAACCCCTTGTATTAAACTTATTTGGAAATACTGTTATTCTAGCTAGATGTCCTTGAAATGGGTGCTAATCCCATGTTATTGTTGTATTTATAAATAAAGAGACACAGACTGGATTGGAGTCAATGCAGCTGAAAGTCAAGGAACACTAAGTATTGATGGTGACAAAAAGGTAGAAAGAGGTCAGGAAGAATTTCAGAGAGGGGCATAACCTTTTTGATGCCTTGATTTCAGATTTCCAGCTTCCATGGCTGTAATGGGATAATTTTCTGGTGGTAATTTTTAAATTTTTATTTATTTGTTTCTTTACCTTTTGGTACTGTATCAAACTCATGCATTGTGTTTGCCAGGCAGGCACTGTGCTGCTGAGCTATATCCTTGGCAATTTTCTGATTAAAAATATTGTGCAAAGTAAAAGATTGAGAAAAAAAGATGCAAAACAGTTTACTTCTTAAATCTTTTGGCTGTTATCTATCTAGTGTGAAATAACACCATGGTTGGAATCATGACGCACTGAACATGGTACTCATTGCAGTGGCCCTGACAAACTAGTATAGAAATGTAAACACTTCATTTTTACTTCAAGAGAATAAAGAATATGAACAAAATTTCAAGATACAATGGGTTGGGAACTAGTGGTCATTAATCCCATACTTCTTAAAACAGTTAAATGTACAGGGGTGGTTGCCATTTCTAATTAGCTTCAAAGTGGTGGCTTTTTCTTTTATTATGACTCAATTTTTTCTCATCTTTTGTTTTATGAAGCAGGGTCTTGTCATGCAATCAGACTCATATTGAACTCAGTTTATAGTTCAGATTGGTCTTGATTTTGTAACAATCTTCTTGTTCATCCTCCCAACTGCTGGGATTACAGGTGTGCACCTCCACTCCTAGTTAATAACATTGAAATTATTTTCTTTTCCTTTTTTCTGTTTTTTTTTTTTTTTTTTTATTGTACCTGGAATAGAACGCATGATCTCTCACTTACTGGGCAGGCTCTGTGCCACTGACGTATATACCTGGCACCTTTGATACAGTATTTTTTAAAGTGAACTGAATTTTTTTGTAATTATACATTCATATGGAATTGGAATATATGGACACACCCATAATCTCTGAGTATCATAAAAGAAGAGATCAAAGGGTTAAACAAAATGATATGCTGGATCTAATTACGTGAGACCCTCCAGAGAATAAGATAATGATTAAATGAAGCTGAATATCCTCAAAAGTGGACTCTGTGATGATAAGTAATAACTCAGAAGAGTAAAAGAAGAAAACATCCAAGATAACCAGTGGAAGTATAGACAAAGACTTTGTGAATTCTAGATTTATAAAATTGTGTGATTGTTTCCAAGGTGACTATGAAAAAAGTTTGGGTAGGCAATGACCTAAATGAACTGAAGTTTGAGGGTGATGGTAGAACATTGATAGGAATTGTGTAGATATGACAAATTTTACAGGATAATTTAAAAAGAAGTAATATTTAACCTAAAAATAAAAAGTAAAATCATAACTTTTAAATTATTTGCTTCAGAATCAGGAGTGATGTCATACACATGACATAATAGAAAGTTCCAAACATTTGTCCCCCTACTGAAATGAAAACAAGCAGAAAAACCAAGAAAACCTTGATATTGGCTAAAATAACCTTAGAGTACCTCTGCAAACAGATAAATGTCTACTGAAATGTAGTGAAAGTTTAATCAATTAAATGCTACATTTCAAAGCGCATGAAATGTTGTGATGCTTGTGCACTATTGTCTTACCCAGTACCCAGTACGGAATGATGCAGTGGGGAAGAAGGAGCAGCTTAGTACCTTATTTCACCTCTGAAATTTGAGAAAAAATGTAGAAAGATTTGCTATGTTCCCGCCTTGTGTAAGTGTGGCTTGAAAGTCTAGTTAAAGTACACAAAATAAATAAGCCAAAATAACATGTGTTTCTGCATATTGATAATGAACATTTTGCCAAGGAAATCAAGAAAGTAATGTTATTTACAGTAGTATAGAAAAACTTAGAAATAATATTCACCAAGGGGGTGAAAGATTTACAAATTAAAATCTTTCAAGAACTGCTCAAGTATTTCCCGGAACTGCAAACCATTGTTTGTTACGCAGTCAGTTGCCCATATAGTCTCTGAACAGATGCTGTCAATAAATATCTCTAAAGGTAATATTGTTATGATTTTCATTTTAAGCTTCATTAAGAAGCAGAAGCTTAGTGTCAGAAGTTTCTCTAATGCCTTATAATGTAATAAGTAGATTCTAATTTTAGAGGTTGAATTTACAGAACAAAAGCTTTTAATCAATTTTTATAGTAATAATACAGCACTTCACAAATATAAGATGTGACCAAAATATACAAGGAATGTTTAAATTTTTCAGTTATCATAATAAAAGATACATTTTTTAAAAAAAATAGAGTGAGTGCTGCTAGGTACCATCCAATAGAAAGGCAAGATCATAAAAAACATTGTGTGTTTATTAACTGCATATAGCATTAGCTCTTTTACTCTTTCCCAAAGTCAAAACTACCATGGAATGTAAATGTCTTGAATGGATTCAGAACACTGATGGAAGCACAACAGGCAGAATAACTGAAAACACTCATGAAAGACAACTTCCAGACCTGCTTCTGAAAGTAACGGGAAAGATGAGATCAGAGTATGCAAAGTGAGGAGGCGTCATTTAAGGGGTATTTGTGACAACGTGCCTTTATCTGTAATACATTTTAAATTAAATTTAAACATTCACTTATGTTTTGGTCATGAAAGAGAATAACAACTCCCTCTATGTTAAGATCTCAAACAATGTTTGATGTTACCTCACCAATTTTAGTATATGGAAAAGACACCTGTATCTTTGTAACCTCTACTCATTTATGTTCTCAACTGGTAATCAGATTGAATGTAACCCTTTATTCAAATTTAAAATATGTTTTTTAAAAGAATATTTAGAATAAACTTCATAGAAGTAGAATTTGCTTATGCTGAAATTAAATCACTTTAGAAGATCTCAATGAGACATAAAAGCATACACTTTTATGACTATCACTGTCATATTCATATAAAGCTTGGTTTTATCACTACCAAAATGTTCCTTTGACTCATTGAAGTCAACTTTTCCATCATTATCAGGATACACTGATTTTTTTGGATTGTATCAAAATACTTATAAAATTTGCTATTCAAATAATTTATGTTTATAGTTTCACAGTCAAATAGCAGTTGTATTTGGTTCAACTACTCCACTTCTAAATATTTTCCATTAAAAAGATAAATTCAGCATATTACAATGGTATTTCTATAACCAAGTGTAGAGCAGTACTATTTATAAAGATTATTTCTTGGAAACAGTCTATATGCAATATATACATTAATGGATAAAGAAAATGTGGTATTTGAATGATTAATATCAAGATCTCATCTCAAGCTGAAAATGTGTACACATTTAACAACTGCCCACTTCTTTACAGCTTTAGTAAATGCATTTTTACTTTCTAAAATTAGTACCTGTTTGCAGTTCATTTCTCATGAGGAGTTAGTATATTTGCATAACATATTTTAATTCGTTTTCATCTCCTCCTCTTCCCATTCCTTCGTGCTCTCTCCAGCTCTTGTTACCTTTACCATTTCAAAAGCTCTATTTCCAAATTTTTTCAATTCTCTTTTTCCATTTCTTTTCCCTTCCTTCTTTCTCCCCCCACCCCACCCCTTATTCCCTTTTCCACTTTAAAAGCATCTTCCTATTTCCTATTACCTATATTTTTAAAAATCTTTATATATATGGGTTGCTCATATAAGAAAAAGCTTGTAATATATAAAAACATGTGTCTGATTTATTTCACTTAATATTATGATCTAAACATGAATTCATTTACTTATGAATGCCTCACATTTATCCCTCTTTATAAAAGAGAAGTGCTTCATTATTTATAAATATATTTTATTCATCCAATTGTGTGTTGATTAGAAGAAATATAAGGTGTTTCAAAGATACAGCCTTGACAAATAATACTGCTATAAAATTGGGAACGTATGTATCATTGTAATATTATGACTAACTCCTTGGGGAAGACTGTTAGAAGAGGAATATCTGAGTCAAATGGAATTTCTGTTTTTAGTTTTTGAGGAATCTCCATACTAATCTCAATAGTGATAGTACTAGTTTACATCCTGTCAGCAATATAAAAGAACATTTTCCCACACCCGTGCCCACAGCTTTGTGAGCATTAGTTATTTCGTTTTTTGATGATTGACATTCTTTGTGAAGTAAGATGTCATCTAAGTTGTGTTTTAATTTTAATTTCTCTAATGGTCAGCTATGTTGAGCATTTTTCTACCTCTATAAGTTTCACTACTCTGTATAGCTCATGGAAGTGAAATCTTACAATATTTATCCCTTGATATTTGGCTTATTTTTCTTAGCACAATGTCTTCATGTTCTTATGTGTTTTCATATGTTAGAATTTTCTTGTTGTTTAAAATGGAATTATATCATGTGAGGTACATATGCTTAGTTTTAAATCCAATAATTCATCAATGCATATTCATTTTATTTCTGCTTCAGGGCTTCTTTTGAATAATTTTGTTATGAAATTGGTGTGGAAATATCTAAGTCTCTGTTTTCAATTCTTTTGAATGGATACACCAAAATGGAGTTTTAGGATCATACAGCAATTCTGTGTTAACTATTTTAAGACACTACTCCTCCAATTTCTAAAGTGCCTGCACCATAAAATATTCTCAATAATAAAGTACAAGTGTCCAAATTTCTCTACATCGAGTTCTACATTTCTTTATTTCAAATAGTATTTCACTAATTTTTACAGTTTTACATTAATTTTACATGAAATCTCAGATATTCACTGGTAGTGAATAGAGAATAAATTACTGGCATTTTAATTTTGTGTCTTACAATCTTGATGAAGTTGTTTATAAGCTCTAATCCTTGTGTTTGTGTGTTCATTTTTATGTGTTTGTATTCCTCAGGATTTTTGACATAAAAGTTTATATTGTGTATAGTAAAAAAAATTTCTTCATCGTTTTCAGAGTGGATGACTCTTATTTTTTTTCTGCTTAATTATCCTAGATAAAATCTCCGACACAATGTGGAATGGAATAGAAACAGTAGATGTCCTCATTTTGCCGCCCTTCATTATAAAGGATAGTGATTGTCTTCTAGCAAAATGTATGATATTACATATGATTTTTATAGATGTTCTGTTTGGTTGAGGAAGCTTTTTTTATTCTAAAATTGTTTTTTTAACTAAAGGATGTTTGAACTTGTCAAAAATTTTTACATCTATTTACTCAATCATATATTTTAAAGTAATATTTTGTACTATAGTGAGTGATTTCTATAGATTGAACAAACTTTGAATTCTTGGAATAATTTGTATTAGATCATTATATGTATTTATTTTAATATGCGAGTATATTCAACTTACTAATATTTTTAAAATAATTGATATATCATTACACAAAGGGATAGAATTTTAATTTTTTCATATGTGATATTATTACTTTGATTACAAGACAATACTAGTTTCATGGCATGTGTTGTAAGTAGTTCACTGTCGTAATTTCTTGGAATAGTTTTAATAGGAAAATTTTTTTACTACTAATTTAACACTTTTAATTAATATAGGTCTATTTAAATTTATCTTTATTCTGCTTCAGTAGTTTTGCGTTTCTAGAAATTTGTGCATTTCATATAAATTGTGTAGCTTATTGGCACAGAATAATTGATTGTATTTCTTCATAATCTTTTTTGCTTTATTAAGGTTGTTAGTGATCTGACATTTCTATATTTTATTTGTCAATGTCTTTTGAAGAATGGTGTTTTGAGTTATTGATTTTTCTCTTTCCAATCACTTTTATCTCTATTCCAACATTAATAATTACTTCATTGCTATCTTTGCATGTAGCATTTTCTTTTCTGTTGTAACACAAATAGCAGTTAGGTTACTGGTTTGAAATCTTTCTTCTTTATTAGTGTAGGTGTTTGCAGATATAAATTTTAGTCTCTAAGCACTTCCTATACAGTGTACATTGGATTTTGCATACTACTTTTGTTAATCTAAAATATGTTATAATTTTTTATGATTATAATTTGATCAATTGTTTATGTGAAACTGAATCATTTAATTTTCATATACTTGTGATTTTATCAAATACCCTCTTATTATTGACTTCTAATTTCATTCCATTTTGAGTAAAGTATATGCTTTGTATGAGTTCAGTTCTATAAAATGCATTAAGTAGTATATCAGGATGTAATATATGATCTAGTCTCAAGACTATTCCATGTGTATTTAATGTGAATATACATTTTGCTACTCTTAGATTCTTCTGTAGATTTATGTTAATTATATTTCCTTGTCATGTTCAAATCTTATTTTTCTTCACTAATGCTTTATGCAGTTTTCCAATTCATTATTTTAAGTAAGATATTGAAGTCTTCAACTATCATGTTGAATTGTCTATTTGTTCCTTTAAATCTATGAAGTTTTACTTCATGCATTACTTCATTACTACATGTAAGTCATACATGTTTCTATTAACAACTTCTTTATGGTTTGAATTTTTATTATTAGAAAATACACTTTTTTGTCTTTGTCATAATTTTTATCTTAAAGCATATTTTGTTTAACAGTATTTTATCTATCCCAGGTCACTTTTGGCTACAGTTTCCATGGTTATTAAATTTTCCTTCTTTTGCATTCAATTTATTTGTGTCTTTGAGTCTAAATTGTGTTCTTAGAACAGAATATATCTATATATCTATATATATCTATATCTATATCTATATATATATATATATCTTTATAAAAATTCTTCAAAAATATGTTTCAAATTGGGGTGTTTATTTTGACTTGATGTAATTACTAATATACAGGATTAATATCTACTCTTTGATATTTTTCTCCTTTTCTGTTTTCCTGTATTTTCCATTGTAATCTCCAATCCTGTTAAATACTTAACTTCCATTTTCTTTTGGTTCCAGACTCAAAACTCAGGACCTCTTACTTACCACACAGGCACTTATGCCAATGAGTTATATCCCTTGACCAAAATATTTCTTTCTAATGCATCATTTTAATTTCCTTGTCAATAGTTAGTGCATTTTCAAAAATTATTTTCTTGGTTGGGATTATGAATTTATACCCTTTTTAAATAATCTACGTAGGATTAACATCAGTTGAGTTTCAATAATACACAAAAAAGTTTTCTCCTATACATTTGCATTCCTACTGCCTGTCTTTGTACTTATAAGCTTCTAATATTTCTTTATATATTGTGTCAATCAATATATTTAAAATGATTGTTTTATGTACTTTCCATTTATGTCAGATAAGAAAATTAAAATGCTGTGAGCAAAAATATATTTACATTGTCTCATATTTATTTCAAGTTGTATTAAGCAATGTTCCTCATTTATTCATTTGGATTCAAATTACAATCTAGAGTTCTACATATGATACTTCCGTGGGTCATTCCTTTCAATCTGAAAATTTCTTTCAGTATTTCCTGTGGAACAAATTTACTAATAAGGAAGATTGGGGGATGATTATTAAGTTTTTCATTACTTTTTAAATTATAGTTTTTCCAGATTTGGCATTATTGATTAAGAATTGATTTCTTTTAATACCTTAAATACACTATCCCTTTGCCTCTGGTCACTGTTATTTCTAAGGAGAAAAATGGCATGTTTTATTGATTTTTAAATTTTATTTTATATGAAGAGTTCCACTTCTTTTGTGTCTTTCAAGATTCTCTTTTTGCTTTGACATTTGAATATCTGATTCTTATGTATTTTTAAAATTTTATTTAAAGAGAAGAAGAAAAAATATAAAACGGGTGCAAGTAACACAGAATTTCAAAAAATAAACAGTAAGAAATCACTACTTAATAGATTACATATTGTCATCTTAGAAATAGTTGTTCAAGATAAAAAATTAAATACAAAGTGGACATTCAAATTGTGAGATTGCAAATAGTTCTTTTCAATGGTTCAACAAAAACTCAGTAAGATGGTTATCTATCTTATAAACTTAAATATACATGCAGTTGTATCCTTTAAAGCACTTTCTTTTCCTCTCCGTTTTACAACAACAATTACACATTTTGGGTTTTATTACTCCCACAGTTCTTATTACTTTTTTTGAGAGAATAAAACCAAATGTGGCATAGCAAAACAGAGTCAGTCAAATCAAAAGGTCAGACATAGAACATGATGTAAAAGGAGAATACAAGGTGATCAACAATGGTTACCATAATGCCTCTTGCTATCTTAAAAAGCATTGCCTATATCATCAGTTATAATAAAATTGAACAAAACAGGACAGAACAAAACCAATAAATCTGAAACATAGGAGACATTACAGGACTTCAAAAGAAGATAATAGTCAAACCAGAGTGGGCATCATAGTGAATCTTACTGTTTTCAAAGTAGTTGCCAATACTTCAAATGTGATAATATCAAGCAAAACATAATAGAGAAGAATCAGTCAAAACAAGATGGTGAGAGCAATACAGGGCTTCTAATCAAGTTAATAGGAAATCAAAATGGTTACTATGCTATAACCTGTTATTTTTTATTTATTTTTCCTTTAATTAAAAAAAATAAAAATAAAAACATTTTTAAAAAGGAGATTGAGATAAAAGAGTACAGAACAACACAACAGCACAGGTCAGAACATAACAATTTAAGCAACATAGTGTTTCACCACAAGATATCCCAACATAACTGTAGTTACCATAGTGTCACTTTCCTTGAAATACTTGAGTGTAACTTAGTATACTGTAGCATCAAACATATAAAGACAATGTAAAACCATTCAAAAGAATGAAAGTATTACAGGGTATTTAGAACCAACTAAAAGAAAATGAACAATGGTTTCTATATTAGCTCCTTGTCTATAAAAGTTTTTGTTTGTACTATCACATATAATAAAATCCAATAAGATACAACAAGTTAAGACTGATGGAGATAGAAGAACAAAATCTTGATGGGACTTCAAAACAAGATGATACTAAATGAGCACTAGCTATTGTTTTCTTCAAAATAGCTGTTCATACCACCACAGACGATAAAATCAAACAACCCAGAATAAAACCATTCCAACTAATGAATGAAAACATTATAAGCCTTCAAAGCCATATAATGGGGAATCATGATTACCACATACTTTTATGTATTGCTATCATTTCTTAAACTAGGGAAACTGTTCAGTATTTATACATGTGGGTTTGCTTTATTTCACCTATGAGTTTGGTCTGAAGCTGCGCCCATTTATTTATAAATATCTCAATGTGATTCTTTTTACAGCTGAGTAGTACTCCGTACTATAAAAGTATCACAACTGTTTTTCTTTTTGTTTGTTTGTCTGCTTTTTGTTTTGTCTTTTTTCTTTTTATCGGTATCAGGGATTGAACTCACAACTGCCTGCTTGAAGGCAGGCGCTTATGCCACTGAGCTAAATCCACAGCCCCACAACTGTTTTAATCCATTCCTCAACTGATGGACACTTAGGTTGTTTCCAAGATCGGGCTATTACAAATTATGCTCCTATAAACATGGGTGTATGTATATCCCTGTGGAATGATGCTTTCAGTTCTTCTGGGAATATGCCTAGAAGTGGAATAGCTCAAACAAATAGGACTTCCAATCCCAGACTTTTGAGAAATCTCCAGACTGACTTCCACAATGGTTGCACCAGTCTACACTCCCACCAACAGTGCAGGAGAGTTCCTTTTTCCCCACAGCCTCTCCAGCATTTGTCGTTGGTGGTTTTCTTGATCCTGTCTGTTCTTTCAGTAATGAGATGGAAGCTCAGTGTGATATTAAGTTGCATTTCTCTAATGAGTAATGATGATGAACATTTTTTCATGTATTTATTTTCATTTGTATTTCTTTATCTGAGAATTGCGTATTCATCTCAGATGCTCATTTTTGGATTGGATCTTTGAATTTTGGGGATCTGACTATTTTTTTAAAAATTCTTTATATGTTTTAAACAGAAGTCCTATGTCTGAGGGACAGTTCACTAAGATTTATTTTCCCAGCTTGTGGGTTTTCTTTTCACTATGCTGGAGATTTCTTTTAACATGCAGAAACTTTTTAGTAAGACGTGATCCCAGTTATTGATTCTAGGAAGTATTTCCCATGCAGTTTGACTCCTGATCATGAATTCTCTACCTACCCCTATGTCTTCAAGGTTTTTACCCAATTTGTCTTCCAATATATTTAGTGTTTCTATTTTAATATTCAGATCTTTGATTAATTTAGATTTTGATTTAGTACATGGTGATAGGCATGGGTCTAGATTTAGTTTTCAGTATATGGAGTTCCAGTTTTTCCAACACTATTTATTAAAGAGACTGGCATACTTCCAGTGAACCTGTTTGGCCCCTTTATCAAATATAAGGTGTGTTGGTAGTTGTGGTTATATCTTGTAATCTATTCCATTGATCTTCAGCTTTGTTTCGATTCCAGTACCATGTTGATTTTACTACAGTTGCTTTGTAGTACAACTTCAGACCCAGGATTGTGATGATGCTTAGAACTGTCTTTGCTATTCTAGGTCTCTCCTGGTTCCAGATGAATTTTAGGACTGATTTCTCTCGATCTATGAGGTATGCCGATGGTATTTTTATTGTGATTGCATTGAATCTGTATAACAATTTTGGGAGAATGGCCATTTTCACAATATTTATTCTTTGTATCCATGAGCAAAGGATATCTTTCCAAATTCTGAGATCCTCATCAATTACTTTTCTCAGTGTATTACAATTTTTCCTGTATAAGTCTTTCACTTCTTTCATGAGATTAATTCTTAATATTTCATTTTTTGGTTTGTAGTGTGAAGAGTGTGGCTTCACTTATTTCTATTTCTGTGATCTTGTTATTAGTGTATAGGAATGCTATTGATTGCTGAGGTTTGATTTTGTATCCAGCTACATTGCTGAATTTATTATATCTAAGAGTCTTTCAATGGAGTTTTGAGGGTCCTCTATGTGCAGCATCTCGTCATGTGCAAACAATGATAATTTAACATCTTCTTTTCCTATCTTTACCAGTTTTATTTCTATCTCTTGTCTAATTGCTCTGGCTGGTATTTCAAGAACTACGTTGAATCAGAGTGGTGATAAGGCACATCCTTGTCCTGTGCCTGAGTTTAAAGTAAAGGCCTTCAATTTTTGGCCATTTAGTATGATACTGGCTGTTGGTTTGTCATAGATGGCCTTTATCATATTGAGTTAAATACCATCTATTCCAATTTTCTGTAAGATTCTTTTCATAAATGAATGTTGGACCTTATCAAAACTTTTTCTGCATTTATAGAAATGATCATGTGATTCTTACTTTTGGTTTTATTGATATGGTACATTATATTTATGTATGTTGATTTACGTATGTTGAACCATCCCTGCATACCTGGGATAAATCCCAATTTATCATTGTGCATAATCTTTTTGATGATTTGCTGCATTCTATTTGCCAATATTTTATTGAAGATTTTTGCATCTGTGTTCATTAGGGAGATTGGTCTCTCATTCTCTTTTTTAATTGGGTCTTTCTCAGGTTTTGGTACTAGAGTAATATTTGCTTCCAGGAATGACTTATGAAGGACTGCTTCCCTTTCAATTTTATTGAAGATTTTGAGAAGGGTTGGCATTAAGACTTCTTTGTACTTCTTGTAGAATTCTGCAGTGAATCCATCTAGGCCTGGGCCTTTCTTTGTAGTTAAGGACTTAATTACGTTTTCAATTTCATTAGTAGAGATTGGGTTATTCAGGAGTTTTACATCTTCTTGACCTAGCTTTGGCACTTCATATGTTTCTAAGTTCTGTCTATTTCTTCTGTGTTATCAAACCTATGAGAGTGAGGTTTTTGAAATAGGTGTGGATGAACTCCTGTATTTCTATAGAGTCTGTAGTGATTTTGCCTTTTTCATTCCTTATTGCATGAAGTTGAGCTTTTTCTTCACTTTTTAAAAATAAGTTTGGCTAAGGGTTTATCAATTTCATTTATTCTTTCAAAGAACCAACTCTTTGACTCATTGATTCTTTAGATTGTTTTCTTCATCTCTATTGCATTAATTTTTGCACTGATTTTTATGATTTCCTCTCTTCTTTTGGCTTTGGGCTTGACTTGCTTTCTTTTTCTAGACATTTAAGGTGTAACATCAGGTTGTTTATTTTTATTCATTCTGTATTTCCGATATGAG
This sequence comes from Cavia porcellus, assembly GCF_034190915.1. NCBI lineage: Eukaryota > Metazoa > Chordata > Mammalia > Rodentia > Caviidae > Cavia > Cavia porcellus. Next base: position 74,428,997 of record NW_026947486.1, read on the forward strand.
AATATCAGGATCTGTGAAGCATATAGAACTCCAAATAGCCATAACCAAAATAAAATCACATCCAGACATATAATAATAACCCTCCCAGAAATCAAAAAAAAAAGAATAGAATAGAATATTAAAAGCTGTCAGAGTGAAAAGACCTATAAAGGAAAACATATCAGAATAACAGCAGACTTCTGAGCACAAACAATAAAGTCAAGGAGAGCATAGATCGAAGTATTTCAGATCCTAAAGGAAAATATATCCAACCTAGACTGATGTACCCTGAACAGCTGTCCTTCAAAATTGATGAAGAAATAAGATACTTACATGAAAAAGAACAGCTGAAGCACTTCATGATCACCAAGCCAACACTGCAAAGAATACTGAAAGACAGTTTAGATACACTAAGGAAAAAACTATCAAGCAAAGCAAACAATTAAGCAGAACAGAAAGATAAAGTTGCAATGTCAGAAAGACATGTCAACAATAATCCAGCATACAACAATTATAACCATTGATGTAAATGTACTCAATGCACCGATGAAAAGAAACAGACTGGCTGAATTATTCAAGAAACAAAATCCAATCATATGCTGTCTACAAGAAACCCATGTAACCCAAAAAGATACTTACAGACGGACCGTTAAAGGATGGAAAACAATATTCCTTGCAACAGGAATCCCCCAAAAAGTGTGGGGGGGTTCTGTTTGCAGGTATTCTGTTTGCAAACAATGTGAACTGCAAACTAATAACGATCAGAAGAGCTAAAGAAGGTCACTACATCCTGGTTAGTGAAAAACTTCAAGAGGAAGAGATAACAATCTTAAATATATGTTCACCAAATTCCAGAGAACACAGCTATGTAAAACAAATGTTAACAGAAATGAAAAACCAAATTAGCAGTGACACAATTATAACAAGAGATTTTAACACACTATTGACACCAAGGGACAGATCAACCAGACAGAAAATCAGCAAAGAAATAACAGAACCGAATCACACCTGTGAACAAATGGACTTGATAGACATATACAGGGTGTTCCATCCAACAACATCAGAATACACGTTCTTCTCAGCAGTACATGGGTCATTCTCTAAAACAGACCATATATTAGTTCACAGAACTTATTTACATAAATGCAAAAGAGTTGAAATTATCCCTTGCATGTTATCAGATCATAGCACCATGAAATTAGAAATTAATGATAAAAGACACTGCAAAAAAACCCACAAACACATGGAAACTGAGTAACACACTCTTCAGTTATCAGTGGGTAGCAGGGGAAATTAAAGAATTTAAACAATACCTACAAGCAAATGAAAATACAAATATGACTGACTAGAATCTGTGGGCTGCTATGATGTAACTTTTTCAAACTCTTTTTGAGTTTATTCTACTTGAAAGTGATTAATCTTCTTGGATTATCAATCTAGGGAATTTGCTCCACTTTTATTTCAAACAATATTCTCCATCTCTCTTTTTGTATATATGTTTATATACATATTTTGTCTTTAATGCTGTCTTACAGGTTCATGATCCAGTGTATTTTTTCCCTGTTTATTAGGTTGTATGGCCTCAACGTATGTTTCTTTAGATTTACTTACTCTTTTCACTGCTGCTCATTTCTTCCTCTAGGTCATGGTCTAGAGTTTTTGTTTTAGACTCAAAAATTTATATTTTTTTCAATTCCTTTACAGTCATAGTCTCAAATTAATGTCTTCATTCTACTTTCAAGCATTTTAACAACGTTTACAGTTGTTCTTTTATTATACTTCAAATGGCTTAGAGGCTTTGTCTGACAAGTATAGTTAGTGGGCATTCTAAAGGAGATTTTCTGCTCATTTTTTTTTCCTTTTTACATAAGTCATCTTGTTTGTCTAGCTCATATTTTTTTCAAGCAAAATAACATAGTGTTTTTAGTAAGCGGATTTCCTCTTTCCTTGGTGTGGTTGCTTTTGTTGGTGCTGTTAATATTTTTGTTTAGTTAATTTTATTTCTAAATTGATTTATTGACATTTATTTTCTTTGGTGTATGTGGCCACTATTTTTTTTTTACTCAATGGTCAGTGATTATGTGAAAAAAAATTGGGAATGTAAAAAAATGTTTGGCAAATAGCTTTTTTGATCATATTTGTGTTTAAATTCTATTCTCAGCAAGGCAATTGGAAACTATACATTATGAATAAACTGTAAGTCTATTCATATTTATTGGAATTGAGCCATATATGTTTCCAAGGCTATGGTGGAACTAGAGGATGCACACAGGACAAATTAAAGTGCCACAAAGCTTAGTATTCTCATGGGGCCTCAACTTTTTAAAAATAAATGTTCTCCAGATTGTTGCAAGTTTTGGTTGACTTTCTATAGTTCTGAGGATGTTCACTCAGTTAATTTCTCCCTGCTTTCTAGCTGGAGAAAAATTTCACCACTCTTGCTGACCTCCTCTGTATATTTATGTAAATATCTTATTGGTGCACAGTCATATTAATTCCTAATTCCTCTGTGTGTTGTCTACTCATGTAATTGCAATGTAGGATGATTAATCATGAGAGAAACCACATGCCATACAAAATCTAAGATATTTACTCTATGGTCCTTCATAGAAAAAGTATACCAATATCTGTTATAGAAGATTTGGTTTACTTTCATGGTTTTAATAATTTTTGTATGTGCTTACTAAACACAATCAATAAATCATCTATATACTAAAAGTGGAGACTTACATTTGAGTTTACTATTCTGAGTCAGAGTCTACTTTATATTATTAATATATCTTAATTAATGCCAGAAAGTATGTTCCCATTTTTCTGACATCCTTTTTCACTGTGTCATGAGGAAAATGGCATTTTTATGTTGTATTGAAAGGTACACTAATTCAGCTTTTCTTAACCTGGCTTCCCATCAGAATTACTTGTAATGGGGTTTAGAACTGAGGTTTGAAAATCCCACACTGGGAATGTCCGATAGAATGAATATGGGATAATAAAAGCTTTATATTTTTCAAGTGTTTCAGAAGTCTGATGTACATTATCCTATTATTAAGGATAACTGAAACAATTTGCTTTCAGCTGTATGATTCTATATGTTAGATTTCATTTAACAAGAACAAATTTCAGTATGTGGAGAAAATAGTCATATCATTTTTGAGTATTGAGTTTTTATTTCTATTATTAACAGAATATCTATCTTATCTAAATTGATTTGTCTGTAGTATATTATATTCATTAGCCCATAGAGGAAGATTTAATGAACCTTAAAGTCTATATTTTCATAATTATGTATAAATTTCCCTCTACTGATATTTCCTCTTAAAGTTCCAACCTTATTCAGTTTTCTTCCTTAACTGACAGGTCTCAAAAAGAATTAGGGCCCTACTTAACATTATAAACTCACTTTTTCTGGTAAAATACTTAGAAAGGGAATAACTTGATTGAATGAGACCTTCAATCTTACTTTTTGTGAGGAATCTCCACAATGATTTACACAGTGATTATACCAGTCTACATTCCCCCCAAGAGTGGAGAAGTGTTCCTTTTCCCTCACAGCCCCAACATTTGTTATTGGTTTATTTCTTGATGATAGACATTCTCTCTGGAGTTAGATGGGATCCCAATGTTGTTTCAATTTGCATTTCTAGAATGATCAATGATGTTGAATATTTCTTCATATATTTATATGTCATTTGTATATTGTGAAAATGAAAGGGAAAGAAAGTGCTCAAAAGGAAAGAACAACTGCGATAAGGGAAAAGAGAAAAGAAAGAAGGAAAAAGATTATATGTGTGTGTATACATTATATATATGTATATAATGTGTGTGTGTATATATATATATATATATATATCAATAACTATACTACTAATCACTGTGAGTTTATCAAAAAGAACAGTTGGTGCTCTCATTGTTTGATTATATGATCATTTTCTTTCATCCCTAGATCTCATTATCTGTTGTAGTTAGGGGTTGTGTGTAGAACAATTAGAATCAGTACATGAGATTACACTATTTTTTATGATGATCACCCAGAGTTAAAATAAGAAAGTGCAGGAAAACGATTCACAACCCTAAAGACATAGAATATTTATCCAAGGGCCTGAATCTCACAGCAATGTCCTTCATGAGTCCAGATGAAAACTTAGAGCCCATGACAACGCCTCCCACAAGTCCAGCTGGAGTTCTAGAGCCCACAAAAATGGCCCATGCCAGTCTCATTACAGATTTGTGAGGGGAAGGCCAAAAAGTCAGTGGTGAAAGCTTGAAAGTCTGTGCCAGTGGGGTTAAGGAGCTGTGCTAATAGGTTGAGGGTTCTACATTTGAGCCAAGAAGACATGCTCAAAGCAAAAACCAGGGCTGTCCTGAAAAGCACCACAGCCATCCTCAGTGAGCCAGAGGCCCTAAGCTCCTCCTATGATAAGAAAAGTTGAGTACATGCCAGGAAGTCAGTTTGATGAGTTCGTCCTGGAGATTAAGCAGCACACGTCTTCCCCACCAGAGCCAGGAAACAATGCTTGATGTAAGGAGCAGAAATCCCTCAAAGTAAACCACAGTCACTCTCACCAACAAGGTCAAAAGCTCCTCTGATGACAGTGGTTGAACTCATACTGTGCGAGCTAGTCATGATGAGCTCCTCCAGGAGAACAAACTGCTCAAACAGCAAAATGTAGGAGAACCCACAATGCTTCAACACCTCTCTACTTTTCCACATCTCTATTTATGCTGGCAACTTTCCTCAGGTGGGCATCTATGCTCAGCACCATGGTGATTCAATTCTGCTCGCATTAAGTTGACCACCAGTTTTTAATCTGTAACATAACCTGAATAACTACTTCTAAGATGACAATATGCAATGTAATAGCTGCTGTTAATTTCCTTATATTTTTTGAAATTATGTATCACTTCTTTCTTTTGTTTTTAAAATAAAACGATTGCAAAACTCCTATTTTTATATAATAAAATTTAAATAAGTTACTAATTGATGACACTTTAAATAGTTTTTTATTAATGCATAACCTGTTAATGACATAAACATAATTATTTCATCCCATGAATTGACAATAAATGTAAGAAAGTAGCTCAAAGTCTTATTTTTCCATTTGAAACTGTTCTGATGACCTTTATGTATAAAAATTTTTACCATATGTTGGCAGGCATTAGAACAGTATTTAAATTTCTCCTTTGCTTCAGATAATCAATTTACCTAAACACATTCTCAAAACTCCCAGGGATTACTCTTTCAATTAAATGTTCAAAAACTCTTAAAACAAATGTTTTGGTGTAAGTGACTAGAAAGTTTAATGAATTTTGATTCCCTAGGCCCATTATTACTGACAAAAAGTACATTAATCACACAAAAAAGTTCACTTTGGCTGAACATGAGATAAATAAGCAAAATTATCTGAAACTTTGCCAACCTCAGGATAATTAACCCATCTATTGCTTCAAAAGTGCCTTTGGTTGGCCATTAAAAAAAAAAAAAAAAACTTAACAAAGAATTTTAGGGTGGCTCCAAGTAATTAATCACCAATTTTCTGATTTAGGGAAGTTATTCTTTACAGCAAATAAAACTATTTCTTATTATCTAATAAACAAGAGGTGAGGTCAAATGAATTGTGTTAGTTGGTTAGGGTTTTCCTAACAAAATACTACTGACCCAGTGATTTAACATATTCATGATGGAATGTTATTCACATGTCTCATTGCTGTGCAGCTCTGAACCACAGTTGATCGAGGCATGACTATTCCCTTGGGTGGCATGAAACAGTACCATCAGATGGTAAAATCCACCTATTGGGAGAGTCATACAGAGACCGTTGGTGCCTCAAATTGGTGGGAACAAGTTAAATATCAAACATTTATATTTCTCATTGTTCTGGAGGCTAGAAACCCAAGACAAAGGTGCTGGCAGAGTCAGTGTCCCCTGAGCTGATTGTGTGTGTGTGTGTGTGTGTGTGTGTGTGTGTGTGTGTGTGTGTGTGTTGCAAGTAACTGCCCTCTTGCTGCAGCTCCACACAGCATCTCTCTGCATAAACAACATTGGCATTCTTCTTCTTCTTATAAGAAGCCCACTGATACTGGATTAAGACATTTCCTTAACAGCCTCAGTTTTTTTAACCAGCACTTTAAAGGCCTTATCTCCAAATAGTTGCATTCTGAAATACTGTGGGATTGCTACATATGTAGTTTGCGAACATACAATTCAACCTGTTGAATAAAAATATTCAAACTTACCTTGGACTGTAGGTTTTATTTTGGAAATGGTCACTCTTTTAAAATGCAGATAGATTGGTGTAATGACTTAACATGTAATCATTTCCATGCTTAAATATTCAGGTACATTTGCAAATCTTTCCATTTATCTACCTCCACACTTGTCTAGAACCCTTATAAAATATTTTTAAAATTATTAAAGATATTTCATTGCATATTGTAAACTTTCCTGAGTAACATTTCATTGTATAATTTTTTCTGGGTTTTTATTAGTTTATGTTTGTTGTATATGATAATTATATTCATCTTGTAGAATGTTTACATGCACATAATTATATGTTAATTCTTTTTTCCCTTCTCCTCTGCTTTAGTCACTTTCTTCTTGCTGGGACATAATATTCAAAACCAAAAGGTTAGAGGAGGCAAAGTTTATTTTAGTTCACAGTTTGTAGAGATTTTAGTTTTAATTCCTTGACTCCAAAGCAGTTAGCATGGCAGAGGGGCATGACAGAGAATAGCCCATGAGGTAATAAGCAATGTGGAATCAAAGGAATAGAAGGGACTATATATATATCTTTCCAGGCAATGTTCACAGTGACTTCTCTTTTCCTACTGGACTTTATATCTCAATATCACACACAGAATTAAAATCACTAGTGGACTTCCAGTATCAGGCATACATGATCCAGTAAAAGGATCACCTAGGAGTGCACAAGAATTTGTATCGGGGACATCTCGATGTAAACCATAACACCATGCTCACCATCCTTCCTCCTTCCATGTTTAGACCACTTCTTACATTATTGTGATTATGTTATTATCACTATGTTTCTCTTTATTAATATTTTATTTTGCTTATCTTTGTATTACTCAAATGACAGAAATCATACGGCATGTGATTTTCTTGTCTGATTTTTTCACACAACATTACGTTTTCAAAATTAATCAGTCTTCCAAAATGTCACCGGTTTTTCCTTCTTTATGGCCAAAAAATATTTCACAATGCATAAATTGCATACTACCTTTATCCACTTGTCTATTGATGGTCTGCTTCTACAATTTACTTACTAAGAATTTTGCTGCTATAAAGATTGGTAAGTATGTGTTGTAATAACATACTTTCTTTAACTCTTTTGGAAAGATATTTACAAGGGGAAAAAGATGGATTGAATGGAATTTCTTTTAGTTCTTTGAGTAATCCCCATAATGATTTCCCTAGTGGTTTTGCTGGTTTACATTTCTACCAACAATATAGAACCATTCTTTTTTCACTGAAGCTTTTCCAACATTTGTTGTTTTCTGATTTTTTTCTAGATTTCTATTCTTTCAGGTGTAATATGAAATAACAGCACTTTTATCATTTGTGTTTCTCTAATGACCAGTGAAATTGAACTTTTTCATATATTTATTGGTAATTTGTATTTCATCTTCTGAGAAGTATCTATTTATTTCAGTTGACTGTTTATTAATAAGTGCTTTTATTTTTGGGACATCAATTTTTGAGCTCTTTATATATCCTAGGCATTAGGTTTCTCAGGTGTAGATAGCAAAGTTTTTACATTCAAGGTTTGTTTTCTTCACTCTCGTATTTTTTTACTTTGCTGTAAATTTTTTTAATATGATATAATTCCCTTTTTTGATTCTGGGTATTATTCCCTTTGGGCAATTGCTGCTGTGGTCAGAATATCCTTGTGATTACATCCCTCATTGTGGGGCCATCTGGAAGACAGTGAGTTCACATTCTGCATCCCTACATCCTGGATAGCAGGGCTGGCAGAAAGATAGTGAGTTCACTCTCTGGGTGTCTTCCATTACTTCCTCCAGATGGTAGAGGCAGCTGGAAATATGTAAGACTGATGGAAACCCCAATATTCAGGATAACAGCCAGGCACAAAAACGAACACATGCCTTTGGGTTACAGAGTAATCACTGAGGGAAGCAGTGTTGAATAGTCTGAAGTCCCATGAAGAAGACAGCAGTTAGACTCTAAAGAACACCATCAACAGAAGGGCAATCCCAGCTCTCATATTCAGAGGCCAAAACTGGTTCCACACCTAGCACATCTCTGTGATGTAACCATAGACATTATAACAGAAGTGTAAACATCAGAAGTATTTTACAACTTTTATTTTTATTTTCTCTTGTTTGCTTGATAGGCTATATATATTTTTGTCTGGTTGCATGTCGTCTTGTTTTGTTTGTATTCTGTGGTTATTTTTGGATTTATTTATTTCTCCCATATCTCTTTTTTCTTTCTTTCTTCTTCAGTCTTTCTGTTAGCTCCTTATTTTCGCTATTTAGGTTTCTCGTCCACTTTTTATAATTTATTCTATTGTTCTCCTTTGTCTTTTTCCTCAAATATTCATAGAATTTAAACTTTCAATTAAGTTATCATTGTTCCTGACCTTTCTGGTTATAACATCGCATTCTGTTTCATTCTTTCCCTCCTGTGTCCTCCAGATTCCCCATACTTGGGTGATCATCCTTTGACCTCCAGCTTTGAATCTACTATGTATTACCTCAATTATCACATTATCCTGTCCCCACCGATGTTAATTCCCTTCCACCCACAGAAGGGTAAATCACTCCACTAAGGGGAAAGTTGTTGCTTACAAGTACATGTTGTATCTTTGATTTCATTATATAACCATAGAGTTTGCTCCTGCACATGGAGGTAATAGGTTAATGGTTATCATAGTTACTCATCAGTTATGTTGTCCTTGAAACTATTGCTATTACTAACTGTAATATTTTAGCCAGAAGGTCAAATCTTTAATGGAAATGAAAGGGAACCCATTCTCCCTAACTTATTCATGTAAGTTAATATAATCCTACTACCAAAACCAGAGAAAGACCTAATGCAAAAAGAGAGACACACAGAGAGGAATGAGACAATCTTCCTAATGAACATAGATGCAAAAAGCCTCAAAAATACAACCAAATTGCATGCAGCAAATCATTAAGAAGATTGTATGTCATGGCCAAGTGGGATTCATTCCAGAAATGCAAGGATATTTCAACATATATGAATCAGTAAATGTAATATACCATATTAGCAGAGCCAAAGACAAACTCTCATGAACATCTTAATAGGTGCAGAAAAAAAAGCTTTTGAGAAAACCTAACATTCATTCATGGTAAAAAAAAAAAAAAACCTAGAGAAAATTGGATCTAAGGGTTTTTACCTCTATTGATAAAAGCTTTTCAGCACAAACCAACAGCCAACATCGTACTAAACAGACAAAAACTGGACACTTTCACTCTCATATCAGAAACAAGACAAGGATGTCCACTATCACCACTCCTATTCAATATACTTCTGGAAACATTAGCCAGAGAAGTCATACAAGAGTGAGAGAAATAAAAGAAACAAAGATTAAGTGGAAGAAATAAATTCTCTTTATTTGTAAATGACATCATACTCCACATAGAAGACAAAAATTCCATAAACAAACTTACAGATTGAATAAGCAAAATCAGCATCATAGTTGGGTACAAAATCAACACTCAAAAGTCAATTGCATCACTGTACACAAATAGAAACTCACTGAGAAAAAAATTTAGAGACACCACACACTTCACAATAGCCTTCAAAAAGTAAAATACTTAAGAATCTATCTAACAAAGGAAGAAAAGGAGCTATGAATTTAAAATGACATTACTATGAAAAAAGAAATCAAAGAAGATCTCAGAAAATGGAAAGATATCCCTTTCTCAGGAATAAGAAGAACCAACATCATGAAAATGGTCATACCCCAAAACTGTTATTCAGGTTCAGTGAAATCCCATTAAAAACACTGTTAGCATATCTCACAGACCTAAAATGTATCTAGAACCAGAAGAAACCTAGAACACCAAAGACAAAACTGTGAAACAAAGACAAGGTAGAAGAAATCACAATCCTTGACCTAAAATTATACTACAAAGTTGTTGTAATACCATCAGCATGGGATTAGAAATTAAACTGACCTGAGGATCAAGGAAATAAAATAGAAGACACAGACACAATTAAAAACACACTCAGCCACCTTATTTTTGACAAAGGGGCCAATTATGTTAACTGGAAGAAAGATAGCCTCTTTAATAAATGGTGCTTTAAAATTGGCTTTCCACTGCTGAACATTTAAAACAGATCCATGCCTATCACCATGCACTAAACTAAAGTTAAAATGGATCAAATGTTTAAATGTTAAGAAAAAAAAAAACACTAAATTAACTGCAGGACAAAGTAGGTAGAAACTTCAAAGATATTGGAGTAAACATAGTGTTTACCAACAAAATCATAGTTATAGGAACTACTTCAAAGACTCAACAACTTGGATCTCATTTTATCAAAATCTTTTGCACATCCAAAAAAAAAAACCCAAAACACTGAAAAGAAAATCAATGTATTGGGAAAATATTTTTGCCAACTGTCACTCTGACAAAGGACTTTTATCTAGAATATATAAAGATTGGAATAAAATCAGGCCCACCAGATTTAATGATCAGATCCAAAAATGGACATCTAAGTTGAATATAAACTTCTCAGATAAAGAAATTCAGTTGGTAAAATAATATATGAAAAATGTTCAACATCATTGGTGATTCAAGAAATGCAAATTATACAACAGAGAGTTATCATTTCATTCCAGGAAGAATAAACATCAACAAATCAACAAATAACAAAAGTAAGAGGGGCTTTAGGGAAACAGGAACTCTTCTTCACTGTTGATGAAATACAGACTGGCAAAATCACTGTGGAAATCAGTGTAGAGAGTCCTCAAAAACTTAGGATTAGAGTTTTCATTCAACTCAGCTGTACTCCTTATGGATATATTTCCAGAAGAAATGAAACCATTATACCACAGTGATATATGTGCTTCATATTTATAGCTACACAATTTGTAATAGCCAGATTTTTCAAACAACCACAATGCCCATCAGATATGGAAGACAGTACTACTCAGCTATAAAGAAAGATAGTCTACAAGCTTTTGTAGGTAAATGGATGCAACTAGAGACCATACTCATAAGTTAAATAAATGAGACTCATGTGTGTAAACATTGCACTGTCTCTTTAAAATAAGTAACTGTAGTAAATTAGATTCAAAAGTTACAATAGTGCTAGTGAAAGAGAAACAAACTGTGGATCAATTTTATATGCCTGTGTCTGGTAACCTGAGCAACTATAAGGGATATAAATATATGCACCATTTTAAAATATCATCTTGATTTGAAATCCAGAATCACACTTGTTTTCATTGTTGTCAGTTGGCTTTTGTTGTTGTTATTTTGTTTTGTTGATTTTTTTTATTTTTCTCTACTTTTTTCTCTTTAAAATAAATAAATTAGTGAGTCATACATATTATATTGTTTTACAATCTTGTATGATAACATTTTGATTGTATGGGGTCATAATCAGGTCCACAATCCATTATCAAAGGATTGGAAGTTAAATAGCAATTTTGCATCTTTTACAAATTAGGAAGATAGTTTTTGCAGTAGCTGTAAAGAACCAACTATATCTATAGGATATCCCTAAAGAACAGACATGTTCTCTCCTCAAGGGATGCCTCAATATTGTAATAAAGTTATATATCACAAAAACAGTGAGTTGATACTCACATTGAAATAATAAAAAATAAATTAGAAAATGACAAGACACAGAAGCAAACTGCAACCCCAGACACACAACACACGAAGGACAAGCCTATAACTCAATGAGACAGATGAAAGTGGAAATCAAACAATGTAAAATTCTGAAATGACAACAAAAGTGAAAAAAAAAAACACATGTAAAAACTATAGAGAAAATAGTGTCTTAGATACAAAAGGAAATGTTGCATAAAATCAAAGGTACTGGTTAAAAAAATCCAAAAGAACAGATGAGCATAGAAAAATAATGGAAACAAAAAATTATCAACATAGGAAAGAAAAGCACTCCATGAAACAGAAACCCAAGAGATTAAAACTTTCATTGAAAGTATATGCAACAGGTTGCACAAAGGAAAGGATAGAATTTCAGATCTTGAAGAAAATTTCAGCCAGTGATCATAAAAATAAAAATACATTAACAATAACAAGTAACCATGAGAAATCAATCCAACAGCTACAGGATGAAGGAAAGAAACCCTACATCAGACTGGGGTCAATGAGAAAACTGGAGACAGCACAAACACTATAAAAAGTACTCTTCACAGAAATAATGGCAGAAAACTTTCCAAGCATGGGTAATGAATATACAAACAAATGAAGCATATAGGACTCCAAACGGCCAAAAAGTAAAATTTCACCAAAGTACATACTAAACAAGATTTTTGAGATTTAGCAAAAGAACAAAATAGTAAAACAAATCGGAGAGAAGAAACAGATTAAAGAAAGTCCATCAGAATTACAGCAAACCTCTCAACTCAAAACTTGAAGTCAAGAAGAGCTTGCAATGAAGAGTTGCAAATGTGAAGGAAAACAACTTACAACCCGGATTGATGTATCCTGCAAAAATAACTTCCAAAATTAATGGATAAATAAGATACTTCCACAGCAAAGAACAGCTGAAGCAATATGTGACCACCAAACCAATTCAACAAACTTCCATAAGATAGTCTAGATAGAGATAAAAATGATCACAACTTCAAGAACAATAGCAGAAACAGTACACATAATAAAACAGAGCAGAAAAGCAGGAAACCAGCAAAAGGAAAATAGCATGACAAAGAGAAGCCAATACATATTAGTTGAAACCATCAATGTAAATGGCCTCATTTCTCCGATCAAAAGAAACAGACTGGTAGAGTGGATCCAGAAACAAGACCCAACATTATGCTGTGCACAAGAAACACACTTAACTCAAAAAGAAATTCATAAAATGAAAGTCAAGGGGAAAAAACAGCCTTTCATGCAACAGGAATACAAAAAAAGTAGGCATCGCTATTGTTTTTCAGGCAATGTGATTATAAAACTAAAAATGATCAAAAAAGATTTTAAAAAGTCACTGAATACTTGTTAGGGGAAATCTCAAAGAGGTTGTTCCCTTGTTAAAGGGAAATCTCAAATAACAATGATAAATATGTATGTACTTAATACATAGAAACTCACCAAAATAAAATAACTATTAATATACATGAAAAATCAAGCAATGATAGAACTTTAATGGGAGATCTTAATACCCTATTGTCAGAAAGTGATAGATCAACTAGACAAAAAATCAGCAAAGAAATATCAGAACTGAACCAGCCTTGTGAGGAACTGAACTTAGTACATGGTGTTAGAGTTTTCCACCCAATATCACCAGAATACATATTCTTCTCAGCTATACATGGATCATATACTACCCCACAGAACATGTTTTAAGTAAATACAAAGAAATTGAAATTATCCCATGCATATTATTTGATCATAGTGTAATAAAATTGGAAAATGATGACAAAAGAAACCGCAAAGACTCTATCAATACATGGAAATTGAATACCATTATCCTGAACAACCAAAGGATCGCGGATGAAATAAAAGAAAAAAATAATCAATGTCTACAACTAAACGATAATTCAGATACAATACACCAGAACTTATGAGATATAACAGAAAAGTTCTACAGGGAAAATTAATAGTGGTGAATTCTCACATGATCAAAATAAAACAAGCACAAATAAAAAACCTAATGTCACAATTCAAATTTTTAGAAAAAAAAAAGAGCAAGACAAAGACAAAGTTCACACAATGGAGAAAATGCTAAAGATCAGAGAAGAAATTAATGCAATGGAGACCAACAGAACAATACAAAGAGTTAATGAAGAGCTGCTTCTTAGAAAGAATAAATAAAACTGATAAACCCTTAGCTAAACCTATCAAAAGAAAAGAAAAGAAAGAAATGAAAAGACTCACATCCAAGCTTGAAGAAGGAAATCAGTCCAGAGTCTGTGAAAATTCAGAAGACCATCAACACTTACCTCAAAAACCTTTACTCTCCTGGGACAGAACCTTCAGAAGAAATGCACAGATTCCTAGATATTCATGAATTGACAAAGGTGAACCAAAAACATATAAAATTTTTAGATAATCCAATATCAATTAGTGAAATTGAACATGCAGTTATAACTTTACCAATAGAGAAAAGTTCATGTCCTAATTGTCATATAGATTTAATGAAATTCCAATCAAAATTCCATTAACATAACTCACAGAACTGGAGAAAATATTCTTGAAATTCATCTGGAAACAGAAGAGAATAGAACTGAAAATGCAATCCTAGACAACAAAAGAAAGACAGGAAGAATCACAATCCATGACTTAAAATAACACTACAAGCTACAGTGATAAAATCAGCATGCACCTGACAAAAACAAATAAAAACAAACCTGAGGATCAGTCAAGTAGATTGGAAGATACAGACACAACTACAAACACACTCAGCCAGCTTGTCTTTGTAAAGAGGCCAAACATATTCACTGAAAGAATGATAACCTTTTGATTTACTTATTTATTTTTTTATCTTTTTCGTTTTTATTGGTACCAGGGATCAAACTCACGACAGCACACACACAAGGCAAGCGCTTATGCCACTGAGCTAAGTCTCCAGTCCTCTTTTCTTTTCTTTTCTTTTCTTTTTTTTTTTAGGATAGCCTTTTCAAAAAAATACTAGAAATACTAGCTTTCTAGATGCCAAAGACTAAACCTAGACTCAAATCTATCACCATGCACTAAACTAAGTTCAAAATGGATTAAAAAAAATCTAAGCATTATAACCGAAACAATAAATTTATTGAAAGAGACTGTAGGTAAAATTTTGAAGATATAAGAGTAGGCATAGATTTCAGGAACAACAACCGAAGTTCATGGGAAATAGTTAAAATAATCCACAAATAGAATCCCATCTTATTAAACTGCTTTTATACACATTAAGAAATCAGCAACAGAGTGAAGTGTCAACACACATAGTGGGGAAAATTTTATCCAACTGTCCCTCAGTAAAAGGACTTCTATTTAGAACATCTAAAAATTGAAAAAATCAACCCTCACCAATTCAAATATCCTATCAAAAAGTGGGCAGTTGAGATGATTCCATGCTTTTCTGATTAACAAATAGAAGTGGAAAATAAACATATGAAAAACTGTATAACATCATTGGTTATCTTAGGGATGCAAACTAAAACAACACTAAGATTGAATTTCACCTCAGTAAAACTGTTTGTCATCCAAAAATCAAGAAATAAAAAATTCTGGAGGGGATGTGGGGAAAAAGTACCCCTATTTACTTTTTTGGAATATATACTGCTGCAATAACTTTGGAAATCAATGTCAAGATTCCTCAAAATCTAGGATTAGATATCTCATTCAATCCAGATATTCTACTTGTGGATATTTTCTCAAAAGAATTAAAAACATCATATCCCAGCAACATAAATGCACCCATGCTTGTAGAAGAACAATTTGAAATAGCTAAACCTTGCAAACAACCCAAATGCCCATCAACTGAGGAAGGGATAAAAGTGTGTGATATTTTTATACAATGGAGTACTACTCAGCTATAAAGAAGGATAAATTAGAGGCTTTTATAGGTAAGTGGATGCAACTTGAGACTTAATCATAAGTGAAATAAATGATGCTCACATGTATAAACATCATAAATGTATAAAGGAAAATTGTAAATAGCATCTAGAATGTTCAATAAATACTGTGAAGTGGAATGAAGCTTTTTAAAAGGAAAGAGAAACTGGGATGGGGGAAAGGAGAAAATAAGGATGGGAAAAGGAAAAATATATATGTAATATTGTATGTATGTACATATATATACACACAAAAATATACAATATATTGTATATATATATATATACAAAAATGTTATTTAATTATACTACTGACATTATTTCATTTAAAAGAAAGATGAGGGCCTATAGTGTTTGATCAGTTTTCATACCTATAACCTGCAATAGGAGCAACTACTTTGAAAATAAAAATATACAAGGTACTAAAAATCGTTACTCTCCTGACATCTTATTTTGAATTTTGGTACCTTTTTATTGTTTATTTTTAAATAATAAAAACAGGATAATTTTATTAAGCTCTTAAAATTTGTGTGAGAATGAAACATGCTGTCATATGCAAAACACATACAATGGTATCTGGCAATCAATAACTATTTAATAAATATTCACACATAGCAGTACCTTTGAGTCACTTCTCAAATTTCAATTCTTAATTAGATTATGGAACCAATAAACTCTTTAAAGGAATAAATTATGTATGTGTTCAGTAAATATTCATTTCCATATTGAATTCTTCTAATTAAAATTTGTATTAAAAAGGGAGAAAAAAGAAAATCCTTGTCTACACCTATGACTTTAACAGTTTTATCTGTTTTTAAAAATTTAGGTTGTTTCTATTTTAAGATTTACATTTTTGGTCCTGGTAATATAGCTCCACAGCACAGCACCTGTCTAGCAAGCACTAGGTCCTGAGTTCAATTCCGAGTACAAAGAATAAAAAATTACAAAAATTAATAAATAAGAAAATTAGATCTTTGATTTTAGTTCAGTACATGGTGAAAGACATGGGTCCAACAGCAGTCTTCTGCATGTGAATAGCCAATTTCCCTAGTACCATTTTCTAAGCAGGCCTTTTTTTCCAACTCATTTTTGGCCACTTACAAAGATAAAATAGTTGAGTGTGACTAGGTTCTTGTATGTTTCTTCACTTCTGCTCCATTGGTCTTCATGTCTACTTTTATGCCAGTACCATGCACTCTATCAAAGTCACTGTGTAGTAGAACTTCAAATCTGGCATTCTGATATTTCCCACTTTGTTATTTTTATCCAACATATTCAGGATTGCTTTTGCAATTTTAGGTCTCTTGTGCTTCCACATGAATTTTAGGATGGTTTGCTCTCTTTTGTTTCTTGGTGCTATTGTGAATGGCATTGTTTTCACAATTTCTCTCTTGGAGAATTCATTGGTGGTATAAAGGAAGGCTACTGATTTTTATGCAGTGATTTTGCTCTGGATAGATTGCAGAATTTGAGCATTCTAAGGGGCTTTTGGTATAAATTTTGGGACCTTTTATATAGAGAGCTACGATATATATCAATTGTAATTTGACTCCTTGTTTTCCTGTTTCCCTTTTGTTTCTTTTTCTTGTTTGACTGGTCTTGATAAAATTTCAAGTACTGTACTGAACAGGAGTGGTGACAGTGCACAACATTGATTTTTTTTGCTTTTAGAGAAGAAAATTTTGAGTTTTCCCCATTCAATATGATATTGACTTTTGGATTGTTATAAATGGTTTTAATAGATTTTGATTAGGTCCTGCTATATTTAATTTTTTTCTGGGTACTTATCATGTGTGGATGTTAGATTTATTAAATCCTTTTTCTCCTCTAATGATCATGTAGGCTTTTTACTTGTTTCTTTTTATGTAATATATTACATTTATTGATTTCCACAAGTTGAATCATCCTTGCAACCCTGGGGCGAAATCTACTTGGACATAGTGTACGATCCTTTTGATGCTTTGTTGCATTATATTTGTCACTATTTCAATGAGTTTTAAAATATATAGTCATTATGTAATTTGTCTGCATTTTTTTTTCAGTTCAATCTCTGGTTTTTGGATCAGAGTGATGCTAGCTTCCAGATATGCATT
This sequence comes from Cavia porcellus, assembly GCF_034190915.1. Lineage (NCBI taxonomy): Eukaryota > Metazoa > Chordata > Mammalia > Rodentia > Caviidae > Cavia > Cavia porcellus. The sequence goes on from NW_026947486.1 coordinate 74,446,806, forward strand.
TGGAAGCATTCTTTTTTTTAACTTTCATTAAAGAGTTTGAGCAGAATTGGCATTATAAGTGTCTTAAAGTCTTTGCAGAATTCAGGAGTGAATTCATCAGGTTTGAGGTTTTTCTTAGTTGGTATATTTTTTATTACTACATAAATTTCATTTCTTGCTACTGGCCTGTCCAGAATCTTTGGGTCTACTTGGTTTAATTTTAGTAATTTTTAAGAATTAGGAGGCTGTGCATTTCTTCAATATATTCCAACTTGCTATAAGACAATTATTTTAAATTGTTACTGTCTTGTGAATTTTAATGGTACCTATTGAGATTTTTGTCTTTATTTCTAATTGCAATGATGAAAGTCTCTTTATTTCATTTAATAGTTTTGACTAAGGGTTTAATTATTTTGTTTATTCTCTCCAAGAACCACTTTCTTCATTATTTGTAATTTTTGCTCTCAATTTTATTAATATTTGCTCTGATATTTTCTATTGATTTCTTTAGTATCTTAAGGTTCATAATTAAGTTATTTATTTGAACTTTCTGTTTTTCTAATGGAATAAACTTTAGTCTTATGAATGATTTCATTGTATCACATAGGCTTTGACTGGTGTGTTTTCCTTGCATTGTTGTTGGGCTCCAAAAATTAATTGCTTCCTTGACTTGCTCATCCTTTGAGTGTTCAGGAATCTGTTTTTAAGGTTCCACATGTTTATAAATTTTCTGTGGTTCTTTTGCTTTAAATGCACCATAGTCTTATAATAAATATTAGATGTGCTCAATTATTTGTGTGTGTGTTTATTTAACTAGGCTCTGTGGATTTGTATTTTGACTATTTTGGAGAAAGTTACAAGGACTAATGAGTACAATTTGTATTTTATTACAGTAGAGTTGAGCACGCTGTAGTTACCTATTAATCTATTTATTCAAAGTAGTGATTCATCTCTGACATTTCCTTGTTGATATTTTCAGTTGATCTGCTTTATGAGAGTGAGATATTAAGGCTACCCAATATGAGTATGTTGGTATTTGATCTTTTGTGTCAAGCAACATATGTTTTATTAAATTAGGTGCTCCAGTATTCCATGAATATATATTAAGTGCCATGTCTTCTTGTATTGTTTCCTTAACTAGTATATAGTGACATTTTTTAAACTTTTCTGAACATTTTGTTTGAAATTTATTTTGTGTAAGAGTCCAATTGCCTTACCTACTTATTTTCAGGGTCTTGATGCATGGAATAGTATTTTAAATCAACTGATTTTTAGTGCATGGATTTTTTTTTATTAGATGAGTTTTTATGCAACAGATGGATAGACTATTTTTTATCCAATCCACCATTATGAGTCTTTTTATTAGACATTCAAGGCCATCAACATTGGGAGACACTGCTGAAAGTGTATTGATTTATTCCTGTCATTCAATTTTTTCTGATGAGTCCTTTATGCTCATTTATTGTTTACTGATTTGCCTTGTTCAATGTATTCATTTCATCTGAATTTTGATACCTTGTTGGCCTGGTAGTCTTTGTCTAGGATATTTTTGAGTATTTTTGGAGTGCTGGCCTGGTGTTCATTTATTCCTTACATTTTTATGTTTCATAAAATCTTCCTGTTTCTTCATCTACTTTGAAAGAAATTTTATGATATTGGATTGGAATGTGTTTGATTGTAGGGTTAAAAATACTTCATTGCAGGCCTCTTTGCCTTTGATATTTGTGTTGAAAAGTCTTCTATAATGCTAATGATTTTAAATTTATATGTACTTTTTTCTGATAGCTTTAAACAGTCTGTATTTTAGTTGCAGATATTAAATATGACTAGGATGCGTCCATGAGCGTTTTGGCTTTCATTGTCCCTAGTAGTTGGTATTCTGTAAACCTTGATTACCGATATGTTAAAATATTTGCTTGTACTTAGAAAAATCTTCTATTAAGGTGTCTTTAAACAGATTTTTCATTTAAAATGTGTAATCTTCTAAATTTTCTCTAATATCATTTACCTTAGGTTAATCTTTCTAGTATCATGTAGTAGTTTTGTACAGCTTTTTCTTGTTTTTCTCCTATTTTTATAGCTTCTCTGAGTGCTTCAGGATAATTTGCTATTTTGTCTTTGATTTCAGAAACCTTTTAAAATATTGGTCATATGTGAAAATAATGAATTCAATACAAATCTTTAATTCCAATGTTTTCTTGGACACCTTTTTATGGATTCTCTATGTTTGGTAAATTTGTCACCAATGTTTTACCTGAGACATCAAATGAGACTTGGGTTTCTGAGAGAGCCACCTTGGTGGGGTCCATGAACCCTGAATCCTGTCAATCTTTTCCATTAGTAAATCTAAGCAGATCTGCCAATGATGAGTCCATAAGCTAAGTAGTCATTATTGGTCCTGTGAAGGCAGGGAAGTAGATTACTTACTCACTCTTTGCTCTCTGGCAGACAAGGCAGTTGACATTCCAGTGGCCCTCTTGTTTACAGGTAGGACATGGCCCAGGTGGCAGCGGCTTTGGATTTGGGCAGGATCTTGCCCAGTGTCTGTGTTGATCACATTTGAAGTATGGTCTTGGAAGGGTTGGATCTTGTTAGTTTTGGTGGTGTCCCATTCCTGTGGTATGTCTCTCTGAGCCCCAAATGCCACTACAAAGAACTGGCCTTGAAGTTTACCTTGAAGTTTAATTTTTTTCTAGATCATGTTTAGCTTGTAATTTTAATTTTTCTGACTGTTCTTCATGTGAGTTTCAGTCTTTATTATTATAGATGTGAATGGCCACACTTAATAAACCTGTTTGTGAGAATTAAGGACCTAAATTGGAGTTTTTTAGTTTGTTTTGAATGCCTGGTGCTGATTGAGAAATAAATGAGAGATAATTAAAACTTGCCATGAAGGCAAAGCAGGATCTACTCAGTATATTTATGGAGGATCTTAGTGAGCCTAGATAAAAATGAAGCTGGATTTTCATCAGTACTTTGTATCTGTTCCTGCAACCTTTGATAATTTACTTATTTATGAGAAATTTATTGAATAAGACAGTCAGTCATATTTTCCACATGCTCAAACCAATCCTCTCCTGCATGGTAATTCTAGTGAGGGTCTTGGGGTGGGACTGCCTCTACATGTATGGGAAAGAACTTTTGTAATTAATGACTCTCATCTGCTATAGCATGAGCAGCTAGCTGCAAGGTACCTTTTTGTTCAGGAGACAAAGGAGCAGATAGGATCACATAAATGTCTTTATAAGTTAATTTATAAGCCTCAAAAATAAATCTTAGCATTGTAGTAAAATTAAAGTGGTTATTGGCAAAGACAGCCCAGACATTCAGTAATATGAAAGCGGTCAGATATGGAAAAGGGAATGTGGACCTTTATGGGACCTTCTACTCCAGCAGCCTCACAAAGTAGGAGGAGGGCTTGAGGGTTGGAGGTGGGGAGATGAAGCAATGAACTAAAGATGGTACAGAAGTAAGGACATTGGAAGCAAGAGGGTCAAATTGAGGAGGATGGTGGGAAGGGGCAGAGAGAGTAGGAGGTAGGGTTGAGTGAAGGGAGGGGGAGCTAGTGACTTTGGAGTGGGAGGAAGTTGGTAATGAAGCTAAGGTTTTTGGTTGGACATCATCATGAGGTGGGAGGAAGGGGAAGGTGCTGAAGGACTATGGGGATTTCAGGGCTATGGGAAAGGAGGGCATCATCTATGGGGTCAGAATGAGAGGCCAGAGTGGAGTCATGATGACAAACCAATAAGGGAGGGGACCCTATTGAGCATAACACAGGAACTTTGGATGTTTTATAGAATTGTATTAGGTCAGGGCGTGGCCACAGTTTGAAGAATGCTTGGACATAACCAGCTCCCCTCACCTGCCATTTCTGTAGCAAAACTTATCTAAGTCTTTTAATGTATTAAATCAAGGGTACCCTCTACCTGCCATTGTTTAGAATTATCAAGGCAATAGGCAGGCCAGGCTGTTTGACAGAGAAATATTAGCCTCTTTTGTCTAAGGATTTGATTTAGCCCAAAAGTATCTAAGTTCTATGAGAGGCAGTACAAAGGTGTGGTTTTGTTGAGTAAAGACTGTTACTCATTATGGTCAGATTGAAAACGTGAGTCAGGGAAAGGGAAGGTCATAAATCAGTGGAGAATCATCTCCCTTTAGTGAAGTGTGACTAGGAGAGAGCCCCCCAAAAAGGGAGTCCCAAAATATGTGTGAGTCCCAACAATGAATTCACCAGTTTTCCCCAGGGAAAACACAGGGAAAGTCCTGAAGGAAATAGAGAGGACTCAGAGGTTGTCCCAAAAAAAGCCACAATTTTGGGGACAGTCACCTTGAGAGAGAGGAAAGTCTCACCTTGGACCTGACTAGATGAAAGCCAGTGTTGGATGTTGGCTAGAAAGGGCAAGGTGGAGGACTCCTTAGTTTCAGAAAAAGAGAAAGAGTAAGAGAAAACAAAGGATTGGAGAAGAATGTTCCATGGGAAAGAGGGGGCTCAGACTGGGGGAGAGACCCCTAGGATTCATGTAACCCCCACCACTGGAATCATGGCAGCAATTGATTGAGTTGCACTTAGGTACTCAATCGAAAATGAAGGAGCTAGTAAGTGGCTTCCTATAAAGTCCAAGGAATTTTAGAATCTGATATGTCATTGATTTTTCTTCTAATATCTTTAGCAGCTATTGAGATACTAGCAGAATGATCAGGCATGTACGTGTCTAGCTTTTACAATCATATAAGTACCTTTTGTGCTGCACTCTGTCTACTGTGAAGGATTAGTTTCTTTGAGGCTGCATCCTTAGCAGTTTGGGTATTGTTAACTACAGTGTTTTCTTCTCTCCTGTGATCTGACTGCCTCAATTAATCAAGAGAAGGAGAATGTGAAATAATATCTTCTGACATCAAGATCTTGTTCACATTCTTCAAATGTGCTATGCCTCCTGCTTCACTTTTTGCTGGGTAAACTCCATGTCCTCAGTTCTGGTATTTTCTGAATATATTGTTAAAAGCAATTTTGTGTCCTGGCCTGTTATGTCTTTTCTTTTTTGCTCAAATCCTTAACTTACTCTGTCTGAATAATTAATTTATTTATCTAACCACAAAACTGAACCTAATCCCGTCCTCAGCTTTGGTTTAGAAGCTCTCCTTGCCACCCTTTGCAAAATGATGGTCACTGTTTGGAATTTTCTGCTGATATTTCCCAATAATTTTGGAAAGGAAAGAGCTCACTCCAGGAGATCAATTGTTCATTCTCATTCACTCCTCTGTTTCCAGGGATGTGAGGTATAATAAAGCCCTGCCAGCAGACTTGATGAGTTTTTCCTCTATGTCTGGGGTAGGAAAGATGCCTTTATCTGTGGTGAGCAGTAGAGAACATCCCAAGAATGTAGCATTTTTTATGGGGTTTTAGGGGATGGAGATGGGGAAAAGGGGCTTATAAGCTCTGAGTCTGTTCCGAGAGCCAGGATTCTGAAGCAATCATTCATTCCCTTGGGTTATTTGTGATTTTCTCAGGGTCACTTCTTCCTGGAGGAGCAGGAGCATGGGTGGTGGGGGCCAACTATGGTGAAACCTCTTCTCCTTTTCAATAACCCATATATTTGGTTTGACCTACATGTGTCTTTAATTTTCTACTTCAGAGTATAAATATCTCCCCCTCTTACAATTACCTGTTTTTTCAGTAAATCTTCTCTGAGTCTGTGTTATAGAACTCCTGCTATAGTCACTAATATTGAATTCTTCTCTCTCTCTCTCTCTCTCTCTCTCTCTCTCTCTCTCTCTCTGGTACTGAGGATCGAACACATGACCTCATGCTTGCCAGGTAGGTAAATGCCACTGAGCTAAATCCCTGGCTCCTAAATTTCTCTGTCTCTCTCTTTCTCTGTCTCTCTCTCTGTCTCTGCCTCTCTGTCTTGCTCCCTGTCTGTCTCTCTCTGTCTGTCTCTGTCTCTGTCTCTCTCTCTCTTGCTCTCTTTTAGTATTTTAGTCACTCCTAGTAGTAGCTTTAGAACTGATTATCTTTGCATATATGACTGATCTGATTTTACTTTGAAGTAGGAAAATTTACAGATGAAAAATACATTTTTCTTGAAGGTGAAGAATTGATATCATATTCTATGCTAAAATTAAATTGTGTTGGAACTGGGAGACAGAATAATAAATCCAGAAAATAAAAGGGAATTTTAAGGTGTTTTTAGGATCAGATTTGTGGAAATCTTGCTGCTGGGCTGAACATTAACCCTTCAATTGTTGGATCATGAAGAGGGATGGAAGCCCAATGAAAGGCATGGGGCAGGCAGGGAAAATGTGTACTGGGAAGAAAAACCTACAGGCTTGTGGAAGCAGTTTCTTGCTAAACCATTAAAACATATTTCAGTACTGTAAGAAACCATAACTTTAACAACTTAAGCAGGAATCCTTCCTGGATAGAGTCAAGAAAAAAAATTTCAGGGATATCAATTTTATAGTTAAATAACACTTTCAGGCATAGAGGTTTTTGGTTTTATAATTCCTAAATTTAATGCTAAATAATTTTGCAAGGTAGAAGTTGAGATCTTTGAGACATCTGTAAATACTTCTCTAATTCTCCATTTGAGGTAACCAATTTCTTATGTTTTGAATTTATTCTTATGTATGTTTCATTCATGGATCTTTTAAGCTCCTCATATAAGAAATACAATTTGTCTTCAACTGTTTACAATCTAGCAGTTGGGACAGATCCCTATAACAGAATATAGATGAATAAAAGGAAAACAGGCACACTTATTAATGTGTGCAATGCATATAACAAAGGAGAAAATTTAATTGAAAAAAACAATTGCTTATAAAATCTGGTTTATATAGCATTTAAAAAAATAATAATAAATTTTTAGAAAATTACAAGGAAAGGAAAATAGTTTTAGTATCCCAAAGGTAGAAAACTATAGGAATATGTAGGGAAAAATTAATGGAATAAATTTTGCTTACAGATACCTCTGGTGACATGTTTGGCTTGATAAAACCTATCTCTAGCAGAGAAAAAAATTAAATCCTGTCTTCAGAGGAAAACATGGGTGTTAGGGAGAGATTTTGCTCCAGTTTCAGCTTTTAAATTGTCTTTAGCTCAAAAAGAATTTTTGTGTCAAAAAATATACTTTGGATAATATAGTCTGGATTAAATTAATTCTGGTAATTATACTTTTAGGATTAAGTGAATGTCATTTTAGGATTAAATGAAATATAATTAGCTTTGGCTTTTTTATCACTAAAAAATAAATGACACTTTACTATCTACATTTATATGCAAACATTTGCCACACGACCAAAGAAAGTCAATGGTATATAATTTCACCTGTCCTACTTTCTGCTTAGTTTCAGACTATTAATTTTTATACCAGGTTTATATATTCTGTCTTCACAATATTTTACTATTTCATTTCAATTGAAAAATTATTAACATAATTGATTTTTAAACCTTAAAAATAAATATAGAAAACAGAAGTAAATTAATAAAAATTCTGTAATTAAAACTACAGAAAGGACAGAAAGCATAAGCTCTGAATTTATTGGCTAAAATGTTCCTAAACAATAGAACATTTTCCTTTTAGCTTTATGTCAAAGTAGTTTGATGCAGAGAGTTTATGGTAAAGCAAGGATATTTTAGAAAATGTGTGCAAATGCATCAGAGATTTGCTAAAGTCTTAGCATAATAGTGATTAAAATACACTTTGTTATAACAGATAGAAATTGAAAACTAAGTTAAATATACAATGTATACACTAGAGAATTTTTAAAAAGAGAGGGAAGTTGGAGCTGAATTAAGCCATTATTGTAGTCACCACAATCTTTATTAGATAAATGCAAGGAAGTGAAACATAAAGGTGGCCATTAATAGATGTGTCGTGCAGTTGGTGTTAAAATTGACCGGAGGGATTTTCTTCAGCTGTAATATGCAAACATGTTAGAAGTTAATGCTTCATCTTTTATAACAAGAAAAAGCTAGAAAAACAAAATAAGTTACTTCTCTTGACCCCTCACAGAATTGAATTTAGAGAAATTCTAGCCCAAAACGTGGAGTGATAGTAAAATCTTTAGATTTAGTTGAGATTTGCTTACCTGGGTGCAGATCTTCAATAAGTCTTAAATTCGTAGAAAAACTTCAGTAATTTTGAGGAATTGCTAGAAACTGATTGTGTTATAATGCAAGAATGGGAGACTTAGGAGCTACACCCTTGGAGAAGCAGTCACACATTTCTGGGATTTATTTCTATGAATCTCATGAGATTCTCACATTATGGAGCCCAGTAAATCTTGCTGGATGCACTGAGGGGGAAGAGAAGAGAATAATGCAGAGTGTTCTCCATTGAAGAGGCCTATTCTCTAGCAGTAAAATCCAACAGAACATTGTTCCTGGGGTCAGGGAAAAGAGTCTGTTTCTAGTCTGCCTGTGACACTTACCTCTGGGGGTGGAAAAAACAAAATTGAAAAAATTGTAATATATATATATATATATATATATATATATACTAATATACACACTAAAATATGTACATTTATTTTAATGAAATTTACACACATATTATTTATAATATTTTGTATATATATGTATAATAAAACATTTGTTATGGCATTTTGCTGAACAAATAGGCCTTCTAGAATTTGAGATTTAATTGAAAGATTATGAAATTCTATTTCCCTATGCCTTATCACCATAATAACAGAAATCTAGTTTAATATTAGTGATCATAGCCACGTTTTACAAGATGTATATTTGTAAGGAAGGATACTTAGAGAAGACCAAGTTAGGAGTAACAATGAAGAACATGGAAATTTAGCTTACTGGTGCAGCACCTGCCTGTCAAGAGTAAGGTCCTAAGTTTGATTCCCAGCACCAAAAACAAAGTAACAATGAAAATAAGAACAATGGTGAAATGTGAAGTTTTTGTCACCTATAATTACAACAAATATTAATTAAAGCACGATTTCTAGGCACAGCACTGTGCATCATCAAACTTAAGGAACATTTACCTCTGTTTCTATTTATACATTATTCTTAATTTTCAAAGTTATAAATATAGATATATAAACAGATATAGTGGTAATATGGCACACCAAAATAGCAAGTGAAAATATGGTCTGAAGAAATAATAATTGAAACAAAATAAAGCCAATCAAAACAAAGCAGTGAAAGTGGTATAGAACTTCAAAACAAGACAATAGGTCATCAACGATGGCTACCATAGTGTATCTTGCTGTCTTCATAATCATTGTCCATTTCCTCAGATATAGTAAAATTGAACTAAACAAAACAGAATAAAACCTATCAAGACAGAGCATTGAATAAAACAAAACAATAAATCGGAACAAAACAAAACAGTGAGATCATTATTGGATTTCAAAACAAGATAGAAGTAAATCCCGCATATTGGCCATATTACATACTGTCATCCTTCCAATAGATACTTAGACTGCTGGCCTCAGTCTTGTAAAGTCAATCAAACAATACAAGCATTTATCTGTCTTTGTATCTTGATTACTATCAATTGAGCCTGTCCTGTGAATCAGCTGATTACTTGGGGGTGGAGGTCCTTGATTCTCAGCCAATGTGCCACTTGGCTCACAGGAAATCCAAACTTGCTTCTCTCTTTCTGTGCCCCACCCGGGTTGTTTGGCTTATGGGGAGATCAAACTAGCTTATTGATGTGCTCCTTCCAAATCCAGCATTGCCTCTGCTGACTCATGGGAAAAGCAAACTGATTTCTCTCTGCTGTGCCTCCAATGGTCTGCATGGCTCACAGGAAAGATTATCTGGCTTCTCTCTTCCTGGTTCCCACTTAAATCACTTTCAGATTTGACAGAAATGTTGAATGTACTCTGCAAATTTACAATAATTATGATTACTATTTTGAGGATGCCAATGCAAAAAAATAGTTTGGTAATAGACATAGATAGTATAAGCAGAGGGGTGAAAACTCCAGTAGAACAATGTAAGACAAAATTTTAGAAATAAAATAATTAAAAGGAAATGAAGGTTTTCTTCAATGAGTTCATTAGTAACCCAGACAAGATAAAAAATAAGTCAGATTGAATGTATCTATAAAACCTTTCTAAAATGAAATAAAAAGCAAAAAGGTACATGAGACATTTTAAAATGTATTAAACATACCTTATTAAAATGACCAAGCAAAATAAATATTTCACATAAGTATAGACAAGAAGTATATAAAAATTCAAAATTAGTCACAGATATCAAATCAAAAAACAAGGAAACTCAGACAATACAAAATACAAGATCCCAAGCCCTGGGAGAGTTTAAGATGATCACTTCTAGTGGTCAATGATCAGACCAGCTTCTAGCCACACTAGACTTGGCTCTGCAGGTTTTGGACTTGACTGGGCCACTCCTAATGCCCTTCTTTAAATCCAGGGACATGGGCTTCAAGAGGGGATGAGTTCCTGCACACCATCTCAAGCCCTAGGAGAGTTTAAGATCATCATTCCCAGTGGTCAAGGGCCTTCCCAGACTCCAGGCAATGTTAGACTAGGGTTGGAGGTTTTGTGGCCCGACTGGATTATGCCCAGCTACTTTCTTCAATCAGGGGAGTTAAGAGCACGTGAAGTGAGATCCATTGCATTGGTTCTTGCCTGTAGAGAGCTTTAGATAATCATCCACAGTGGGGAGGTGGCCTCACAGCTTCTTGGAACACTGGAGGTGGCACAGGAGGTCCTGTGGGCCTGATTGGACAATGCTCATCAACCTCCATTCAGTCCCAGGAGCTGAGGGCATGGGAGATGATTTCCAACACATGCCTAGGAAAAGCCTTGGAATGATACTTGAAACATGGAAATATAGGAAAATGACAAAATGAAAGACCAAAATGCAAACTCAAATCTCCAGCCCATCCCAAGAAAGCCTAATAGCCATGTACATAGAGGAAAATATATGCCATACGCCTGAACTAATACATACAACTCAAATAAAGAAGCAATTCCAGGAAGTTTTAAAGGAATTCAAACTAGAAATAATCCATCATATAAAAGAAGAAATGATAAAAGTAATGAAAGAAATGCTGAACACATCTAAAGAAGACAGTTAAAAAATTAGAGGAACAAAACAAAAAGATACAATCTCTAGATGAACAATATAAGAAACAAACAGAATACATGAAACAGATTCAAAGAGATATATACAGGAAATCAAAAATTCCATTAAAAGTTGTCAAAACTGCCTCAGTGAGAGTGAAGACAGAATTTCAGACCTCGAAGACAAGATTGCAGCTAGTGAACAGGAAAGGAAAGATCTTTTAAAAATAACAAGGAATCAGGAAATAACAATTCAACAGTTGCAAGATGATGCAAAGAAAAACAACATAAGATTGATAGGGATAAATGAAAAGGAAGGGGATGACACAAATGATATCAAGAGGCTATTTACAAAAGTAATAGCTGAAAATTTCCCAAACATGACAATGGACACTGACATTAGGATTTTTTAAGCATATAGAACTCCAAATATCCATAACCAAAATAAAACTTTAATTCAACAATTAAAATTAAACTACACCCAGACATATAATAATCACCATCCCAGAAATTGAACATAAGAATGGAATGTTAAAAACTGTTAGAGAGAAAAGACAGATCACCAATAAAGGAAAACCTATCAGAATCAAGGAGACTTCTCAATACAAACAAAGAAGTCAAGAAAAACATGGAGTGAAGTATTTCAGATCCTAAAGGAAAATGATTTTCAACTTAGACTCATGTCCTCGGCAAAACTGTCCTGCTAAATGGATGGAGAATTGATGCTTCCATGACCAATAACACCTGAAAAACTTCACGATCATCAAAGCAATCCAGCAAAGAATGCTGAAAGACAGTTTGGGTACACACAAGAAAAAACCACTAAGCAAGGCAGACAAACAGAATGGAAAGATAAAGATGCAACAGAAGAAAAATAGCATGTCAACAATAAATCAATATGTAACAGTTATAACCATTAATATAAATGGACTCAATTCAACAATTAAAAGAAACAGACTGGCAGAGTGGATCAAGAAACAACATTCAAACATATGCTGTCTACAAGAAACCCATCTAACCCAGAAGGAAACTCATAGCCTGAAAATCAAAGGATGAAAAACAATACTTCATGCAACTGGAACTGAAAAAATAAGTAGGGGCAGCTATTCTGTTTGCAGACAGTGTGAACTCAAATCAGGAATGATCAGAAAAGATAAAGAAGGTCACTACATACTGGTTAGGGGAAAACTTCAAGAGGAATAGATAACAATCTTAAGGATACATGCACCAAATTCCAGAGCACACAGTTATGGAAAGCAAGTATTAATAGAAATTAAAAATCAAATTAGCAATAACACTATTATAACAGGATACCTTAACACACAGTTGACACCAAGGAACAGAATCAACCAGACAGAAAATCAGCAAAGAAATAACAGAACTGAATCACACCTGTGAACAAAGAGACTTGATAGACATATACAGAACCTTCCATCCAACAACATCAGAATACACATTCTCAGCAATACATTGGAAATTCTCTAAAATAGACCATATACTAGCCCACAGAACATATTTAAATAAGTGTAAAGGAATTGAAATTATCCCATGCATGTTATCAGATCATAGTGCCATGAAACTAGAAATTAATGATAAAAGAAACTGTAAAAAGCCCACAAACACATGAAAATTGAACAATACACTTGAGCAATCAGTAGGTTACATGAAAAGTTAAAGAAGAAATTAAACAATACCTACAAGCAAATGAAAATACAAATACAACTTATTGTAATCTGCGATATGCAATGAAAGCAGGCCTCAGTGGAAAATTTATTATACTGAGTTCTCACATAAGGAAATCAGAATGAACACAAATAAACAATCTAATGCTACACTTCAAACATCTAGGAAAAGAAGAGCAAGTCAAGCCCAAAGCCCAAGAATGGAAGAAATTATAAAATCAGAGCAGAAATTAATGCAATAGAGACTAAGAAAACAATCCAAAGCATCAATGAATCAAAGGGTCGGCTCTCTGAAAAAAAAAATAATACTGATAGGCCCCTAGCCAACCTTATTAAAAATAGAAAAAAATAAAGTTCATAAGGAATAAAAAAGGTGAAATCACTACAGATCTTGTGAAAATATAGAAGATCATCAACACCTATTTCAAAAAACTCTACTCTCATAGGTTCAATAACACAGACGAAATGGACATATTCTTAGAAACATGGGCCAAGAAGATGTACAATTGCTGAATAACTCAAATTCTATTAATGAAATTGACAAAGTAATTAAGTCCTTATCTATTATCAAAAGGCCTGACCCAGATGGATTCACTGTAGAAATACTATACTATAAGAAATACTATAAGAAATACAAAGAAGACTTTATGCTGACACTCCTCAAACTTTCAATGAAATTGAAAGGGAAGCAATTCTTTCTACTTCATTCTTGGAAGCAGATATTATTCTTGTACCAAAACCTGAGAAACACCCAACTAAAAAGAAGAACTACTGGCCAATCTCCTTCATGAATACAGACGCAAAAACCATCAATGAAATATTGGCAAACAGGATGCAGCAAGTCATCAAGGTTGTACACCATGACCAAGTGGGATTCATCCCAAGCATGCAGGGATAGTTCAACATACATAAATTAATAAAATCCACCATATCAATGAAACCAAAAGTAGAATCACAAGATCATTTCTACAGATGCAGAAAAACTTTTGATAAGGTTCAAAATTCATTAATGATAAGAACTTTTTACAGAAAATTGGAAAAGATATTCTTTAACTCAATATGATAAAGGCCATCTGTGACAAAACAATGGCTAGCATCATACCAAATAGCCCAAAACCGAATGCCTTTACCTTAAAAATCAGGCCCAAGACAAGGATGTTCCTTATCACCACTCCTATTGAATATAGTACTGGAAATACTAGCCAAAGCAATTAGACAAGAGAGAAAAACAAAAGTGTTAAAGGTAGGAAAAGAAGAAGTTAAATTATCATTATTTGCAAATTGCCTGATGCTCTACCTAGAAGATGTCCAAAACTCCCTTGAAAGTCTCCTAGATATTATGAATAAATTCAGCAATGTAGCTGGATATAAAATCAATACTCAGAAATTAATAGCATTCCTATGCACTAACAACAAAATCACTGAGAGAGAAATAAGAGAAGCCACACCCATCAAACAAGCATTCAAAAAAATGAAATACTTAGGAATTCATCTAATGAAAGAAGTGAAAGATCTATACAGGGAAAATTATAATCCCCTGAAAAAGAAATCAAAGAGTATCTCAGACATTGGAAAGATATCCCTTGTTAATCGATAGGAAGAATGAATATTATGAAAATGGCCATTCTCCCAAAACTGTTATACAGATTCAATGCAGTCCCAATAAAAATACTACCAAGATACCTCATAGATCTAGAAAAATCACTCCTAAAGTTCATCTGGAGCAAGAAGAGACCTAGCATAGCAAAGTCAATTCTAAGCAGAAAAGGCAAGGCAAGAGGCATCACAATCTCTGACTTGAAGTTATACTACAGTGCAACTGTAATAAAATCAACAGGGTACTGGAATAAAAACAGAGCCAAGGATCAATGGAATAGATTAAAAGATACAACCACAACTACAAACACACTCAACCACCTTATCTTTAATAAAGGGGCCAAACATGTTCACTGGAAGAACAACACTCTCTTTAATAAATTTTGCTGGAAATACTGGCTCTCCATCTGCCTAAAACTGAATCTAGATTCAGGCCTAGCACCATGTACTACACTAAAATCTAAATGAAACAAAGCTCTGAATATTAGAACAGAAACACTAAATCTAAGGAAGAAAATTGGGGAAAAGTCTTGAAGAAATAGGGGTGCATAGAGATTTCATGAATCGTACTCAAACCGCATGGGAAATACTTCCTAGATTCAAAAACTGGGATCACGCTTTACTAAAAAGTTTCTGCATGTCAGCATAATGCTAAGAAAACCACAAGTTGGGATAAAATCTTAATGAACTGTCCTTCAGACAAAGGAACTCTGTCTAAAACATATAAAGAATTTAGAAAAATCAGACCCCCAAATTCAAGGATCCAATCCAAAAGTGGGCATCTGAGATGAATGCATAGTTCTCTGATGAAGAAATACAAATGGCAAATGAATATATGAAAAAATGTTTATCATCACTAGTCATTAGAGAAACATAAATTAAAACCACACCAAGATTCCATCTCACTCCTGAAAGAATGGCCAGGATCAAGAAAACTACCAACAACAAATCCTGGAGATGCTGTGGGGTAAAAGGAACTCTCTTGTACTGTTGGTGGGAGTGTAGAGTGGTGCAACCATTGTTAATGTCAGTCTGGAGATTTCTCAAAAAGTTGGGATTGGAAGTCCCATTTGATCTAGCTTTTCCACTTCTAGGCATATACACAGAAAAAATGAAAACTTCATACCACAGTGATACATGTGCATCTATGTTTATAGCAGCATAATTATTAATAGCCAGAACTTGGAAACAACCCAAGTGTCCAACAACTGAGGAATGGATAAAAAAGATGTGGTATTTTTATACAATGGAGTACTACTCGGCCATGAAGAAGGATCACCACAGTGACACATGGGCATCTGTGTTTATAACAGCACAATTTTAATAGTCAGATCTTGGAAACAACCCAAGTGTTCAACAACTGAGGAATGGATAAAAAAATGTGGTATTTTTATACAATGGAGTACTACTCAGCTATAAAGAAGGATCACACTGAGATATTTATAAATAAATGGATGCAACTTGAGACCATACTCATAAGTGAAATAAATCAAACTCACACGTATAAATACCATATAGTCTCCCTAGGGTAAGAAATGGTAAGTGTACGTAAGAGTTTATGGTAATTATGATTCCCCATTACAGTACATTGGAGCCTTATATGTTTCCATTCATTAGTTGGAATGGTTTTATCCTGGGTTGTTTGCTTTTATCATCTATGGTGGCATGAACAGCTATTTTGAAGGAAACAAGACATCATAATAACCAGTGCTGATTTAATATTATCTTGTTTTGATGTCCTACATAATTTTGTTGTTCTATTTTCATTGGTACTATCATGTTGTATCTTATTGGATGTCATTATGTGTAGTAGTATAAACAAATTTTTATGTACAATGAGAAATTATAGTAACCATTATTCATTTTCTGTTATTTGGTGCTCAATTCCCAGTAGTACTTTTATTCTCTTTAACGGTTTTATACTATTTTGCTATGTTTGATACTATTGTGTTTGAAGGAATGCTCAACTATTCCAAGGAAAAAGACATTATGATAGCTATTGTTATCATATCAGGTTATCTTGTGGTGAAATACTGTGTTGCTTAAATTGTTCTGTTCTGATCTGCTTTGTCATATCCTCTTTTATCTTAGTCATTTTGAAATTTTTAAAAAAATTAAAAATCAAAATAATATGAAGTACAATAAATCCCAAAATTATATTCAAATTGAATAAAACCAAATGCAAAGAGACCAACATTTTGTTTGTTTTTGTTTCTAGATAGAATATACTGTGTAGTACAGGCTGGCCTCAAACTCATTACATTACTCCTCACTCCAAAATCCTGAGATTACAGGCATGTTCTGCCATGCCCGATTTGAAGAAGGTAAAATAGCCTTGAGTGTACGTTTAAACACATGTTAGAATAGCAATAAGAGACCCAACATATTTCTCATAAATAATCATAGAAATTAGGAAATTGTAGTAAATAGTGTTGAGAGAAACAAACACCAACACAGAGTTGCACATCTAGTGATATAATACTGGAAAAATAGAGGAGAAATAAATGCCTTCTCACACCACAGATTCTTGCATCCTGCACAGATGTTGATGTTCCCAGTGTGTCTTGGTTAGTTTTCTCTCTTTTCTGAGACTAAATGCATGACACCCAAATTTAGGGCAAGAAAGGTTTATGTAGATTAACTTTTCTGAATGTTTCAGTCCATAATCTGCTGACTGAAAGGAAGGGTGGCATGGGGCAACACTTCAAGGCAACAGCCAGTACAAAAGAGAGAAACAAGCCTCTTCCCCTGCCTTATATTGTATACACTCCCCCCAGGGTGAGTGCAACACTAACAAAACTTTTGTGCCCTCCTCTTGCATAGCATGAAGATATTTACTGAGTAAAGATCCTGGCTCCCTGATGAGTCTGTTAGTTAAACTTCTAAACTTCTCAAATTGATGCAATATATCAACCATAACAATCCACCCATTGTAAATTTGGCAAGCAGACATTTTTCTTTAAACTTGTTTCCAGAAAAAAGTTATGCTTATTCTTAACATTATGCCATTAGAACATTGTAACACATCTTAACACACCTTAACAACACCAGCATTAAGTCTGTCAACATTATATTAAAAACATAGCATTTTGTCCTTGGCCCGCCAAAGACTCATGAATATCCATTTATACAAAAGACATTTATTCCATGTACAAGAGTTGCCAAAGTCCTAATAGTTTCAGCATTGCTGAAAGGTTTAAATGTCAAGTCTCCTCAGAGATGTAAGGAAAATCTTAGCTTCAAGCCCCTGTACAAATGAAAACAAAGTTAAACACTTGCAACATACAATGACACAAGACAAACATTCCCATTACAAAAGGTACAAATGGGGATTCAAAGGATTGAGACCAAGACAAATCCAAAATCCAGCAGGATATATGCTAAATTCTGTAGTTTCTTGTCCATCACTTGAAGCAATATATGGCAAATTGTTAGCACCAATGTGTTTGTAACTTCTGATGGTTACCGATCCCATGACTTCTGTCTTGGGCTGGCTTTGCTCCCTCCTTGTAGGTTTCCCTAGATGATCCATGTTTGTGATTTTTCCAAACTTCTGCAGTCTTCTCTGCACTTCTGGCTTCACACTCACAGCTTCACACACTGCCCTCTCAGGACTGCATTGTCTTGCCTCCCAGTCCTTCTGAAATTGAGAGACAAGTGTTTGAAGCCTCAGAACTCATGTATTCTGTATGCATCTAAAACCATCACCACATAGATGATGCTGAGTTCTTCAAACTGCTGGAGCAGTAGCCAGGCTTTCCTCTCATTTGGCTGTAAGGGTTGAGTACCTAGATCACTGAGCACTGTGAATCTCATTCTGAGGAACAGATTCTCTATGCCACTGCCATTCTGAAACCTGGTGTGAATTTTCTTCATTTTTTTTACATAAAAGTAGTTTCCCTTTTTACTTTTAATAAGCAAATAAGATTTGTACATATGTATTGAGGAGATTATAATTTCATAAGTGAAATACACAATATTTTGTTGTATCTTTGAAAGGAATTTTCATTTGCTATAGAATCTGAGTTGATGATGAGTCTCTTTATTTTACATGTGTTATTTCATTCTTATTTGTATACTGTCTAATGAGATATCTATATTAATTTTTGTATAATATTTTTTCTCCCTGATGGCCTTCTGCATTTTCTCTTAATCATGAGTTTGAACAACATCAGTATGATGTTTCTAAATTTGTGCTTTATCATCTTGTTCCCTCTTCTCTCAACTTTACATTATGATGATTTTATATATTAAAAAATTCTTGTCATTTCATATAGTATTTCTACTTCCTTTTTCTGTCTCTTCTATAATTTAGTCTTTCCAGTGTTAGAATGGTATTGTTCTTCCCATGTAGAATTCTCATTTTTTCTTTCTTTTTTTTTTCTTTCTTTAGTACTGGGAATCAAACTCATGACTTTGTGCTTATCGAGCAGGCACTTATGCCACTGAGCTAATCCCCCTGATCTCTATCCTTCTTTCTATTGCTGTTTTGTTCCACCACTATCAATTTAAATATTTCTTTTACTTTCCACGTCATTGGTTGTTTTTATAATGTGATGGACACTATCTAAATAACTATTAAAGGCATTTTCATGTCTATTACCTTGTCCTTAGATTCAAAATTTCAACTTGACTGCTTTATACAGCTCCTTTCTTTTAAATTAAATTCCACATTTATATATTTATAGTGTCTCTCTTTTCCAATATCACTTTTAAAATATTTAATCATAGTTATATTAAAATCTGACTGTTAGTCTTACCATATGGCTCTCCTCTGAAACTGATTTTGTTGATTGTTCTGAAGATTGATAGATATCCTTCCTTCCTTTGTTATTCCTCCAATTAATTGATAAATATCATATGTTCAACATTTACAAATTGGTGTAAATGTTATTCCTGAAAAAGGATATTCTTCTTCTGGTAGGTCTGTAATCACAGAAAGCTTAACAAGTCTTCTCAAAAGTTGCTTTCAGGTGGTGTTTGTTTTTGTTACAAGTACAGAAGACAGTTGCAAAGGACAATGTCAATAAGATGTTTGCTTAATTATAAAGGCCAACAAGGAAGTTTTGAACTGATAAAAATACTTTTTGTCTTGATCTTAATGGCAATTATGCAACGTATTTCCCAAAATTTGTAGAACTGTACACTAAAAGAAACAGATTTTACTACATGTAATATGTTCCTCAACATGTGTTTTAAAGGTATTCTTTGTGGGAGAGTTAGGAGGAAGATCAAAGTATGTTATATGCATGTACGAAAGTGTCACAGTGGAACTCAGTATTCTGTATAATTAATATGTACTAATGCATATTAAGCAAAAAGGAATAAATTTTCCTGTATGCACTTAGGCCTTGAAAAACACTAAACTTTTAAGTTATACAAAGAGTAATTAAAAGAGCAATATTAGGGAGTTTATATGATGAAAATATATTTAAGTTTTACATTAAAGATGTGTCATACATTTAATGAGTATAAATGCTGAAGTACATTTTCTGAATTTTCTTTCTCTAGATTTATTTCCATATCATGTTAGCTTTTTAAAATTTATAATTTGTATTTTCTATTTTAAGTGTTCTAAGTTCTAATTTTCATAATTATTTTTGCATTTGTAATTCTGTACTCTTTGACATAAAACATAATCTCTAAATTATAAATGGGTCAGCAATATAAAATCCATATTCACGTGATTTTTCACATGTAAGAACATAGTTGTCACATAAGCACTCCAATCTTCTAAACACCACAATTTTTAACTTGAAGCACAGAAAATTGCTCTTTTCTACATTTATGACTTATTTTTAGATCAGTGTGGCCACTACCATTTATGTTATGGTAATTTTATATGGATGTATATGTATGTATCTTTCTATGATCATATAATAAAATAGTAAGTAATGTACATCAGTCTCACTCAAAAAATATTTTTATAAAAAGCTTTATTCAATCCAGAAAAACTTTCCTCATGGCTAATAAAATCAAACAAAACAAAGCAATGAAAACAATGCAGTACTTCAAAACAAGATAATAGGAAATTAAAAACATCTATTATAATGTCTGTTGTTATCTTCAAACTAGCTCTCCACATCATCAGATATAAACACATAAAATTAACCAAAAAATGCAAGAAATGAGTTGCTCCTTCATTCCAGTTATTATCTTTTCAGAAATTTCAAATTATTGACATCTAATTTGTACTATCTGTGTATCCTGAACTTTTCTGTATGGGCTGGAAGTCTGAGATTTTATTTTGATCTTTTGTCATGGCATTTTCCTGTGTTCCTGTTAATCAGCCCATTGCTGCATCCCAGGTTCTTTTTGAATTGACTGTTAAATCCTCACTGTAGTGGAATGGACTAAATAACCGGGGTCCTCCAATCTGTGGTTACTATTATTGGTAGATAGGCATGACACAGTGGTTCACTTATGCTTTTTGATGCAGTGGGGTCTTGGGGTGAGGTTTCTTCTCAAGACCTGTGCTGGGCTCACTGAATCCCTCTGGGCCATTGGGTGTAGAGTTTCAGAGAATTGTTTCTTTTCCAGGCCTGTACAAGGCTCAGGTTGTAACATCTTCTCTGGGCCAGCACTGGGCTTGTAGATTCACTAGTTCTCTTCAGGCCACTTGTGTGTGGCCTCAGGGTGTAGCTTTTTCTCTGGGCCTGTATTGGGCTCATTGGATATCTCTGGACCTGTACTGGGCTCACTAGATCTCTTTGGACTGCTTGCACATGGTCTCAGGGTGTGGCTTCTTCTCTAGGCCTGTGCTAGGCTCAGCAGATCTCTTTGTGCCCCTGGCATATAGCCTTTGGTGTACTTCCTATTAAGTTCATTGGTTCAATTTTGATATTTCTTTGCTGATTTTCTGACTAGTTGATTTGTCTTCTGTGATAACGGGGCATAGAATTCTGTTATAATTGTGTTACTGCATATTTGATTTTCTATGTGTATTAATAACTGTCTTATAAATTTGGATGTTCCTGTATTAGGTATATATATGATTGTTATGGCATTTGTGCTGAATCCAGCTTTCTCATTGACTTGAATCAATCTTGAGTTATTTTTTGCTTTGTTTTGCAGCTGTTGGATTGATTTCTCATCATCTTTTGCTATTTTGAAGCTAACTTTGTTTTCATAGAAACTACTGTCTTTAAGATATGAAAATCTATCCATTCTGTGTTCAATCTGTGGCATATACTTTCAATGGAGGTTTTACTCTGTTGGATCTCTGTTTGGAACTGTTTCACGAATTCCATTTTTCTCATATATTAGGCATTTTCTGTTTCCAACTTTCTTCTAAGCTTGTCTATTCGTTTTCTTGTTTCTTCTCTAATATCTTTGATTTTTAAGCACCATTTCTTTTTGTATCTGAGGAATCATTTTCTCTATAGCCTTTTCCACTTGCTTTTTTTTTTCACTTTTGTTGTCATTTAAGAAAGTTCCAGTCTTTAACTTCCAACTTTATTCACCTCGTTGAGTTGCAGGTCTATCCTAGATGGGTTGGGAGTCTGGGGCTACCTCTGCATCTTACCATTATCCGTATTCTCTATCTCTTTTTAAATTTTATCTTCTATGTTAATCTTTGCCAATCTCCCATGGTATATAGCTCTTCCACTAGCATTGAGGGCACTCTCAAGGAGAAAAGTTGTGTGTTTCTCAGAGATGTCCTCCAGATGTACTTTTTTCCTTAGAGTTATCCTAAGAACTTACCTTTTTATGGTGATTACAGTTCTGTGATAATGCCCATGTTTCATCTCAGAGATATGCTGGTTATTAAGCTGATCTTGGCCTCTGGATGTGGGTACTGGGGCTGGTCTTCGGTTAATGGAGTTCTCCAGAGTCCAGTTGCTTCTTCAGATGCTTGCACATTACTGACCTCACTGACTATTTCACCCTTCAAAGATGTGTATGTCTGTGTACCAGGATACTGTACTGGATTTAGGAGTTTAATTTGTCTTACACCCCTACAGCCAGCCTTGCCATCTGGTGGGGTAATAGAAGTGACCAGGAGCATGAATTCACTGCCTTCTAGCTTGCTCCACTGTATCAGATATAACAGAGCAGTGCAGAACATTAACTCATTGTCCTCCAGTCAGGCTGCCAACCAGGATGCAATAGAGAGACTTGGATAGCAAACTCACTGCCTTTCAGTCATCTCCACCATCAGGGATGTCAAGGAAGGGCACAGAGAGTGAATACACTTTCTTCCAGCCTGCCAGCCCTCCAGGATGTAATGAGGGGATGTTGTGTGTAAACTCACTGTGTTCCAGTCATCTCCACCATTAGGGGTGTAGTGGAGGAATGCAGTATAAACTACTTGTCTTCCACTATCAGGAACATAATGGAGGGGCACAGAGCAAAATCTCACTGTTTTAAAGCCAGCCTGATCTCTGGCATATCTAGATGACTTCTTCTTCCCCTTCATCCTCTTCCTCTTCCTCCTCCTCCTCCTCCTCCTCCTCCTCCTCCTCCTCCTCCTCCTCCTCCTCCTCCTCCTCCTCCTCCTCCTCCTCTTCTTCTTCTTCTTCTTCTTCTTCTTCTTCTTCTTCTTCTTCTTCTTCTTCTTCTTCTTCTTCTTCCGCTTCCGCTTCTGCTTCTGCTTCTGCTTCCTTTTCCCCTTCTCATTTTCCTTCTCCTTCTCCTTCTCCTTCTCTTTCTCCTTCTCCTCCTTCACCTTCGCCTTCACCTTCTTCTTTTTCTTTTTGAGACAGTGTCTCACTATGTAGTTGAGACTATTCTGGAGCAAATTCTAACAGGAAGAAGCTCAGGAAGAATCCAGGACTTGGAACCAACCTGTTATGACTTCTTTGATAGTATCAAAAAGTTTGCCTTTCAGAGTTATTTTGATTTGGGGGAAGTCAGAAGTTGTATAGTGGCAAGGCTTGTGAATAAGATGAACTAGGACAGATGAAAATATTTTACAAACCTACATTACTGTTGGACGGCACCAGGTATCATAATTCACTGTATTTTTTTTAATAACACCACTTAAAGACACTTACAAAAAAAAGAACCTCCCATAACTACTTCAGAGTAATAAGATAAATAAGATAAAGCAAGTGGAATGCTTGGAGAGGGGGAAATGGCAACATTTCTTTTAGTGTGATAAATTTCTTAAAATTTAAACATCTGCTGTATTTTTCAATACATCTTTAAAAATTAGTAGCTTCTAGGTGTGTCTAGATGATCATGAAGGCATAAATTTGGGTACAATGTGTTTGGTCTCTATACTGAATTCCTTTTTGGCACTATTCCCCGCCTCCTAGTCTACCCTAACGACCATCTTTTCCAAAATATGCTTCTGCCATGATATGTCTCCCTCTGAGCCAGCCAACGATAGACAAAATTCCCTAAACTGCGAGCCAAATTAAAGCTCCACTCCTTCATCTTATGGGTGTCAGGTATTCTGCCCCAGCATCAGGAAAGCTGACTATTACAGGCATTTTATAATAGGGAATAGTCCAGAATTTTAATGTAGTTAAATCTTTCAATCTTTTTAATTTGAGGTTTTAAGTGTACATGGTTCCTGTGAGAAACATTTCCCCAATTTACAATGTCCACATTTTTTTTTATCACTACCAGGGTTTGAACTCACGACTGCCTGCTTGCAAGGCAGGTGCTTATGCCACTGAGCTAAATGCTCAGCCCCTTTTTCAACATTTAATATATTTTCATATACATTCTAATTGTTTAAAATTCTTTTAAAACGCTTAACATACTAGCAAGGTTTTCATGAATTCTGTACCTATAATTTTCTTCTTTGTTTAATTACCACACTTTATATTTTATGTACACAAATATTGTCTTTTTATTTTTCCAACAATTTGCTTGAGGTTTCTTAATGTTATTATTATATTAAAAATTGGTCTCAATAATTTTATGGATTAAATTTTACATCATTAATTTCCATGGTTACTTTTGTTACTTAACTGGTTTTAAGATTCCAAGTATAGTGAGCAGTCATCTCAATCCAGCAACACACCAATCAGCCGGTTTGGCTGGCTGGGTATTTTAAGTCCTTTGTCTATGTTCTACTAGTCTCTTATGACAGACTGATTTTAGTTTCAGGGTGTGTATTTCTCCTGTTTCTTCCAGTCGCTTGTGTTTTAGTTGGATTGCTCTGAGTAGCTCTGAATGAGACTCTTCCTCTATTCAGCCATGTTGTCTCCTCCCTCTTTAACTGCTTTTGTTTGGAACTTTTATGTTGAGCATTCTGTAATTTATATTGTATACTTACTTAAATATCTATTAACTTCTTTCATACTTATCTATTTACTTGTATTAGTGCTCAAGAAATGTATCCCGAGTTTTAATACATAGTATTTTCTTTCTTGAGTCTAAGCCATGATTCTGAAGTAAAATACTATTTTTTCAAGTTTCTATCAAAGTTTTGGCTCCTTATCCTATATTGGCTATATGTATCCAAAACTTATCTATACTCTGAAATCACATAGAATTTTTAGGCTTTTGGAGTGTCTTAAAAGGTATAGAAAAACCTCATGTTCATCTGGAATATACTTTATCTTGTAATAAGCAATAATGATCTAAATATTTTTATTCATAGTTAATGCATTGTCTCTACTATATATTCTTATATCACTCTCTATTATTATTGATTGTAAAGTTGACTGGATTAAGAGAAATTTTTTTTTTTTGGTACTAGGGATCAAACTTATAACCTTGCACTTGCCAGGCAGATTCTTGTGCTGCTGAGCTAACTCACCAGCGCCAGATTAACAGAATCTTGTTGAGGTAGTTAAGTCATGAAGGCACAAATACTATTAGTGGGTTAATTCACTGATGAAATGTCTGTTAGGATATGGGGCCTAAATGATGAAGTAAATCAGGTGCTATGACCTTTGGTACTGTACCTTTTCCCTGGCCATTTCCTCTCCAGTTCTCTACAAACTTCTCTCAATACCAGCCACCTGAGTTAAACAACTTTCTTCCTCCATACTTTTCTTCCATGATGTTTCTACCTGGGTTCCCAGTAACATGGACTGAAACCTAGTAAATCACAAATAAAAATAAACTTCTCTTTTAATTTGTGTGTACTGAACAGTTTGTGCCAGTAGAGATACTGACATTTATTGCTGTTCCTTACCATATTCTTTCCAGCCCATTCCTACCCATTTTACACATGTAGCTAATCTCATTAGCTTCTTGTTCATTCCTTCTATTTTTGTTTTTGAAATATTCATTACTTTTCAACTGCCTTGAAATTCCTCCCTTTTTACAAGACAAGTATTGTACTATAGATATATACCCTCTCCCCACTAATTATAGATTGCAGATCATTCAAGGCCACTTTATAGTTTTATCTACATTCTTTATTAAACTTTTATGAGATTCCAGTTTGTAGTTTTACCCTGATTTATTCAAGCATTGTACTATACCATACAATATAAGGATATTTCATTTCTTTTTTACAATTATGCTATTGTCTTTTGGGTAAATTTTAGAGTTTAGATTAACGGGGAAAAGGTCAGAATTTCTGTAGTCCTATTTAGTATTGTTAATTGACATCCACAAGTGTGCCAGTTCTCATATCTATTATTAACACGTGAAGCATACTGCTTCCCTGTCTCACCAGTAGACTATGTTGTCATATTATTTGTTTGCCAATTTTATTGGTGAAAAATCAGTGCTTTACTGTTGTTTGATTTACATTTTTTAATTATGGAAAACTTGGATATATTTTTAATTTTAGTTATTTTAATGCATTTCTGATAAATTCTCACTTCATATTCTTTTTTCTAATACATGTCTCCAGATTGTGTTTTGGTATTAACTTGTGTGTCTAATCTTTCACTAAACCCACAGTGCTTTGATTAGTGTTCTTCTTTATTTCTTGAACACATATTGATATCTAATTTTGTTTTATTCGTTGGCTCTATGAATCTTTTTTTATATTTTTATGGTTGCGCTCTAGATTTGGGTGTATGTTCTTACAGTTTACTTAAAGAAAATATAACTATACAGATATATTATTCTCTCACTTTTATTTTGTAGTTGCCAAATGTGTCATTTATATATATATATATATATATATATATATATATATATATATATGTAGGTATATATATATACCTTAAAATGCCTTCTAAGAAAGTGTCATATTTTTTTCACCAGTCATATATCTTATATCAAACATCTTTAAAGGAAATACAATATAAATTCCATCTATCTGGGTGTTTATCATGTTTTTTAGTCTTTCCTTAATAATCATGTTTGATGATTACTTATGATACCTTCTTTATTTGGTCTGAAGAAAGTCCTCTCATCTACTAGTAATTTGTTTATTTATTTTTTCATTTAAAGCAGTTTTTGTTTTGCTTTCATTTCTGAAAGTTATTTTTACTAGTCATACATTCTTCATTGACAGTTCTTTACTTTGAGCACATTAAAGATATTTCAGCATCTATAGCTACTGATACAAAAATCACAATTATTCTATTTTTGTCCTCTTTTATGGGGAAGCAATACTTTTTTCTTTATTTTGGGGGTTCAGCAGTTTAAGACATTTCAGCATTATTTTCCTTGAGTTTATCTAATTTTTGGTTTGTGAAATTTTTAGATTCTATTAAGTTGTATATTTTATCAAATCTCAAAATTTCAGCATTAGATTTACTTTTACAAGTTTTCAAATACTTTTTCATACCCTAATCTCCTTTCCTGAGAGACATGATTATTAAATGTTTTGAGTAAGTTTAGGAAGTTCCTAAATTTCTGTTTAATATTTTTATTGCATCTTTCTTTCTGATTTTCCCTTTGGATCATTTTTGCTGATCCCATTTCAAGTTGACAGATCTTTATTTTTGTCAATTCAATTCTACTACTGTCATTACTTGGTGCATAATTTATTTAAAATATTGTACTTTTAAGTTAAAAATTTCAATTTTTCTTTGTTTATTCTTATTCTGGAGAAATTTATCTCTACATTTGTTTAGAGCTTTTTTGTTTTATTTTAATTGTGAATAATGTTACAATCTGTTCTAACATCTTTCTTTGAAAATATTTGAATACTACTTATCCCATAGCTGACACGTCTCTACTGGTCCTCTTCATTTGTGATTTTGTTAGATTTTTCTACTTAGTATGTTGAGTAATTTAGTACTGTGTCTATGACATTTTGAATATTCTCATATGATCTTTGTTGATCATTCTTCCATAACTCAAATGCAAATTTAAATACATTCCAGTCAAACTACTAGTAACAGTTATCACAAAACTACAGAAAACATTTCTAAAATTCATATGGAACAACAAAAAATTAAAAATAGTGGAAATAATTTTGGACAACAAGAGAAAAGCAAAGGCATCACAATACCAGTTGTGCTACAAAGCTACACTGATTAAAAACACTAAGATACACAAAGACAAAAATGTATATCAAAGGAAGAGAATAGAAGATGCAAAAATAGCTCCAGGCACATTCAGCTGACATTTTAAAAGGAAACCAAAAACACACTGCAGAAAGAAAAATCTATTTAACAACGATTGTTGGGAAAACAGGAAATTTACAGCAGAAAATTGTGTCTAGAACTCTATATCTCACTGTGTACCAAAGTAGAATCAAATTGGATTAAAAATCTAAATGATAAAACAGAGATAGTCTGATGGAACATAAATTGGTAAAAGTTTAAAGACATAGGTATAGTCAAAGATTTTAAGAACAGAACCCCAGTTGTAAGGAACATTGGCCAAATGAGTGTTTGAAGTGAATATGAAGAAGAAAGGACTCTGCATAGAACACTTTAGGACTCCTAGAATGAATAGACTAAGTGTAGAACTGATCTTCAGGGCAATAGTCAGCAGAATTAATACACGTATTTTCAAGAAATGTTGACTTGGGGCAGTGTGTTCCCAAGCCTCCAATAAGCTTTGATGGATTTGATGGGCATATGTCATATAACAAACCATCCTCCTCACTCCTTGTCTCTTGGCCAGAACTCCTGAAGTAAATTTTTTTTTCTACTTTTTTGTTCTTGTGTCCTTGAGTAACAATCAAGCAACCACAGAGGTCTCAGGTCACCGTGATTTCCCTGAGTTCCTTAGTTCATTTGAACTAAGTCTTGTCTCTGAATAATCTTTGGCAAGCTGTTTGTAGCGGTGGTTTCACACTGCAGCACCCACTTACACGAGAAATAGCAAAAAATCAACAAATAGAACTTAAAAGTTTCTACATAACAAATAAAACAATCAATAGAGTGAAAAGATAACATTAAAAATGGGGAAAAAATTCTCAGCTACTGCTCAGACAAAGCACTAATATCTAGAATACATAAAGACCTCAATAAAATTAGACCCGCAATATGAAAGCCCTAAACAAAAAGTGCAACTAAAATAAATAGATACGTCTTAAAAGAAGCACAAACGGCCAATAAATACATGAAAAAATGTTCAATCTCTGGCCTTTGAAGTAACGTACACTAAAGCAACATGGGTTCCACCTTACTCTAGAATAAAATGCTTTTGATCAAGAAATAAACTATCAGGGGCTGGAGGTTTAGCTCAGCGGCATAAGCGCCTGCTTTGCAAGCAGGCAGTCGTGAGTTCGATCCCCGGTACCGATAAAAAGGAAAAAGACACACACACACACACACACACACACACACAAAATCTAATAAGAAAAGCTGGTGAGGCTGTGGGTAAAACAATGTTTCTGTATTGTTGCTGAGAAAGTAAAGTAGTACAACCTCTGGAAAATCAGTATATCTAACAAAAATTGAAACTAGAAATTCTATTCAAACCGGTTATTCCACTTCTAGATACCTTTCCAAAGAATAAAGACATAATATTTCTTTCCAAAGATTAAAGATATAATCTTTAATCCAAAGATTAAAGATATGCATAACGACATGCATAGACATGTTAGAGCCTCACAACTCATAATAGGTAAATCTTGGAAAAAGCATATTTATCTATCTATCTACCTATCTATCAATACATGAATGTTAAAAAAAATTGATATTTGTATCCAGTGGAGTACCACTCTACAATAAAGTTCACTTTGAATTATTTCTAGGAAAACCGTCGCACCTTGAGCCTATATACTTAAGTGAAATAAATCAGACACCCATGCTTAAATATTACATGGTTTCTATTATATGATAAATATAAAATATAAATACAAATCAAAATAAAAATAAATAAGGAAATGTATTGCAAAACAGAAGGGAACCAAGAGATGGAGAGGCAGAGGGTAGTAGAAGAGGGGAAGAGGATTAAACAAAAGAATGATGTACTCTACACTTTCCAACTCTCCATGGAAATGTAAATATTCTGTACTGCAAACATAAAACCAATAAAACTTTTAAAAATTAAAATTGTCTGGAAAAGTTTATTTGTGACTGCTGCTGCTGTTGTTGTTGCTGGTACTATTATTGGTGCTATTAGAACTGGCTCTACTCCTAGTTAGATGAGCTTTGCCTTCTGTGTGAAGAATTCAATGTCAGCTCATTTTTCAAATTCCTTTCAGTAGTATTTGTTAATGTTCCTCATGTTTTAATATTTAAGCTTTGACTTGGACTTTAGACAATCTTTCAGTTGTTAAATGTGCTATCCTTTTTTGGGGCAACAAACCATGCATCCATAATTTGGGGCTGGCGCCTGAACTTTTGTTGGTTCATACCCAGAATCAGATATTTTCAGGTTTTGGTTTTTTTTGTGTTTTGTTTTGCCCCCCCCCCCCCCGCGCGCTCAGGATTTATCCTATACTGTCTAGCCTTTGCAGAGTGGGGTCTATTTTCTCACTTGTCTCCCTAGAAAGTTAGAATTCTCTCAGTTTTAACTCCCTGTGATGATGTACAAATTCTGGCCACTTGGACTGTACTTGGGATTAAGTGATAAGAGAAAAAGTTAGATAGACAAATTATGAAATTGCCCCCTGCACAGCACGTAACAGGGAACGCTTTTCCAAATTTATGTATTTAAAGAGATGGATCTTCTCTCCTGGTTTCCAAATTTATGTATTTAGAGAGATGGGTCTTTCTTTCCTGGCAGAGTGATCATGCCATACATCCTTTGCCTTTGGCTTGCATTAAGGTAGGGCTGAGAGGGAAAACAGGAGTAAAAGAAAATAAAAGATATCAAAAGGCAGGCTTTGTGGTGCAGTCTCTTACATGACCAGCCTGCCACTTAGTCACTGGTTTGATCTTAAAACTGGAGTTACAACTGGAATATAAAGAAAGAAATGAAAGGCCAATAAAAGAACAAATACCTTCTCCATATTTTCATTAAGTTTTGATTTCCTGCCCCAAGGTTCTAGGAGTTTTCTTTTTTAATTGTCAGGTAGTCATTTGCTTTTGTAGTCTGCATATTGTCTTTTTTCAGATGTAATCAGTGTAAAGCTTAAATGTTGTGCTTTGTGACTGGAATCATTATATATATATTGCTACCAAGGATCGAATTCATGACCTCGCACTTGTCAAGTAGGTGCTTGTGCCACTAAGCTAAACCACTGGCCCTATGTTTTTATTTTAAAGTGATAAATAAATGAAATTTATTAGTTAAGTTTATTGAAAAGTGTTAAGAATTGGCAATGCTAAATCCTAACCTTTTTTTTCCTATGTTAATATTTTGTGAATAAAATCTTGTTCTCTATACCATCAGTAACATATTAGTTTAAAAATATCATTAATGTCTAAAGCAAAGAAACTGTACCACTGCATGACCTTCACTTTTCATTCTGGTCTTTCTTTTTGTTTTTCAATGAGAAACCAGTTCTCATTTTATCTCAGCCTGAGTAAAAAGCAAAATAAGACTGCTTTATCTTAACATAAATCATGGTAAACAAAGCAAACACAGGAAAAAGAAAAGAAAGTTCTCATAATTTACTTCCAAACAAAGTTAAAGGTGATTTTTCAACTGTCAACTTATCTTCAATTTTACGAAGAAAAACTATTTTTTTGTAAACAATTGTATCCTCAACAATCTGAGTAGATTAGGAGTTACAGAGCAATTTCTTTTAAGCTAGAGTCTTTACAAAGGAAAAGACACATCACAGCAGGCAGAGTGAAAATTGAAATAACCAAATAACAGATAATCATTTTCTAATTTTCAGACTATAACTGCATATATTTTCTTAGCAAGTAATTTCTTCAAATGGCAATATCATCAAACTTGTGTGCTTGCTTTTTTTTTTTTTTTTTGATGATCATCAGAGAATAATAAAACTTTTCTGTAGGAACTCTGAGAGTGAAAATATGAAGTGTGTATGATTTTTTTTTCATAAAATGGATTACAGAAATTGATAGAATTCTTCTTTAGTAGTTATATTTACTTATGTTAGTACATAAAAAAAAACACAGTATGTTCCATTTCTTTCAGTGAAAGTCAGCACCATTCAGGATATTAAGTTAAAACAGATACTTTTTAAAAATGTATTTGTATATATTTACAATACATGAAGTTTGCATTTACCTTAGGGAGTAGGTACATGTACATAACACATCTTGATTATTTTTATTCCCCTTCCCATTCCCACTGATCTTAGTCTCTCAAAAAAACTCATGTTAAAGAAAAGCACTCTAAATAATTCCTCTGAGAATTAATCAAATTCTGTTAATTTAGGAGTTAAATTACTATCTGAACAATGCATTTACAAAAACAGATCCTATACCTAATGACACCTAATGAGATGTTTACTACAAATCAATATTCATGGATATGATTTATAGCTTGGGCTGAGTCTAGGTAAGACTGTTCATAGGAGCAGTGTTGCACATGACCATTTCCATTGACTTTAATGAGGATGACATGGTGCCTTTTTTATTCTTGACATATGGGATCATTTTCAGTTAATTAAAATGTAGCATAAAATATAGTCTTTGAAATGAAGGTTATTATAAGATTATTACCCAATATGAAGTATTAGTGCGCAATAAAAAATAACCTTATTTTCCTACAGTCTGCCTCAATATGAAAATATTATGGCTCAAAATTGGATTCAGAATGAGTGTTAAGGAGTCTTTTTTTCCCAAGTTTTGCCCTCCTTGCCTCTGTCTGTTCTGCTTTCCACTTAACTTGCCTTATCTCTTACTCCAATTCACAGATTTTACCATTCATGTGAAAAACATTGACTGCAATTGCTGCTACACCTTAAATATAAAATAGATTCCAAAATATGCAATATAACTTTGAGCCACTGTGCAATACAAATAAATAAATTAGTAGGATAATGTGTTACAGTAGTAATGTGCAAAAGATATTGGGGAAATAGGAGCAAGGCTGGATATTTCAAATTGGTATAATTAGGAAAAGCTTCACAGAAGAAATCTGTTTTAGGGTAGTCTGGATGAATGAATACTCTCCCACATGTAAAATGGAAAACACATCACAAATATCAGAAACATTATGATTAAAAGATATTATTGAAGGCTTGGATTTAGTCTCATCCATCTTTTTACACACAGAAATTCATTTAGTGTCTGGCATACTACATGTAATTATTTTTTGCTGTAAAAAATAAAAAAATATGTAATAGAAGTTATAAATACTTTGGTTTGATTAGATTATATGATTAATGTGAAGGAGAGGTGTAAATTATGAAGAAAATATCAGTTTAAGGCATGTGAAGGACCACTTGGACAACTTTTCTTAAATAAAGAGCAATTGTCTCTATTTTGGCAGGCCCATTTCTATGTATTGTTATATAGAGAGCTGACTAAGCTATTTTTAATTACTTTAATTGGCTTTAATAGGGCTGGCTGAGGTGCTGGAATATAATTTTTGAAGCTAGGTAACAGTCTGTTTTTCTGCCACTTGACTCACAAAAATCATGGTTGACCTTAGCAGGATAAAGAGCCACTGTTCTATGCTGTCAACTATGATAGAGTCTCAAGATAAGGGGCTAAAGCTTCACAGGATAAAAAGTTACATAGCAAAATTAAAACACTGTTGGAAGTAAGAAATTATTACATGTATGTAGGTATACACATATAACTGTGTATAAGTACATGTGTGAAAGATAGATAACAATACTGCTAATTCTCTGTTATTTCATCAAAAAGAAGTTTGTACTGTCATTACTTGATTCTTTGATTATTTTTCCTACTTCTTACACCTGAACTACTTCTAAGATAAAATTATGCAATGCATTAAGTGATGCTGATTTCTTAGTGTTTTTTTTGAAATTCTATATTATCCATCTTTCTGTTTTGCTTTTTTAAAATTAAAAAAAACACTGACCCAAAGTCATTAGATGTAAATTGACTGTGTTATGCAGATTGCTCTTTCTGCATATGCTTCCCTTCTGCATACTGATGGGTGATCACAGGCTATCTATCTAGCTCAGTTCATGCATACCGTTCATGTACTTCCCAATATTATCACAGTCACTTATCCTCAGAGAAATCTCTTTTTCATGAGTTAACAAAATTCTGGTTGGGCCCTGGGTCCAGGCCTTAGTTCTAATAAATCACTAACTTTGCTAGACTTAGGACCCCTTTGGCTCCCCATAATTATAAATATGTCTTACTGTCTTTATTTTCTCCATGGATTGCAGTAGATGTGATATACTAAAGTTAACTTATTACAATTCCAGTAAGTTTATCATGGGATCATAAATATAAATTTCCCAGATCAAGATGAGAACTGACACAGGATCACAAATCCTGACCCAACTGACACAAATCACAAAAGATCATTAATACCAAGCTAATGATTTTGAACTTTTATAATGATTAGAATAAAAGCACTGTTACAGGACTCTGAGTTAGATAGAAATATTAATAGATAGTCAGCTAGTATTTGACCCTTAAAGAAGCCAGTACAGAAGACCAGAAACCTTGAAACTGTGGTGGAGACAGAATCTCCCAATGTGGGCCAGAACTCAAGACAAAAGATTAAAAAATATGCACCCACACTCTAAGGATAAACATCAGGGACTGATATTCCAAATAAAGCTCTATCACACTGAGAAAGTCAGAAGGAATCAATAACCCAACCCCTTGAAGACAGAGTCCCTGCTCGATATGCATGCTTGCTTGCTATGTGACTCACTTCTCCATTTGCCCCCAATTTAATCATTTTTACCTAAGCAATCATTTTGTCCCACCTCATGTCTACCTTGCAAGTTCTCATTTATTCCCCCACCTTGCACGTGTTTCACCTTTGTGTTTTACTATATAACTGTTCCTAATAAAAGCAAGGTGCTTGGTAAACCACTCTAGATCACTTTTGTCTATTTTTCAGAGAGAAGCTTTCTTTCTTTCAATAAGTATATTCTGCTCCTAACATCTGTTGTTACTAAAATTCATTCTTCAATTTAGAGAACATAAAATCGTACTAGACATTTAGTAGTGTGGGAGTTTCTTTCCTCTATGTCCCTTGGAGGTACCACCTAGCTCATTGGACAGATATAAGAGTTTGCTTTTGTTTTATAGACCCTAGATTAGAACATGGTTAGGTAACAAATTTTTATGCTCCAAAAATTTTATGTCTTTGCTCATTGCTTACAATTGCTTATGCTTTCTCATTTATAGTTTTATTAAATGATGTAAATCTAAGATAAAACATGGGGAGGTTATAATATTTTCATACTTCTTTAATGAGATATTTTTGTTCCTGTTTTGTTCTTATACATGTTACATTTACATTGTTTACTAAAGTTAGTGGTACTCCTTGTTTGACTTTATTTAGACAATAGCACTAGAGAGAGTAACATAAGAATACCCATAGAAGACTTCAGTATGAATTTGTGTAAAATGTATCTTCTTAAATAAAAACTAGCTCAGAATTAGGAAATATACCTATGTATAATAAAATATGGGACTTCTTCAACTATTTAAACAGCACAAGGCTGGTGTTTAGCCTTAAGATTTGGAGGACAGGTTTCACTGAGACAGGCTGGCTCTGATCCTCCTCTACACCCTAGAGTAAATAGCAATTTGTTCTACTTCAGTTTTCTTTCTGACTTTACTTCTACTCTTTTCCCATCACTTTGTACTTTCCTTTTTAGAGGCATGTAAAATTAGAAAGAACTCCCAACTGTTCAACCTTCACCTCCTAGTAAGTTAAGTTTGAAGAAAATGAAGCATTTATTAATGACAAACACAGGGAAGTCATCTTAGATGAGAGATACATACCCTGTCTGTGGCTCAGAAGAGATAACAGAATTTGCTCATCCAAAAGAACATATAAAAGTCTTCCCAGGTTAGTGTCCTGGGCAGGTCTTCTTCACGCAACTGAACCCGAAACACAGTGGAAAGAACTGACTTCTTTGTGAAACCAGAAGGAGTTATTTCCAAAAAGAGCACACTTACAAGACCAAATCACATCTGTTCAGGAGGCTTTCCAACCTTTCATTTATATTTATAAGAAAACACTCCAATAATAAGTTGTAGACTTTAAAACTTTTGTATCAATTTATAAAATGCTAGCTAATAATCTTCCTTGGGGATTTAATTGTCCCTTATAGAATGTTTACAAGCAATGGTTACTTTGCCAGCTAAATATCCATTCTTACAGTAGCTACCACTCTTGAAATAGAGAACATGTTTCCCCAGCATCTCTTTTATGAATCCCCACTGAAGCTAATAACCAATGAAATGCTTACCAGACAGACTGCTGGATTCCTTTCTGAAGACTGAACTCTGATAAACTGGGCCAAAATAAACTGAGAACATCTGAGTGTCCGTGGCCATGGTTACCATCTGGCTGATTCCCAAAGGTTCTTCAGGGGAAACTGGCTCCTGAACATAGAAAAGTCTCCACTTATCAGTCTCTGCTAGTAAACTAAAAATGTTCCCTAAACTTTTCAGGCAATTAAACTACCTCTTCTTTCAGAGATTAGACTGAGGCAGTTTGAAACAACTGTTTTCATTTTAAAGAAGCTGGTAGGGAATTACTGGCATTTGTGCCTTACTTTATGTTAATTAAGAGTAAATAGTCACCCTTCTCTTTTCAGTGTGCATAAAAGACTATTGTGTCTTTACTAACATATAATTGCTAGATGATAATACATTTAATCTGTGAGCTTCACGGATATGAAATTTAAATAAAGCATAATTATGTCCAACTGCTAGGAACTATTGCCTAGTTGGTTAGATGAGTAACACAAGTGTCTTGGAGACTTCTTTGCCCCAGGGCAAGGGGTGGAGCTCCCCAAGTCATTTGCTGACTTTCCCTGTTTCAGGAGGGGATCTCTTTCACAGCACAGCCAGAAAAGTGTCCTAACAACTACCAACTGCCTTTTTACATACTCCCTCTTCCAATAAACAAAAAGCAACAATTTGTTATGAAGTTATTCTTCCCCCTTTAAACATTCCTGCCACAATTAGGTTTATGGAAACAAAGTTCACATGCTACCTGGGAAGATAAAGCTTCATGCCAGTTCGAGGGTGGGTAGGCTGGCCAAATTTTGTCTTTTACTCTCTCCAGATGGCATCCAACTGCACTGGAGTGGAATCAATATTAGGGATTTCTGAGAACATTAGCAAATAGAAATAAGACAGGAATACCTAATTATTTATTTTTGCATAGATATCTCAAAGTCACAATCCCATACCATTTTGGAATGCACACTTAAGGCCTGAAAGATGTTCAACACTTACACTTAGCTATTTGCATTACAGACATGAGTAATTCAATGTGAAAACCATTTCCTTCTTTGCAATGTATTCTTAAGCACTGGAAGATGTTTAAGTCTTACATGTTGAGAAAAAGCTGTTTGATATTTCTCTGAACATGTGCATAGCCTACCTATCACCTAGATCTAAAATGGAATACAGAGGGAAGTGTTAATTATGACATTCTTTTGCAACCAAAATCATACTATAAGAGAGAGGAAAAATGCTCATAATTGCTTTATGTTCAACCTTTCTTTATACCAAGAGATAGGTCTTATTTATGATCAAGGTATAACTGTATTCCTTATATGACCATACCCATTCATAGTTCTCTTTCTATCAGTGACTGAAAATACATTAAGATAGAATTTTTCAAAATTTCAGATGACTCTGGTAAGTACATCAATGTCTTTAGAAGTTTTGTCAGACCTATAAGCTAGGCTGGAAAGATGTAATGTTAATCTTAAGTCAAACATTGACTTCTAATGATAGGCAAGCAGCATTACAAGCTGTTATTGTATTTGGAGATGAATATCATATTGTTAATTTTAGACAGCCAGATCAACAGCCAGTGGAACCTCCAGTTCCCACTGGAGCATAAGCAGATCTCACACAAGACTCCAACAGGTTTAACAGCCAGACAGAATATTTGAGCAGGAAACATTTTTCAAATCTGTGTTCTTGAGTGTCTAAAAAGGACAAAATCCAAGCCTTCGGGTTACTCTAGACTGTCAACTCCTTTTGAGGATAGAGATAAAAAAAAATCTCTCTGACTTCTAGGATCACTTGCTAGAAGCATTGTCGAACATACTTCCCTAGATTCTGATTCAATAGAATGACAGATTTTGCTTAAAGGCATGTTTATTACCCAGTCAACCCCAGATATTAGAAGAAAGTTACAAAAGATAGACTTTGTTCCAGAGAGTTCACTTCATACTTAAACAAAAACTATTCCTTAGTATTTTATAATCAGGACTGGGAGAAAGTCAAAGAGAGAAAACAAAGATCAAAAAGTAGCTGCCCTTGTTGTGGCCTTAAAAGAAACAGACCTGGTACTGAATAAGAACTCAACAACTAAACTCAGCTGCTCTCCTGTGGTAAACCAGGCCTCCTTAATAGTGATTGCTTTTAGATGCCCACAAAACCATGACATGAATGTAAAGGTTTCCACTGGAACAAAACTGAACTCTAAGTCAGAGTTCCAAGAGCTCAGATTCATATTGCCAGGTGGTCTTTCTGGACATAAGCATAAGTCTCTTTGTCCTTCTCCAACTGTGGCCTTCCTTCCAGGAAACATACCTCAAAAAGAGTCAAAAAAATAGCTTACTTACATCAGTAAATGGGATAACTTTCTTTTTGCCCATTTCTTTTAGTTATGCCTAAAAATCCAACTCCAATCCTGGAAAGATTTTATCTCTTACCCTACGTAAATACAGGTTGCCAACTAATCAAAATGATGCTGAGACTGGCTTTTACAAAACAGTGCATATTGTTGTTCTCGCACAGAAATCTAAGAATTTTTCATTGGTCAAAATAATATATTAATCTTATTCTATAAATGATCAAAATGTAGAGATAACTGTAACTAACTCTAGAGAAATTTTGACAAAATATCAGACTTCATCAGTAAAGGGATCTAAGAGCCAGTAGATTACAATTGCTATGCCTTAAAAATAGTTTCTAAACTTACCTGTCTGCTGTAATGCTCGTGTTTCCATTACACATAGCTTTGCCTGCAGTCTTTAATTACACATGATTTTATTAAAATTTGTTCTTGCCTCAAAAGTGCCAAACTCCAAGGCATCATACAGATAAGATCAATAGCAAATATGCCATATTTCTTTTAGAGGCTTTTTTTGTTGGAATCCACTAGATCTTGTCCAGAAAAAGTTATGACATATACCAAGGCCTTAATTAACTATGGTCACTCTCTCCTAAATAAAGATGAAAAATTAATGAGACAGGCCATCCTCCCAAATCAGATAGCATTAGACATTCTAATGGTATACAGTAAAGTACTTGTGTAGTTTTAAATACTACATGTTGTTTGTACACTCCTAATATTTCTGTTAATATCACACTAACTATTCAAAATATTAAATGGCAAATCAATTATAAGTCAGATTCTAAGAGTCCCTGATTCTTATCCTTATTTCCTTATGGGAAATGTTTTCTCTTGGTGAAAATCTTAACTGTACTCAAACTGCCATATGGGAGTATGGGCAATGACCCATCTGGCTTCTTCAGGTCTTTGCCCATTATTCCCATATGGCAGTTTTGGTTACTTCTTCAAAGGGGGGATTGTGACAGGCAGCTGAGATACATAGAAATATTAATAAGCATTCAGACAAGTTTATGCCCTCAAAAAAATCAGTGCAGAAGACCAGGCAACTTGTAACTGTGGAGGATACAGACACCTCCCACTGTGTGCCAGAAATCAATACAAAAGATGAAACAAATGCTTCCACATCACAAGGGCAAACATCAGATGTTGATATTCTAAACAGGTCTCTATCACCCAAGAAAGCCAGAAGGAATCTCTAATTCAACCCCCCAAGACAGAGCCCCTGCTCTATATGCATGCTTACTTGCTGTGTGATTCACTTCCCCATTTGTCCCCAATTCAATCATTTTTACTTGAACAACTATACTCAGTATCTTATTGGTGGGTCATGGTCCTTTCCCATCTCATGTTCAGTTTTTGAGTTATCAATATTTCCCAAACATGAAATGGCTACCTTGGTATGTTACTCTATAAATCACTAAAAATGTCAGAATCCTCAGCAACTTACTGAGGATTCCTTCTGTCTCTCAAACAGAAGCTTTGTTTCTCT
The DNA here is from genome assembly GCF_034190915.1 of Cavia porcellus. NCBI lineage: Eukaryota > Metazoa > Chordata > Mammalia > Rodentia > Caviidae > Cavia > Cavia porcellus. Next base: position 74,486,517 of record NW_026947486.1, read on the forward strand.
CAATAAATACATTCTGTTCTTAACATCCTTTGTTCCTAAATTCATTTTTTGATTTTAGAATACACAGACTCATACAAGAAATCTAGTAGGCTGGAAGTTTCTTTCTCCTTTATTGCTATGATGAGGTTACCCCATAAATTTAGCTAATTTGAGGGGTCCAGTGGTGGGAGGAAAAGAAGTTCTAAAATGTTTGATAATTACTATGAATTGGGAAGAAATTATTCAAAAGGAAATAAGAACTAGGATGGCTGCAAGGGGAAGGAACAGTAGGGAAACGGGAAAAAATGCCAACAAGTTATACTATTAGTGTCTCTTAGTTCCTTAAAAAGGATGATTTGTGCTAACATTGATTGGAGAAATTTTTATGCACATATCTTGTACCCTGAGAAACTAATTTAAAGATAATATGTAAATATTATTAACTACTATGGTTATTCTCCTATTATTTGTTATGAAATCTTATATTACATTTTTCATTAAAAATAAATAAATATAGTAGGAGTAATAAACAAATTAGTAAGCCCTAGAAGTAGTCCTAATAAGAGACAATATGCCTTGATGATGAAAAATAGAATTTGACAACAACACAAAAAAGACCATATAGATGGGACCAAAGTTGGTGGTAGCAGAATCAATTAGGAAATTATAACAATACACGGAGAAAATAAGTTTTGAATGAATACCTTCATGGTGTAGGCTAACAAGAAAGGATATATTTTAAAAAATATTTTGAAGGTATAAATGCCATGTCATAGTGCCTGTGGATGATTGCAGTAAAAGAAATCAAAGATGAAATTCATGTTCCTAGATTAAACACACATTTAGATAATGACGTAACTTTCTTAGAAAGTGAAGAAAAACAAAATTTTAGTGAAACTCTGAAGCTGAATATTGTATTAACATGAATTCACACAAAATAAGTGAAAATGACAGTGAAGAAATTATCTGGAGTTTAGAAAGTAGCACAATTATATTGAGGTAGCTAGATATTTTACATTTGTCCTCTTTCAAGGTTTCTTGACTGCAATTTTATGTACAATTCTTTCTGTAGGAGGCTAAACTTTGTGAACTACATCACTAGATTCTCTGGTCCTCAGCCTCGCCATGAATTTAGCCAATGACAAGAAGCAGCACATAGTGAAAGGACAAGTGAAGAGGAAAGTATATGCATTTATTTATTTTTTGAACCATCTATTTAAGGTCATGGCTTGGTTTGGTCCCTCTATTGAAGCACATTTTTCCTGTTACTTTCTCATCATTAAATCAATCGTGTTCTCCCTGTCTCTGTCTCTGTCTCTGTCTCTGTCTCTCTCTTTCTCTCTTCCTCTTTCTTTGCCAATATTGTGTTAATTGCGCTCTGTCCTTTTCTCCCTTCAAGTCTGGGAGTTTATACTAGTCAGTTTTTCCAAAACCCTCAACACCCAAAATTCAAAGAAGGAGAGGTTTAATTTAGCTCACACTTCATGGCTTTTTCAATGGCCTCTATTCAAGGCAGAAATATCAGTAATGAAGGGCATGGCTATGGAAAGATGCTCAGTCCTTTGCAGCTAGGAAGCAGAGGGAGAGAGGAAGGAAGGATTCAGGTGCAGGAAAGAGTAATTCATCCTTCCAGGCATTGGTGACCCACTTCTTAGTATCCGTTCCCAACTCATAACAGTTCATCTAGTCATGAACTCAAATCAACAATGGAGTAATCCACTGATGAATATAATGCCCCTATAGTCCAGTCACCTTCCCAAAGTTAATCCTCTAAACACATACGATTTTGTAGTAATACAGATCTAAGCCACAAAACAGTTCTAAGAACTTTCTTCTTTTTTGGTACAGAACAACTACACCATTCCTTCTTGTCTCTTTTCAAACCTTGCCCAATATGTAAAAATAATTCATTTTTTAAACTCACCTTAATTCCTTGTTTCTCTATTGTTGTTCACTGTGGAACCATGCTCCATACAATCAGAAATGTACATATTTGCCATAAACATGTATGAAGCAATTGTGAAAATGAAAATTCTATTAGAAAGCCAAATGTAGGAATATGACAACATTTAACAAGAAAAGGATATATTTATAGCATAGATGAAGGATTTGAAATCTAAATAACTCAGTTATAGAAGTAATTTATTTTTATACATTGGAAAGAAATAGAAAACATAGAACAGCATTGGACTTAAATTGAAAAAGAGAGGGAAACATAAAACAATGATTTTTCCAAACTCTCCACTGCAATAGCCTCATTTTTCCACCTTACCATCATCAGTAAATATCTGGAATTATTTCAGTTTTAAGTTAGAGAGTTTAAGTTAGAGAGACTCAATGACAAGTACACTTCTCCAGCAAAAATAATGAAGAAAATTGTCCAGTAATGGTGAAACAAATAGGGTTTCATACATGTTCTTATTTATTCTGGAAAGCAAAAGTGTTTTAAAAGTGACTTAGGACACACTTAAAAGTTCTATATTAAAATGCTTTGAACTAATTCCCTTGTGAACATTTGAACACAAAAGAAAAATTATTAATTATAAATAATTGAACCATGTATTCTGTGAAAATATCAAAATTTTACAAGTCTCAGTACTTAACATAAAGATTGTAGAAATTTGATACAAGAAAATTTAAGAAGAATGTAAATGTTTTAGTTTATGGATATGCAATTTTAACAACTATACTTATTTCTTTTTAATTAGGAAAGAGGTTCATATTTTATTTTTTATCCTTCTCATACATGCCAGAATCCTAAATTCCAAAAATTGAATATTTGTTCTCATTTGTAAAGTTATTCTTTGATAACACAGCCAACAATAAAGTTGCTGAAAAGTGACAAGATTTATTTAAGTTATTTTGATATTTAGAGTACACTGTTTTTAATAGTTAATAGGTTTATTTTTCTTCATGGTTGTTAATATTATATAGTTGCATCCATTTAACTAAACTTAATTTTAATGTTGTTTTTTCCCAAACTTCTTCATTTATTTCTAATTTTGAAAATGTAAAACAGGCACAGATTTAGACATGAAACTCATTTAAAAAGTGCATTCACTATGAGGACCTGTCCATTTTTCCAACTGAAAGGACTTTTGTAAGTTAATAAACTATAGATGCTGATTTTTGAGACACTATGGTTTCAAAAGACACCTAATGAGAAATACATCTTTTCCCCAACCATCAAAACAGAACTCTGGGAAAAGTGAATTTTTTCTCTGAAGTAGGAAAAATTATTCCTAGATTAACTGTCCTCTTAACGTAACTCCATAACATCCTGTAGAAAACAAAATAGAGAGCGGCCTACAAGGTAAAATTTACTATGTCTGGGATCTAACAAAAAATTTAAATGCATATAAGAGAGTCAAAAAAACTTGACACTAAATAAGGAGGAAAGTCAAAATGTATATTGAAGGGACTATATGCTACTATCTCCCAGAGAATATTGGTTTTAGGGTTTTGTTGTTGTTGTTGTCCTTGTTCTTGTTCTTGTTGCTACTTTTGAAATCTAATGAGGTTTTATGACCTCATATGTGGCCAATTTTGAAGATATGTCATGGTAGTTCAAGAAGATATGCTTTCATTTTTAGTTTATGCCATTATGTCATATAAAATTTCTGCATTCTTGAAGTGTCCTTCTTAAGTATTGACCAGAATTTAGTATTTCTATCATCAGGATCATTGCACCTACTCATTCCTTCCATTTCCATTCAATACACTTGTTCATTACTGTATAACAGAACGTTCTGGTATGTATTATTACCAGCCAAGTTTGTGTTTTACTTGGCAATCCACCTGAAATTCTTCTTTTAACAGGCATGGAGGCCCTTATCCTTTACAGAAATTGAATATTTTCATAACAATAACTTCATACTGATGTATGCTACAATAATTTCTGGTATATTTTCTAGATTAGTTTCCTACATCATCTGATGCTTTTTTGCTCATTTGTTTGTATAAATATATATAGTGTATCTTTATAAATATATTTATCTCTTTCCATGATATTCTGTATCCCCTCTTTAAATTTTTCTGCCTTTTTAAAATCATTTTTAAATATGTTTTGACCCTCAGTACTTTGTTTTGACATAAATTTAAATCGTAAAACTTAGCATTTTGGTATACATTGTGAGATGATTTCCACAGTGTAGTTAATTACCATAAACATAAATTTATATACTTATCACGTGTGTGTGTGTGTGTGTGTCATGTGAATATTTAAGCTCCATCTTCGTATCAAATGTCAATAAGGATGATAATTAAAAATACTCTATGAACCTTTCCTTGTTAGTATTGTCATCTCACTGACTCAGGACTGTAGTTCAGTGCAAATATTTACTCATGAGGTCAGAATTCAAACTTCTGCAGAGATTTAGGAGACTAAGCTTCCCAGTTTTGCTTGGCATGGAGGAGGTCCAGAGTTCAATCCTAAGCACAAAAATAAAACAAACCCTTGATGTGCTTTTATTTCTGTGTTTAGGACTGATGGACTGAAATCTCATCTACAAATACATGCACATAGGCTCACAAGTGAGCCTATAGGTTTGTCAGGCATGGAAAGCCTTTGTTTACAATCACACAAGTGACCAGCATTCAGATCATAAGTAAAGTCTGCTCGTAAGTTAGACCTAAAGTTCTGGTCGTAACAGAAGTTGTTCATATGGGAGACCAGTTTTGATTTCTCTGTATGAGTATACTCATTTTTCTAATAATTGATAATATACTGGTGCTATAGTTCAAATATCAAATAAGCATTTTTAGCATGAAATATAGTCAACATATGTTTTTATCCTACATACAACTTACATTTAAGATCTAAAACATAATATGCAAATATTTTCTGTTTACACATGGAATCAATATTTCATCAACCTATTATGAGATAAGTTAGCTATCATTTCCACAAAGTTGCTGAGAGTTGTTGCATTGGTGTTTGCTTTTTCTTGTAATTTCTAAAGCTACCATCATTAGTCACAGGTGAAAGGTAATTTATTATCTTTTATCCTAGCAATAACACAAATAAATTTAAAACAGACTTCTTGCTTATTCCCAGGAACATGCTTGCTGATAGGAAAAGTATGTAACTAGTGCATTTTTCAAGATTTTTAAAGGCTTTTAATACTATAGTGATGTGTATGGATTTGATTCAAAACTAAAAGCAATATCTCTCAATTGTACTTACTGAATTTTGGTATCCCTAAGGGAATTGTATTATAATCAAAGAAAAAAGGAAATATACAAGAATAACAAAGTTCGTGAAAAGTGAGCACCCAAATCATGTTGAATTAAAACCAGATATCAATAAAAGAAATGTACTTACATTATATATATATATATATATATATATATATATATATATATATCTTATTTTTCTTTCTTCCTTCAATTATCCATCTTTACTTCATACTTTTTCATATAAGAAAAACCATGTAATGTTCAAGTTTGTCTCTAATTTACTTCACTGAATATGAAGTCTCAATTCCCTTCCAGTTTTCCCATAAATGCCTCAAGTCTATCTTTATATCAGACTATCCATAATGTATAGATGCCATAGTTTCTTTATCCATACATCTATTCTTGGACATATAGTCTGTTTCCATGATTTACATGTAATAAATTGTGCTGCTGTAAGTGTGGGTATGCCCTGTACAATGTCTTTAAATACCTTGGGAGGACATCTTAAATGAGAATAACTCTGTCACATGGAATTTCTTTATTCAGTTTTTTGAGAAAGCTCCATACTAATTTCCATAGTGGTTGCATCAGTCTACACTTTTCTGAACAACTAAGAAGAGCTCCTTTCTACCCACAGACTTGCCAGCATTTGTTATTTATTGATTTCTTGATGTTACTATGAGTATGTTCTATTTTGAGTGAATAAATAAATTAATCAATTATCACAATAGGATAATATATAAAGATAAAGAGTAGCTCAGTTGTTTCCTAGGTTTAGAGGGGAAGAAACTGGGAGACAAAAGCTAGTGAGTAAAGTGTTTGGGAATAATAAAAGTGATTTCTATTTAATTGTGTTCATGATTCTACAACTTTATCAATATGCTAAAATCTACTGAATTATACATTTTAAGATTTTCAATTGTATAGGATGTAAATTTAAGCTCAGGAAAGCTGTTATATGAAAAAAGTACAAACCTAATAAATACTAATACCCAGAGCATGTACTTCTTATTAAAGAATGTATTATTGTAGTTAACTGTACTAAGTCATGTATATTGCAACTTGTTCAACAACTGGATTAGAAAGTAAATGTGGCATGTGAGCAAGGAGACCTGCACTGGAGGAGTCTTGCATTCCCCCATGGCAGCAAGGTGACAGACCAGACAAAGACCTTCCCTTTCTGGAACTAGTGGCCTGTGCAAAACAAGCAGTTCTACTCCTCACAAAAGCAAGCAGGTGTTAAAAGCATTCGCTATCTGCAAATGACAGCAAAGGCACTTTGTTTGGACAGATGGCATTATCCTGGTGGGGGAACATATAAAACGTCTATGGAGAGCAACTCAGAAACCCATGGGCCTTCAACTTAGCCATAAACCATGACGGGCTAAATGTAAAAATTTCAGATCTCGGAAAGAAACCACTCCTTCAGTTACAGAGGAATTTTTTTTCTTTGACTAAAAGCCTTGATTTTTCAATTTTGTTTTATTTTTGGTTTTCCTTCATTGGCTTTTGGAGGGGTTTATTTATTTGTTTTTCCTCTTTCTGTATATTTTATCTATTTTGCCTTTTCTGTTTAAATGTTTTATTCTCTGATATTTTGTTCTTATTTCCTGTTTTTATACCTTTTTTCATATTTTTCTTGCTCATTCTTTCCTGTGGTTTTCTGTATCACTATTAGATCATCCTTACTTCTTGATATGAGCCGCTACCTCAGTTTTCTCTATTCATTTTCATATTTCATCAATTTTATAATTTTTTTTTTCATTTCCCTTAACCTGCCCATCTTTACTAGTGTAACTCTGAAGCTTTAGAAATCTCTGGACAGCTAGATAAATACATATTTTTGCTGTTAAATATTGCACTATTGCTAGTAGAGCTAGTAGTACTCAATTTAGTAGATATTTACTGCAGGTCAATATTTTGTTCATCTTACCATTCATAGTATAAATATTGATCACTTTACTGTCATGTAGAATGTGCTTTATTGACTCTTATGGTATAAGAATTTTCAGTTTGTATTTGGCACTACAATTGATGATGATATTCGTACTGCAGCCAAAGTGACAAGACAGTTACTAATAGATTTTCTTGGGATGCTAATAATTAGATCACCTTGGCATTGTTAAAAACATTGTTGCCCATCTCTGAAAATATGGCACTGCAACTTCCCATCTCAAATAATGAGACACGGTTGGATCCTGGGAAAACGTAAAGACTAATAGCCCCACTGAAAAGGGCACCACTGAACACTAGACTGTAACTAAAAAATCTTTAACTAGAAACAGAGTTTTCCAATAGGATAAACTCACAGCTACACACACACACACACACACACACACACACACACACACACACGAAGAAGAAGAAGAAGAAGAAGAAGAAGAAGAAGAAGAAGAAGAAGAAGAAGAAGAAGAAAAGGAGGAGGAGGAGGAGGACGAGGACGAGGACGGGGACGAGGAGGAGGAGGAGGAGCCAACAAAAGGCCTCTGAATCCTATCAAATTGGCCAAAGTTGACACACATAGCAATGAAATGGAGGAAACCAAAACCATAGATCTAAATTATTTAAAACGTTATCTGACATGACAACAAATGAAATTACTCAGGTAATTGGCAAGTTCGTAAGAGATACAAGTAATAAGATACTGAGCCAAATGAACTAAAAATCAACAAGTCTATGGAAGGCACGGATACAAAGCTAGAAGACCTAAAAAAATAATTTGAAACATGCATGCCCGGCAAAAGAATTGCAGTCCATAAAAAATCTTGAAACAGAAATTCAGATTGAAATTTCTATCAAAAGAGTCGGCAACAGCAAGACAATTGTGAGGACAGAATGGTACAAATACAAGGTAGGAAAGAGGATCCCAGTCCCAGAGGGATTCACTGCGGAATTCTATAAGGACAAAGAAGAATTAATGCCAACACTCCTCAAACTCTTCAATGAATCAAAAGGGAAGCAATCCATCCCAAGTCATTCCTGGAAGCAAATATTACTCTAGTACCAAAACCTGAAAACACCCAACTGAAAAACAGAACTACAGGCCAATCTCTCTAATGCACACAGATACAAAAATCCTCAATAAAATATTGGCAAATAGGATGCAGCAAATCTTCAAGAATATTATACACCATGACCACATGGGATTCAACCCAGGCATGCAGGAATGGTTCAACATGCGTAAATCAATAAATGTAATCCACTATATCAATAAAGCCAGAAGTAAGAATCACATGAACATTTTTATAGATGCAGAAAAAGCTTTTGATGAGGTCCAAAATTCATTCATGATAAGAACCTTACAGAAAATTGGAATAGATGGTCTTTACCTCAATATGATAAAGGCCATCTATGACAAACCAACAGCCAGTATCATACTAAATGGACAAAAACTGAAGGCCTGTACCTAAAAATCAGGCACAAGACAAGGATGTCCCTTGTCACTGCTCCTATTCAATATAGTACTGGAAATACTAGCCATAGCAATTAGACAAGAGAGAAATAAAAAGAGTAAAGATAGGAAAAGAGGAAGTTAAATTACCATTATTTGCAGATGACATGATACTTACATAGAAGACCCCAAAAACTCCATTGAAAGACTCTTAGATATAATAAATAAATTCAGCAATGTAGCTGGATACAAAATCAATACTCAAAAATCAATAGCATTCCTGTACACTAACAATAAAATCACTGAGAGAGACACATAACAAGCCACATCCTTCACACTAGCATCCAAAAAAATGAAATACATAGGATTTAATCTCATAAAAGAAGTGAAAGACTTGTACAGGGAAAATTATAATACCCTGAAAAAAGAAATCAAAGAGGATCTCAGAAAATGGAGAGACATCCCCTGTTCATGGATAGGAAAGATAAATATTGTGAAGCTGTCCATTCTCCCAAAACTGTTATAAAGCTTCAATGCAATCCCAATAAAAATACCCTCAATATACCTCATAGATCTAGAGAAATCACTCCTGAAATTCATCTGGAACCAGAAGAAACCTAGAATAGCGAAGACAATTCTAAGCAGCAAAGACAAGGCAGGAGGCATCACAATCCCTAAGAAGTTATTCTACAAAGCAAATGTAGTAAAATCAACACGGTGCTGGAATCAAAACAGAGTTGAAGATCAATGGAATAGATTAGAAGATACAACCACAACTACAAACACACTCAACCACCGTATCTTTGATAAAGGTGCCAAACAGGTTCACTGGAAGAACGACAGTCTCTTTAATAAAACTGTGTTGGAAAAACTGACTCTCCATATGCCGAAAACTAAATCTCAACCCATGCCTATCATCATGTACTAAATTAAAATTCAAATGGATCTAAGATCTGAATATTAAAACAGGAACACTAAATCTATTGGAAGACAAATCAGGTAAAAACCTTCAAGACATAGGGGTAGGTAGAAAATTCCAGAACAGGAATCAAACCGCATGGGAAATACTTCCTTGAATCATTAACTGCGATCACGTCTAATTAAAAAGTTTCTACACATCCAAAGAAATCTGCAGCATAGTGAAAAGAAAGCCCACAGACTAGGAAAAATTCTTAGTGAACTGTACCTTAGACAAAGGACTTCTATCTAAAAGATATAAAGAATTTTTAAAAATCACACCCCAATCCAAAATGGACATCTGAGATGAATATACACTTCTCAGATGAAGAAATACAAATGGCCAATAAATACATGAAAAAATTTTCATCATCTTTTTTCATTTGAGAAATGAAAATTAAAACCACACTGAGATTCGATCTCACTCCTGAAAGAAGGGCCAGGATCAAGAAAACTACCAGAGTAGAGGCTGTGGGGAAAAAGGAACTCTACTACACTGTTGGTGGAAGTGTAGACTGGTGCTGCCATTGTGAGGTTAGTCTGGAGATTTCTCAAAACCTGGGATTGTAAGTCCCATTTTTTTTTCATCTGTTCAACTTCTAGGCATATTCCCAGAAGAACTGGAAGCCTCATACCACAGTGATATATGTGCACCCATGTTTATAGCAGCACAATTTGTAATAGCCAGATCTTAGAAACAACCTAAGTGTTCATCAACTGAGGAATGGATAAAAATGTTGTGGTATTTTTATGCTGAGTATTGCTCAGCTGAGTACTACTTAGCTGTAAAGAATGATCACATTGAGATATTTATAAATAAATGTGTAGCTCGAGACCATACTCATAAGTGAAATAAATCAAACTTACATGTATAAATACTGAACAGTCTCCCTAGTGTAAGAAATGTTAAGAATACATAAAACAATGTGTTAATCATGATTCCCCATTATATTGCTTTAAATCCTTATAATGTTTTCATTCATTAGTTGGAATGATTTTATTCTAGGTTATTTGATTTTATTGTCTATGATGGTATGAATAGCTATTTTGAAGAAAACAAGACACATAATAGCTAATGCTGATTCAATACCATCTTGTTTTGAAGTCCTACCAAGCTTTTGTTTTTCTGCCTCCATCGGCTTTGTCATGTTGTATCTTATTGGATTTTACTATATGTGACAGTATAAATAAATTTTTTATGGACCGGGAGATAATATAGTAACCATTTTTCTTTTTCTGTTAGTTGGTTTTGAATACCCTGTAATACTTTTATTTTCTTGAATGGTTTTATACTATTTTGTTATGTTTGATACTATAGTGTACGAAGGTATACTCAAATATTTCAAGGAAAGACACTATGGTAGCTACTGGTATGTCAGGTTGTCTTGTGGTGAAACACTATGTTGCTTAATTTGTTCTGTTCTGATCTGTTTTGTTATGTCCTCTTTCATCTTAATATTCTTAAAATAAATTTAAAAAAAGAAATATAAGCTAAGATTGTTTTCAATAGACAATTTTTGAGAAACACCTTAAAAGCAACATGAAAGATGGATCCAAGATCTCATGATGACACAAATAAAACTAATCTTTGATTAATTGCAACTAGTGAAAAATCAGAAAGCAAGAAAATTTGTATTTAAAATTTTAGTGTGATAATAGAAAATTCCCCAAATGAAATTGAATTTAATGTACATATAATTAAGGCTCAGTGTCTTCATTATTTTCTCAACTTTGAAAAAAAAATTCCCCTTACCCAAAGTTTAAATGAAAAAAATACCAGTTAATTTTGATCCAAAGTATACACAGAATTCAGTTCATTCTTGGTTGTCTCCAGCATGGCAGAGGAACATTGCTTAGGGCATGTCGACAAAGCAGAGAATAAACAAAAGAGGATGGGAGGAGATAACCCCTTCTTAGCCATACTTCCATAGCTCACCTTCTCCATCCTGACTACAGCTCTCAAATGATACTGAGCTATAAATTTCTTAGAATAATTCACTGATAAGTATCATACCACCGTGATCCAATTAACTCCCCAAACACGAGCACATAAGACTTTGTGGAAGATATCTAGATATGAAACATAGCATTCTGGTCTTGCTTTCCAAAAGACTCATGTGCATCCCTTTTTTGCAAATGTATTTACTCCATCTTTAACAGCTGTCAAAGTCCTCTAACATTTCAGCTTTGTAGAAAATTACAAGTCCAAAGTCTCCTTTGACATACAAAGCAAACTCTTAGCTTTCAGTCCATATAAAAATGAAAAGTTAAACACTGATTAAGAAAGGCACAGGGAAAATAATTCAAAAGAGAGAAATGGAAGGATAAAAGGAGTAGGATCAAAATCCAGTAATTAAAACATTAAATCCTGAAGCTCTGTGTTCATCACTACATGGCTGATGCCAAGGCCTGTCACAAGCCTGCACAGCATATAAACCTACTGTTGCATCATGTTGGTGGTTTCAGACATCATTGCATGCCTGGATGATTAGGAATGCTGAGCTCAATCCAAGGAATCAATTTTCTATGTGAAAGCTATTCTGGAATATGAAGCTCTAGTGATGTCTTCTCAAAGCAGTCTTTTACTTTTTCAATTCTGAGGGTTCAAAGAGTGGGGAATTACTGGTTTCACACATTCCCTTGAGGCATGTTCCTGTTGTAACATTGTAAAGTAATAGAGTTCTTTCAATGCTAACCTTTTCAACAGCAAAGCTCTCCTTTGTTCCATTTTGTAGGCCCATACATTACAAGAGCTTCCTTTCTCACAAAACTCAACACTTTTAAATAATTTAACTGTGATTTTTGCTCTTGATTCTCAAGGTAGAACTGATTTAAAGCACCAAACAATAACCATACTATTGCCTAAACATTAGCTTGTCTTGAAATTTCTTCTACCATAGTAATTAACAGTCTGTCCTTAATCTTAAACCCTCAAAATACTTCTGGATATGAGCTAAATGCAAACACATTTTATGACACAGAAAAACACATATGGCTGGAATGCAACTGCTAATACAGGCATTGTTATTAACTGACATCTTCTGAGCCTCTCCTTTAAGGGCTGCATTTTTATCATCATTAATATTCTAATCTCTGACTAAAATTCTCCAGAAAGCTTGGCATAAAGCATGCTAAGGCACCTTCTCAGGCACCATGTCCAAACTTTTTCAATCTTCTAAAAGCTATTTATAAAACCTTCTGAGAATCTGAAATAAGAGACTCACAGAACAAGCAAAACACAGATAAAAGGCTTAAAAGAGCGAGTCAGATCACCTGACTTCTGGTGGACTGCTAGATTGTAGGATAGCTTAAAAGAGGGAAAAATGGATATTCTAAAATAGCATGACTAAAACAAGCCACACAGGGTAGACTTGGTATATAAGTTGCACTGCTTCTTTTACCTTCCTCCATACAGGGAATGCTGCAGCACAACAATAAATTCATCTGTCATGCACCACCAAAGTGAGTAAACTGTTCCCTCCCAGAGAGTCAGCCGCTTTTTGTTGTTTTGGGTTTTTAAATTTATTTCTTTCCTTTCTTTTCATTTTATATACCAAAGTGGTAACTGGAACCCCTGGGGACAATATTAAAGACTAAAGATTGTATAGTAAGTGGAAGAGCTAACACATCTCCTATGACTTGTGGCAAGAGAAGAGAAGGAATTAAACTGCCTGGCACCATAGGATTGTGGAGTGCATGGCTGTCTCTAGACTGGAGGCAGGAGTAAAAAGGCACCCCACAGCACCCCAACCCACCTAACCTCACCTGACGAAGCTACAGACTACAGCAGAGGTTGGTGATGCTGGCAGATCTTAAAAAGCAAAGAAAATTTAGCACTCTCCTTTTGGAAGAGTAATAGGAATTGGGACTGAAGAGCCATAGATTGTACCTTTAGGAGCAGAGGGTAAGACCACATCACAGTATCCCACGCCACCCTACTGCAAATGACCTCAGAGAACAGAGACTTACCAGTGGAAGAGAAACACAGAAGGCTGAGCAAAGACCAGGAGGTGCCAGCTGTGAATAGAAAAGGGAGAAGCACCTGGCTCTGACTGAAAGGGGCGCAGCAAATGGGAGACAGATGCAAAGAGAAACAGAGTAAAGAGTGGACAGGCTACCACGGAGGGATACACAGAATGTGCTGGATGAAGACTCTGGCCCCAGATATCCACATCAGGAGGAAAAGATTATGCTCATATGCAACAGAAACAATAATAGACTTGACCATGTTATCCATTAGTCACAAGAGAAATTTTGTTTTTTATTATATTTTATTTTGTCTCCTTTGTTTGATGGCTTTTGTCTTTTTCCTTTTTTGTCATTTATCTATATTTTTGATCTAATCTATTTGTGTTATTTCCCCTTTCCTCAATTTGTCTTTCTAATTTTATTTATTTATTTATTTATTGGTACCAGGGATGGAACTCACAAGCTCACTCTTACCAGGCAAGTGTTTATGCCACTGAAGTGAATTCCCAACCCCGTCTTTCTAAATTTAAGCATATTGTCGTATGTGGGAATATCTCCCTAATTTTTCTAGTTAACTTTAATAATTCCTTGCTTATCCTTCACTTTTGTCTTTTGCTCTCTCCTCCAATTTCCCAAAGCTTGAGTGATCATTCTTTGTTTTCCATCCCTGCTTGTTATCTCTGTTTTACTCACTATCCTTCACAAATTTCCCCCTTCATGGGTTAAAATCACCCTACCACATGAAAACACTTTGAATTCAAGCTCAAAATGTATGATGGATTTTGCTATATAAAGGTAGATTTTGTTCTTATGGTTTACGGTATGAATCACCAGTTACCGCAGTTTGTCAGTTTCTAAGATATACTTGATGCTATAGTTATTGCTAAATATACTACATTAGCTAGGATGTCATATCTTCTTATCAGTTGTTCTCCATTCTATAACAATACTGAGAAGCTAGGGGCTAATAAACTCATCAAAAGTCAGAACCCAAGCACTCTGACAGAGTCAACAGAGACATAGAAATACCAACATGTCACTCCTAATAAATTGGGAGCCAAGGATGTTGGGACAGACACAAACCAAGTACCTCCTACAAACTGAAGAAGTCCTGAAGAACAAATATTTCCTAAGGGGGCCTTGATAGTCACAAAGCTGCCTACTACAAAAACTTACAAGAATCAACACAGAAAGGAATTAAAAGAGAAAATGACAAGACACAAAAGCAAAATGCAACCTCAGCCCTCCAGCCCACCCAGAACAAATTCAGAGGAAAAAAAGATATAGGAAATAGAAGGAACACACCTGAAATTTCTGAAATGATAGCAATTGTAGTACAGAAATAAATCCAGGAGCCTACAGAAAAATTAGAACAAAAATAATTTCTCAGAAAAAAAAGAAATGAAGACCACAGTAAAAATGTTGTTTAAAAAATCCAGAGGAGATATAGGTTAAAAAAGAAATAAAAATGCAACAGAATAATGACATACCCCAAGAATTCCCAATAGAGGAAAGAAATAGAATGTATGAAATGGATTCAATCAGATATTCAATGAGTTAAAGATTTCACCAAAGCTTTCAAAATTGCTTGAACAAAACAAAAGATAGAATTTCAGACTTTGAAGACAGGATTGTGGCCAGTAACCATGAAAGGAAAAATTTGTTAAAAATAACAAGGAATCAAAAAAGAACTATTCAACAGCCTCAATACCATACAAAAATCCCAAGCAATGTAATCTTGATTGGTGTGAATGCAAAACCAGGAGACAAAGCAAATGACATAAAATGGTAACTGCAGGAATATTGAGAGAAAACTTTCTAAGAATGGATGAAATTATGACATAAAATGAATGAAGCATACAGAATTATAAACAACCATGATCAAAGTTAAAGTATAGCAGGATATATAATAATTAAGATTTCAAAAATTCATCACAAGAACAGAATGTTAAAAGCTGTTAGAGAAAGAAACAGATCATCTATAAAAGAAAGCCCATCAGAATCATGACTGACTTCTCAACACAAACACTCAAATCAGAAGGACCTTGGAGTGAAGTAGTTCAAATCCTGAAATAAAACAACTTCCAACCAATATTGATGCATACTTAAAAACTATCTTTCAGAACTAATGATGAAATAAGATACTTCCATGACAAAGAACAACTGAAGAAAATCACAAACACCAAACCAATATTACAATGGGTACTGAAAGGTATTTCAGGGAGAGATTAAAAGTGGACACAATTCCACAATGAAGAATAGAAAGAAACCACAAGGCTGGGCAAGTGATTAAAGAGAGAGGAAGAGCAAGGACCCAACAGTAGGAAAATATAATGACAAAGATAAGCCAACACTTATCAGTCATAAAGAGCAATGTAAATGATCTCGGTTTCCCAATGAAAAGAAACAGACTGATAGAATGGACCAAAAACAAGATTTAACATGTTGTGTGTAAGAACCACATTTAACTAAAAAGGAAATTCATAGACTTAAAGTCAAAGGTTGGAAAACTATACTGCATGCAATATGAACACAGAAAAAGCAGGGGTAACTATTTGGTTTGCAGACAATGTAAACTTCAAACAAAGAATGATCGAAAGAGTTTTAAAAAGGTCACTACATACTTGTCATGAGAAAACAACAAGTGGAAAATATAACAATCATAAATATGTGTACACCAAATATGGTATCACACAACTATATAAAACAAATATTGATAGATGTGAAATATCAAATAAAGAATTACACAATTTTATTGGGAGAATTTAATTCTCCATCATTGCAAATAGATCAATTAATTAAACAAAATTAGCAAAGATATATCACAACACCCATATATTTACTGTTTAACTTTTTAAAAGATCATAATATGCAATGTGTTAACTAAAGTTATACTTTTATCATCTTGTGAATTACTGTTTTACCTTTATTCAATAAAATAAAAAAGAAATAGCACATCTGAAACAAACCTGTGAAACAATGAACTTATTAGACATTTCCAAAGTGTTGTATCCAACAACGTCAAAATACATATTCCGCTTAGCCGAATATGGGGTGTGCTCTGAAATAGATCATACCCTTGCCCAGAGAACATGTTTAAGGGAACGCAAAGGAAATGAAATTACCCCATCCTTATTATTTGAACATAGTGCAATGAAATTGGGAATCAATAACAAAAGAAACTGCAAAACTGCCATAAAAACATGGAAATTAAATAATGCCTTCCTGAAAAACAAATGGGTCACAGATGAAATAAAAGAGGAAGTTAAACTACATCTAAAATTAAATATAAATTCAGATACAACATACAAGAACTTGTGGGATACAGTGAAAGTAATCCTAAGGGGGAAATATTTAGCAATGGATTCTCACATCAGGAAAACAGAGCACAAATAAGTTAATGTTGCACTGCAAGTTTCTAGGAAAAATAAAAGACCAACTCAAACCCAAGTCCATACAAGAGAGGAAATTATGAAGATCAGAGGAGAAGTTAATGTAGTTGAGAATAAGAAAATAATACAAAAAATCAATGAATTGAAAAGGTGGTTCTTAGATTAGATAAAATTTATCAAGCATTAACTAAACCCATCAAAGAAGGAAAAAATCCCCCAAATTCAATGAGTAATGAAGGCTACAATCAATATGGATCCTGTGGAAATACAGATGATCAAAAATACTTTAAGAACCTTTGCTCTAGGCAGAGTGACTTCCAGGTATCTGGAACCAGCTGCATGTGAGCTGAAGCCTGCATCAGTGATTCTGACCTAACTGTGCAGCCATGGGACTCTGTTTGAAACTGGTAAATCCTTGTCCAGCATCCCTAAAAACTTCAGGATTTACATCATCACTCATGTCCTGATTGGGCCCGCCCAGTGACCTTCAGGTAGCCAAGAGGTGCAGCATGTGAGGCTGCCATGTTAATCACTACCTAACTGTGCAGTGGCAGGCCTTTGCTCAGAACCCAGTAAAGCCACACCCAGAGACTCTAAAAAGTTGGGGATCTTTGGTGTGTCATGTAGCATACACTGAAAACCTGCCAGTATGCTCCACATATTAGTTAGCCTTACTACAACTCTCAGAATCTGGTAGGGCCCTACCCAGGGACCTCAAGGAAACAGGGAGCTTTGGTGAGTCAAGCGGGGAGCGTTGAAGCTCCACCCAGTGTGCACCTCCAATCTCAGGAGCCTTTAATTGCCACTAAGGATGGGAGGAATAAGGAAATGACAAAACAAAATAGCAAAATTCAATCTAAAACCTCCAGCCCATCCTAAAGAAGGCTAGAGGACACAGACATAGAAGAAAGTGCCATACATGTGATACTTCTGAAATAAATAGATCTACACCTAGACATATAATAATCAGAAATTCAACGTAAGGACAGAATATTAAAAAACTATTAGAGAAAAGAGACAAATTACTATAAAAGAAAGCCTATCAGAATCACAGCAGAATTCTCAACACAAGGAAGTCAAGGAGAGCATGGAGAAAAGTATTTTCAAAAGAAAAACAATTTCCAAACTGGAAATGATTTACCCTGCAAAACTGTCTTCTAAAATTGATTGAGAAATAAATTGTTTTCATGGCAAAGAACAGCTGAAGAATTTCATGACCACCACACCAACCCTGAAAAGGATATTAAAAGTTATTCTAGATAGACATAAAAACAATCACAACTGCAAGAACATCAATAGAATAAAGCTAATAAGCAGGGCAGATAATAAAAGAGAGGGGAAAGGTAAACCAACAGCATAAAGATAGCAAGACAAAAATGAGCCAATATATACCAGTTATAACCATTAATTTGAATGATCTCAACTCACCAATTAAAAGAAACAGACTGGCAGAATGGATGAAGAATCAACATGCAGCCATATGCTGCATACAAGAAACGCTTTTAAAATAAAATAAAATTCAAACATTTACATAACCAAGGAAGTAAAGGACCTCTACAAACAAATCTACAGTACTCTGCAAAGGAGATTAAAGACACCCAGAAACAGAAAGATGTCCACCAATTCTGAATAGGTAAAATAAATATTGTCAAAATGCTCATATTCCCAAAACTATTTTATAGATCCAATGCGTTCCAGTCAAAATACCAACCACACACTACAAAACTAGGAAAAAAAAATCCAAAAACATGTGGAACCAGAATCTTCTAAAATAGAAAACTCACTTTTGGGCAACAAGAGCAAAGGTATTATTAAACAGAACTTGGATTCTATGAGAATTAACAGCAAGAATCAACAAATAACATTATATAAGACCAAAACCTTCTGTACAGGGAAAGAATCAATCAATACAGTAAAGGGTCAACCTAAAAAATGGGAAAAATATTATCATCTACTCTTCAGGTGTCTATTATCTAAAAATATAAAAAGAATTCAATAAGTGAAGCTTCCTAAAATTAAAGATCCAGTCAAGAAATGATAAATTATAATGAACAGAAAATTCAGAGTAAAAGAAAGACAAATGTTCAAAAAATATTTAAAAATATGCACAGCATTTCTGGCCATTACAAAAAGGCAAATTAAAACAATACAAAGATTCCATTGTACTCCAAAAAGAATTAGGATAGTTCAGAAAACAAAGAGTAACAAATGCTGAAGAAGCTGTGTTGAAAATAGGACCCTCCATCACTGTTATTGGAAAGAAAAGGAAGCACAACCTCTTGCATAACAAAATAAATCATAAACATAGTGAAAAGACAACCTACAGAGTGGGGAAAAATTACAGTCAGTTGTTTATCAGACTGCTATGTGGGAAAAATAAAGAACTGAAATAAATCAGACCCTCCCTCAAATTCAAAGACTGAATCTTAAAATGGGAATTTGGAATGAATATACAATTCTTAGATAAGGAAATACAAATAGCAAACAAATACATGAAAAACAAAGTTCAGCATCATTGTTCATTTGAGAGATGCAGATCAAAACAACACTGAGATTCCATCTCACTCCAAAATGGTTGCCTATCTTCAAAAAAATCAACCAATGACAACAAATGCTAGAGGGGTTATGGGGGAAAAGGAACACTTCAGCAATGTTGGTGGGAGTGTAGACTATTGCAACCACTGTGGAAATCAGTATAGACATTCTCCAAAAAAATGTGACTCAGGTATTCCCCTTCTGAGTATCATCCCAGAAGAATTAACAGCATCTTATCATAGTAGTATATGTGTATCAATGTTTAAAGCAGCAACATTTGTAACAGATAAATTGTGGAAACAACCAAAATGCCCAAAAACTGATGAATGGACAAAAAGACGTGGTTTTTTTTAATACAATAGAATACTACTCAGCCATAAAGAGAGATAATCTATGGACTTTTTTAGGTAAATGACTGTAACAAGAGACCATACTCATAAGTGAAATAAGCGAGACTCACATGTACAAAGATCATGTTGCCTCCCTGGTGAGAGAAATTGAAAAGTAAATAAGGTGGCCTGGGGATTTAGCTCAGCGGCATAAGCACCTGCCTTGCAAGCAGACAGTCGTGACTTTGATCTCCAGTACTGATAAAAAGGAAAAAGGCAAAAAAAAAAAAAAAAAAAAAAAAAAAAAGAAAAAAGAAATGTAAACGAGGGCCAAAATATACAATAGATATTTTGAAGTGAGAAGAAACTATTCAAAAGGAAAGAGGAACAAGGGTAGGGAAATGGTAAAGGAAGTAAGGAAAAAGATAATAATACAACATAGGTATATTAGTAACTCTTCTTCTTTCACTGAAAGAAAGATTTGTGCTAATATTAATCAGAGAATATTTTGTGACCATATCATCTTATATACGACTTTAACAATATCAGTACATACTTTAGAGCAGGGAGCCACCATGTGCTAGCTGAAGCCTTCCATAACAATCTCTAACTAGCTATACAGCCGTGGGACTCTGCCTGGAACCTGATAGGCCCCAGCCCATCATTCTCAAATACTACAGGACATTTGAGTCATGACTCTGGTCCTGGGTGGGCCCTGCTCAATGACACAAAGGTATCATGGAGCTGCTGTGTGTGAGCTAAAGCCTAGCATAGAGATCTCTACCCAACTGCAGCCGTGGGACTCTGTTTTTTTTTTTTTTTTTTTTTTGTCTTTTTTTTTTTATTTAAAGAGAAAAAAAAGCAGTAAAAAGGTACAAGTAATACAGAATTTCAAGAAAAAATATACAGTAAGAAATCACTAGTTAATAGATTACATATTGTCATCTTAAAATCAGTTGTCCAAATTACAAAATTAAAGCATACAAAGTGGACATTCATACAGTGAGATTGCAGACAGTTCTGTTCAGTAATCCAACAAAAACTCAGTAAAATGGTTTTCTGTACTACACATTTAGTAAAATCAGTCAGAACAAGATGAGGAGACCAATACAGGGGTTCAAATCATGGGGCTCTGCTTAGAATCTGCTATGTTCAGTGTTCCTGAATGCTGTTGGAACTTTGGGTCATCATTTAGGTCTTGGATAAGCCCCACCAAGCAACCTCCAGGGAGCAAGAACTTACTGCCTGTGAGTAGAACCATACCATAGTGATACCTACCAATCTGTGCAGTGGTAGATCTTTGCTTGGAACTTGGTTGATCCATACCCAGGGACCCCAATGAGCCAGGGTACTTTGGTGTGCCATGTGGTGTGATATTAAAGCCTTCCTAGTAAACTCCACATAACATTCAGCCATACTACAACTCTCAGAATATGGAAGGGCCATGCCCAGTGATCCCAAGCAGCTGGAATAATTCAGAGTACAATGTGGGGAGTAGTGAAGGTCCACCTAGTGCACACCTGACTTCTGGGGAGTCTCTTACTGCCACTAGAGAACCAAGGAATGCAGGAAATTGAGAAAATGAAAGAGCAAAATGCAACCTCAAACTTTCAGCCCAACCCAAACAAGCCAAAGTGATATGGCCTTAGAAGAAAATGTAATTCATTTTCTTTTATGAAGTTTACGTGCAACCTCTTACATGAAACTTCTGAAATGACAGCAACTAAAGTAAAGAAGCAACTCCATGAAGCTATAAAGGATATCATATCAGAGATAATCTCCCAGGCAAAAGAAATGATATACATAAAAAGAAATTCTGCACACATATAAAGAAACCCTAGCTAAAAAAAATTGAGAAACATTAAAAAAGATGGAAATCTTGCATGAACAACATAAGAAACCAATGGAGTACAAGAAACAAATTCAAGGAGACATCCAGGAATTCAAAAAATAAAAACAAAAACCATTGAAAGCTGGCAAAAATAGCATGAATGCATGTGAAGGTAGACTTTCAGACCTAGAAGACAGGAACAATCTGTTAAAATAGCAAGGAACCAGGAAAGGACAATTCATCATATGTAAGACGATGCAAAAAATCAATGTCACTATAATATTGATTGGTGTAATTGAAAAAGTGACAACACGAATGATATCAAAAGACTCTTTTCAGAAATCAAAGCAGAAACTTTCCCAAACATGGGAAAAGAAATTGATATACAGATAAGTGAAGAAGATAGAACTATAAGTAGACATAACCAAAATAAATCTACACCCAGACATACATTAATCAACAGCCCAGAGATTCAATACAAGGATAGAATATTTTAAGCTGTGAAAAAAAGACACAGATCACCTATAAAGCAAGCCCATCAGAATCAGAGCTGACTTCTCAACATACACAATGAAATCAAGAAGAGCACGGAGTGAAGTATTTCAAATCCTAAAGGAAAATGATTTCCATCCCAGATTGATTTACCCTGAAAAACCATTCTTTAAAATTGATGAAAAAATAAGATACTTCCATGACAAAAAAGAGCTGAAGAATTTCATGACCACCAAAATAACCCTGAAAACAATACTGAAAGATATTTTAGGTAAGGAGCTGGGGATTTAGCTCAGCGGCATAAGCACCTGCCTTGCATGCAGGTGGTCGGGAGTTCAATCCCCGGTACAGATTAAAAAAAAAAAAAAGATATTTTAGGTAGATATAAAAACAAATACACTTCCAATAACACCAAAAGAAAAAAGCAACTAATCAGGGCAGACAATAAAGCAGAGGGAAAAGGTAAAGTTCCAACAGCAGAAAGATAACATGACAAAAATGAGCAGATATATACAGGTATAACCATTAATGTAAATAAACTCAACTCATGACTTGAAAGAAACAGACTGGCAGAATGGATGAAGAAACAACATATGGTTATATGCTGGATACAAGAAATCCATCTAAAACAAAAAATTCATAAATTGAAATTCAAATAATGAAGTACAATACTTCTTGCAATAAGAATGCAAAAAAACAAATCAGGAGTAGCTGTATTTTTTGCAGACAGTATGAACTACAAACCAAGAATAATCAGACATGATAAAGAAGGTCACTATGAATTGTTAGGTGAAAAATTCAAGATTAAGTGATAACAATCCTAAATATACATGCAACAAATATTGAAGCATGTAAATATGAAAAGCAAATACTAATAAAATTGAAAATCAAATAAGCAATAACACAATGATAATAGAAAACTTTAAAACCACTTTGACACAAAGAGACAGATCAACTCAGCCCAAAACCAGAAAAAAAAAATAACAGAATTATATCAAACTTGTGAACAAATGGACTTAGTAGATGTGTACAAAGTGCTGCACCCACCAACAGCAAAATATACATTTTTTTCTCATCCTCACACAAAACAGCCTCTTAAATGAACCATATATTAACCCATATAATATGCTTAAGTAAATGCAAAAAAATGAATTTGTCTCATGCACATTATTTGATCATAGTGCTATAAAATGGAAATTAACAACATAAGAAAGTGCAGCCAAGGATTTAACTCAATGGCAGAAGCACCTGCCTTGCAAGTTGATGGTCATGTTTGATCCCTGGTACCAAAACAGAGCCAAATAAAACAAAACTGCAAAAACTCCAAAAATACATGGAAATTAAATAATATACTCCTGAACACTCAATGAGTCATAAAAGAAATTAAGGGAGAAATTAAACAATATCTAAAAGTAAATGAAAATAGAAATATATCTTATCAGAACCTGTGGTATTCAATAAAAGCAGTCCTCAGTGGGAAATATATTGCATTGAACTCCCTCATCAGGCAAACAAAATGAACACAAATAAACAACCTGATTTTAAATCTCAAAAGTCTAGAAAAAGAAGAGCTACCTAAGCCCAAAGCCAAAATAGAGGAGTAAATTAAAAATATCAGAGTTGAAATCAATACAATAGACAATAAGAAAACAATACAAAGAATTAATAAATCAAATAATTGGTGCTTTGAAACAATTAATAAAATAAATAAGCCCCTACCCAACATTTTAAAGAATGAAAGAAAAAACACAAATTCAGGCAATAAAGAAGGAAAATGATGAAATCAATACAGACCTTGTGGAAATACAGAAGATCATTAGTACAAATTCAAAAAATCTTACTCTCATTAGTTTGATAACGAAGAAGAGATACAGATTCCTAGAAACATATGAATTGCCACAGCTGAATCAAGAAGATGTAAAATTGTTGAATAATCCAATTTCAGTTACTGAAATAGAAAATATAATTAAAATCTTACCAACAAAGAAAAGCCCAGTTAAGGACAGATTCACAGCCGAATTCTACAAAAAAAAAAAAAAAAAAAAAAAAAAAAAAGAGACATAATGCCAACACTCTTGAAATTCTTCAGAATTTGAAAGGGAAGCAATTTTCCCTAACTCATCCTGAAAGCAAGTATCATGTGAATACCAAAATCAGAGAAAGACTCAACCAATTAAAAAAAAAAAACATTACAGATCAATATTAGTAATGAACATAAATACAAAAATCATCAATAAAATACTGGCAGACAATGCAGCAAGTCATCAAAATGATTATACACTATGACCAAATGGTATTCATCCCAGAAATCCAGGGATGAATCAATATATGCAAATCAATAAGTCTAGTCTAATATATCAGTAGAGCCAAAGATAAGAATCTCATGAACATCTCAATAGATGCAGAAAAGTTTTGCTAAAGTCCAACATTCTTCACGATAAGAACCCTATGGAAAATTGGAATACATGGTTTTTACCTCAATTTGATAAAAGCCATCTATGACAAACAAATAGCAAGCATCATCTTAAATGGTCAGAAACTGAAAGCTTTCACTCTAAATTCAGGAACAAGACAAGACTGTCCACTATGACCACTATTATTCAATATAGTGAAGGAAATATCAGCAATAGCACTTGGACAAGAGAGAGGAATAAAAGGAAAAGAAGTGGTTAAACTATCTTTATTTAAAGATTACATGATAATCTATGTAGAAGACCCTAAAATTCGATTGAAAGATCTCTAGATATAATATCCAAATTTAGTAATGTGGCTGGATGCAAAGTCAACACTCAAAAATCAGTAGCATTTCTCTACACAAACAAAAAACTCACTGAGAAGGAGTTTTTTGAGGAGGAACCACACCATTCACAGTAGCATCCAAAAAATGAAATACATAGGAATCAATCAAACAAAGGAAGTAAAATACCTATTCAGTGAAAATTACAGTATTCTGAAAAAAGAAGTAGAAGTGGATCTCAGAAAATGTAAACTCTTTCCTTGTTCATGGATAGGAAGAACAAATATTGTGAAAATGACCATTCTTCCAAAATTGTTAGATTTAATAACTTCCAATCAAAATATCATTATCATGCCTTACAGATCTAGAGAAATTATTCCTAAAATTCACATAGAACCAGAAGAGACCTGTAATTGCAAAGGCCATTCTGGGAAACAAAGGCAAGACAGGAGCCATCACAATCCCAGACTTGAAGTTACACTACAAAGCTATTGTGAAAAATCAGCATAGTACTAAAATAAAGACAGACTTAAAGGTCAGTGGAGTAGATTAGAAGATACAGCCATAACTACAAACACACTCAGCCCTCTTACCTTTGACAAAGGATCCAAACATGTTCACTGGAAGAAAAACAGACTCTAATAAGTGGTGCTAAAAAAAAAAAAAAAAAAAAAAAAAAAAAAAAAAAAAAAAAAAAAACTGGCTTTCCACATGCCAAAAGTTAAAACCAAACTCTTGCCTATCACCTTATACTAAAGTCAAAATGGATCATCAATCTAAATATTAAAAAGAAATACTAAATATGTTGGAAGACAAAGTAGGTAGAAACCTTGAAGACATAAGGGTCAGAAAAGAATTCATGAACAAAATCAAATTCTGGGAAATACTTCCCAGAATTAACAATTGAGATCTCATCTTATTAAATATTTTTGGCATGTCAAAAAATATCTCCAACAGAGTGACAAGAAAACCCATGAATCTGGAAAAAGAATCTTTGTCAACTTCCCCTCAGACCAAGAACTTCTACCTTAAAAAAGCAGGCCCCAAAATTCAAAAGCCCAATACAAAAATGGGCATCTGAGGTGAATACACACTTCTCAGCTGAAGAAATACAAATGGCAAATAAATATGTGAAAAAATGTTCAACATCATTGGTCATTAAAGAAATGCAAATTAAAACCACATTGACATTTCATCTGACTCAATAAAGAATAGCCAAGATCAAGAAAACCACCAATACCAAATTCTAGAGAGACTATGGGCAAAAGGAACACTTATACACTGTTGGTGGCAGTATAGACAGGTGTAGCCACCATAGAAATCAGTATGGAGATTCTGCAAAAAGCTAGAGTTGGAAGTCACATTTGACACAGCTATTCCACTCCTGGAAATATTCCCAGAAGAACTGAAAACATCATGTCACAGTGACATATTTGCGCCCATGTTTATAGCAGCACAATTTGTAATAGCTAAATCTTGGAAACAAAACAAGCCAAATGTCCATCAAACGAGGAATAGATAAAAATGTGGTATTTTTATGCAATGGAATAATACTCAGCTATAAAGAAAGACCATACTGAGGCTTTTTTAAGTAAATGGAGGAAACCATTCTCATAAGCGAAATAAATCAAACAGATGTTTAAATATCGTACTGTCTCACTAGTGTAAGAAACTGAAAGACTATATGACATACAAATCTTCAATAAATATTGTGAAAGGGTAAGAACCTTTGCAAAGAGGAAAAATAACTCAGACAATGAAAAGGAGAAAGGAAGGTAGAGAAATATAAGATATATTAATTTGTAATATACTTAAGATTACTAATATCAGAGAGCACAGCCAGCGGAGGGACTCTGGTCCAGCCCTGCCCACTGCCTCTCCCATCCAGGGAGTGCAACACAGCTGCTGGCCAGAAGGAGGGAGCTGGGCCAAGCGGCTAGAACCTGCTCTGGCCTTTTCTGAGACCTTCTTTTGAACTGGAGAGCACCAGCACTACTGTCACTGCCTGGAGGAGGGAGCAGCCTTGCTGAGGAGTTTTGAGAAGTACCTAGGCCATAGGGGGACCCTCTATCAGCCTGGGGAGCTTTGCCATCCAAGGAGGTGGATGACTACACAACATACAAACCCTGGGAGAGTATGAGATCCTGGCTTTAGGGAGTTGGGAGGTCTGCTGGGCTTACACCCACACTAGATTGGGCTTAGCAGAATTTGGGATTTCCTGGACCACACCAGGTGGCCTTCTTTCCCTCAGGGGAGCTTTACTACCAGAGGGGGAAACTGTGCAGCTTGAGGAGGCTTTAGGTCTACCTGAGAGGAGCCTGGCAACCTTCTTTTAATCCAGAGGCTCCACTGTCCAAGGAGGGAGCTACACTGCCAGAGGAGTCTCAAGAGCCCAGGTCATAAGAGATAATATCCAACATGCCCAGGGGAAACTCTGGTACAACACTTGGAACACGGAAATATAGGAAAATGACAAAACGAAGACCAAAATGCAATCTCAAACATCCAGCCCAAGCCAGGAAAGGCTAGGAGCCATGTACATAGAAGAAAATACATGCTATATACCTGAAATACATGAAACAATAGTAACTGAAATAAAGAAGCAACTCTGGGAAGCTTTAAAGGAATTCAAACCAGAAATAATCTCTCAGGTAAAAGAAGAAATGATAAAAATAATTAAGGAGTTGCTGAACATATCTAAAGAAGACACAGTTAAAAAAATTGGAGGAGCTAAACAAAAAGATAGAATCCCTGGATGAACAATATAAGAAACAAACAATATGTAAAACAGATGCAAAGAGATATACAGGAAATCAAAAATTCCATTGAAAGTTGTAAAAACCACCTCAATGAATGCAAAGATAGGATTTCAGACCTCGAAGACAAGATAGCAGCCAGTGAACAGGAAAGGAAAGATCTTTTAAAAATAAGAAGAAATCAAGAAATAACAATTCAACACCTGCAAGATGATGCAAAGAAAAACAACATAAAGTTGATAGGGAAAAATGAAAAAGGAGACAACATAAAGAATATCAAGAGGATGTTTAGAGAAGTAATAGCTGAAAATGTCCCAAACATGAAATTGGTAACTGATATCAGGATCAATGAAGCATATAGAACTCCAAATAGCCATAGGCAAAATAAAACTACACCCAGACATATAATAATTGCCATCCCAGAAATCAAACAAATTATAGAATTTTAAAAGCTGTCAGAGAGAAAAGACAGATCACCTATAAAGGAAAACCTATCAGAGTCACAGCAGACTTCTCAACACAAAAAATAAAGTCAAGTCCAGGGAGCATGGAGTGAAGTATTTCAGATCCTAAAGGAAAATGATTTCCAACCTAGACTGATGTAGTCTGCAAAACTGTCCTTCAAAATCGATGGAGAAATAAGATACTTATGACCCAATATCTCCCTAGGAACCTGTGTTCTGAGACATTCTGACACATTCACATATACTGCAGAGGGGTAGCCAATGTGGAAATCACCAGAGACCCCACCATCAGCTTATTGGTAGGAACCCAGGAAAATGTCAACACAAAGGAGAAAAAGGCAATATCAGACTTCCAGCTCAAAAAGAACAATTCCAGTAATATAGACATGGGATAAAATATAGTCACACATCTGAAATCTCTGAATGGGTAGTACCTAATGTAAAGAAACAACTTCATGAGGCTGTAAAATTAATCAGATCAGATAAAAATAAAAATCACAAACATAATGAATCAATTGCTGAGCATATCTAAAGAAGACATAGATTTTTAAAAAAGAAGAACACAGGAAAATGATGGAAATCTTGAATGAAAAATATAGAGAGGAACTATAAGGCATGAAACAAATTCAAGAGATATCCAGAAATTAAAACTACATCAAAATCTGGCAAAACCACATGAAAGAGAGTGAAGATACACTTTCACACCTTGAACACAGGACTGACACTAGTAATTTTGAAAGAAAAAACTCTTAACAATAACAAGGATCCAGAAATTAACAATTCAATGACTGCAAGACATGCAAAGAAACATACTTTAAGAGTGATAGGTATCAGCAAAAAGCTGGGATCAACACAAATGAAATAAAAAGACTATTTACAGAAGATATAGCAGAAAACTTCCCAAACATGGGAAAAGAACCTGACATACATATATTTGAGACATACCTTCAGGCATTCATAATCAAAATAAAGCCACACACAGACATATGATAATCAAGATCTCAGAAATACAGCACAACAGAATGTTAAAAGCTGTTGCACAAATGAAAAAAAGATCATCTGTAAAGGGAAGCCCATCAGAATTATGATAGATTTTTCAGCACATACCATCAAGTCAAGAAGAGCTTGTCATGAATATTTCTGTTCCTAAAAGAAAATGACTTCCAACCCAGATTGATGTGTCCTACAAAACTATCTTTCCAAATTAGTGGAGAAATAAGATACTCTCATGTCAAAGAAAAACTGAAGGAATTTATGACCACCAAATCAACTCTACAAAGAATATTGAAGGACATTCTAAAGAGAGATAAAAATGACCATGGTTCCAGGAAAAGTGGTAGAGTGGGATTGCTGAGTAGGGAAGCAGTTGGATGGAGGTTAAAAGTAGGGAGCCAATGGCAGGAAATTAGTGAGGCAAAGATGAATGTTGGTCATAACTATTAATGTAAATGACCTCAATTCACCAGTTAAAAGAAACACAAGCAGAGTGGATCAAGAAACAAAATCCATGAATGTGCTGTACACAAGAAACCCATTTACATCAAAAGGAAATCCATAAACCAAAAGTCAAAGGTGATAAAACACTACTTCTTGTGGCAGAGAATTATAAAAAAGCAGAGATATATTGCTCATTAAATACAGAACGGATAAAAAGATATGGCATTTTTATACAGTGGAAAGCTACCCAGCTATAAAGAAGGATAACCACAAGGTTCTTGTAGTTAAATGGATGTAGCTTGAGATCATCCTCATGGGTGAAATCATTCAGAGTCCCAATGGCTTTTTGTATTTCTGGCAAAAATAAAAGTAAGTAAAAAGTAAGAGAAAGAAGAATACAGATGTGTTATGTACACATATCAATTTCTTAAAATAAATGTAATTATTTATTGCCAAAATGTACTCAAAATTTAAAACTAAGAAAGACAATAGTAAGTAAAATAAGTCTGTCAGTCATACAAGTCTAAATATCACATGTGTTCCCTAGTATGAGAATTTCAAAATATAAATAGTTTAAAGAATAAGTTAAGAAATAGGTTAAGAAGCAGGAAGGTAAACTCTGTAGCATTTAGAAGTAAATCTTGCAAGGGGGAGCAAGTGAAACATTCATAAAGATGAAACATATATATATATATATGTGTGTGTGTGTGTGTGTGTGTGTGTGTGTGTGTGTGTATCAACCCCCAAGGTGACTATACTCACTGTCCCACCAACATATGCTAATAATATATATATTCTGACTACTACTTATGTAAACTCGTGAGTTTTTTTCATTTATTTCTTCCTTTACTTTCCACTTTTACATGCTATGTTAGATTCTCATTACTGTAACAAAATACCTGAGAAAAGCAACTATTATGGTTCACACTTCCAATGGGTTCAGTCCACATTCGACTATCTGAAGTAGATCATCTAGTTTTATTTCTGAGTAATTATCAGTGGTATAAATTTATTCTATTTTTAAAATCTATTTAGCAGTTGGGCATGGAAGGCATTTCCGGCATTTGGATTACAAATAATGCAGTTGTGAATAATATTGTCTTAATTCATACACAAGTCTCTTGTGGATCTATTCATTTATTTTGGTAAAATATCTAAGAGTAGAGTTTCTGAATTGCACAGTACATGTGCACTTAACTTCGAAAAGAATTGTCAAGCTGTTTTTTAATAATATTTTACCATTTTTATCTCTTGCCACCAATATCTTCCCATCTATCACTACTAATTGATCAATTGTTTAGGTGTGCTGAATTTTAATAATGTATTTTTAATTTATTTTTCTGATATTTAGATATTTTCTGATATTTCTGATAATAACCCATTATTTGTTAACTGTCCATTTATACATATTTTTGTATTTAGTGTTCATTTAAATATGTTGCAAATTTTAATTGAGATATTCTTCTTAATATTTTCTTTAAATTTTCCATTCATAAACGTTACCCAGTTCTGCTTGCAAATATTTCCTTTCAGAATGTAGCTTATCTTGTCATTTTCTTCACTGTTTTTAATAAACATACTTAAATTTTTTGAGGTTGGTACTAGAGATTTAACTCAGGTGGTACTAAGTAGTCTTTATATCTTTATATTACTTTATTTCAAAAGAGTCTTGCTAAGCTGTCCCAGGTTAGGCTTGAACCTCACCCTCTCAAGTAGCTAGAATTACAGGCACATGCCATTGGTCCTATTTGATTTAAACAGAGAGCATACTGCACTTAAATTTTATGATCTTGTTAAATTAATCCATTCTAGTAGAACTATTGTGATTTTCATTAACGTTCTCAAAACAGATAACTGTGCCATTTGTATTTCTCAAGGATTTGTATGTAGACAAGTTTTCTCTAAATACAGATAATTTTGCTCACAGTGATTAACCTGTATGTCATTTGATACCTTCCCTGATTATTCCAAGCACAAGATATCAATTGATCAGGGCCTGTACCAGTGACATAGAACCTGCTGATATTTTCAAACTAGCCATTCTTGAATATGCTTGCAGTCAGTGTATGGTTGCCCAGAATGAGTACCTTACACGAGAGGTGCTTGAATGTATAGATTTATGTGTCTGTTCAAGTAAAGAAACTAATGTGTTTCTAACCAGAGCCTTAAGACTGGGCCAAGCAATATGTTTAAAAAACATAATACAGGAATATGCCATTATTTCACAATCCTCAAATGCTTCATGACATCAAATAAAATGTAGGAACTTTTTATCCACCATAGTCAGCTTGTCTCCTTTGAGTCTGTTTCTTTTTCTCTCTTCTTTTCCTTTTTATTTTATTTTGTTGAAAATCAAGCCCAGAAATTCACACATAAAGTACTGGCTTTTAACTCCAGCAGTCCATCCCAATCTTAGCCATTTATCTCCTCTGTGGTACAAAATACCTGATATTCACAAATTTATAAAAGAGAGACTCATTTTTAGCTGATGTATTAGAAGTTTCAGTACATTATCAGTAGGCTTAAATATGGAAAATAGCATGGTGGAAGGGCCTGAGTTATCAAACGCTGCTCGCATTATGGTGACAAGGAAGCAGAGAAAAAAATGGAGGAGGATGGAATGTGTTTGTGCGTGTGTGAACGTGGATGGGTATACCCATCAAGGTCACATCTCCAACTAACTTGCCTCTATCCAGGCCATGTATCCAAATAGCAAATTAGTGGTTACAAACACCAACGTTCAATCATTTTCTAATAAAAGCTCGGTCTCTGAGTGGATGAGGTTCTTGGGGGACTATCTAGATTAAAAAAAAAAAAAAAAAACTATGTATTACATCACTATAGGTCATATATCTTAAATGTTAATGTTATACAGTTTTCTTTAAATTATTATATATTTTAAAAGAAAATAAATATTATCATTTTTGGGACTGGGGATTTAGCTCAGCGGCCTAAGCACCTGCCTTGCAAGCAGGCAGTCGTGAGTTCAATCCCCGGTACCGATAAAAAGGAAGAAGACCAAAAAAAAATTAAATAAATAAATAAATAAATAAATAAATAAATAAATATTATCATTTTAAATTTTCCATTTATTGAGCTTGCCATTTTTTCTGAGCATACACGCTTCCATGAACCTGAAATCAAATTCCTCATACCTAAATAACCTCTATTACTCATTCTTGTGATGCAGTTATAAGAGAAATAAGTTCCTTTATGTTTGTTTTATGCAAAAATGACTATTTTTTTTCATTCTTCAAAGATATTTTCACTGGGAAGAAACATAATTGGAAGATTCTATTTTATTTTACTTTTAATTCAGTACTTTAAAAATATGTCTGCTATTCTTTCCTCCTTATTCATGATATATAGCTAAATATTAATTAAATTATTATTCTCTGTATATAATACACTTTTCTGTTGCTTTCAAAGTTTTCTTCATTTTGACTTTCAATTATTTAACTACGAAGTGCTCAGACAGAGACTGGATAATGTTTATTCTGCCTATAGTGCCTTATGCATTGATTTTCTGTAAATTTATATCTTTCATCACATTTGAAAACATTTTAGTCATTTTTGGTTTAAATTTATTTCTATTCCATTCTTTGCCTATTTTCCTTTTGTCTCAATTTAAATATACTTTATTCAATTTGTTATTTTCAATAAGTCCTTAAGTGTCTACTAATTTTATTAAAAATAAACTTAAAAGATCAATTTGACATTCACAGCAAAACTGAGTAGCTAATACAGAGTTTTGATATATTCCCTCACTTGTGTGCCTTATAGAACCTCTTACCCTGTCCTAGTTCTTTTGTATGACAATCAGTTTGATGTTCCTAGAAGAAACATTGGAAAGGATCATAAAATAAAGTTTATTTTATGTACATGTCTGAAAGCTTTCACACTAAAATCAGGAACAAAAAGAAAAAATCATAAAATCAAGAGCAAAACAAGAGTATCCACTATTACCACTCCTGTTCAATATAGTTCTGGAAACATTAGCCAGAGCAATTATACAAGGGAAAGAAATGCAGTATGGATAAGAAACAAATGATTTAAATTATCAGTATTTACTGATGACTCCTAGATTTAATAGTCAAATTCAGCACCATAAAGAAATATCAAGTAAACACTAAAAAATCAATAGAATTGCACTACACAAATAACAATCTCATTGAGATATTAGGGAACCAGCAATTTTCACAATAATAACAAGAACAATGAAATGCTTTGGAATAAATATAGTGGTAGAAATGAAAGCCCTTCATATAAAAACTACAGTATTTTTTAAAAGGAAATGTAAAGCATATCTGAAAATAGTAAGATATTCCTTGTTCTTTGTTAGACAAACTCAAGATACTGAAAACAGGCATACTTCTTCACTGCTGACTCAGATTTGAAGAAATCCTAACCAAAACACCAATGGCATATCTCACAGTAGTAGAGAAACTGAACCTAAAATTTCTGTGGCACCAGAAGAGACCTAGAGTCACAGAAGCAACCCTGAGCAGCAAGTGCAAGACAAAGGAAATCACAAAACACAATTTGAAATTGTTCCACAAAGATGCCATTATAAAATATCTTATTATTGGCAAAAATGAAAACAGCCCCCATGATCAGTGAAAGAGGCTAGAAGATGCAGAAAAAAATTTCCCAAGCACACTCAGCTGCTGAATCTTTGGAAAGGGGACCAAATAACTTCACTGGAAGAAAGGTAGCCTCTGTCATAAATGATGCTGAAATAACTGACCTTCCATAGGCTGAAGACTGAACTCAGAATCACATGTCTTACCATGCACCAAACTAAAATTGAAACAGACCAAGTTCTAAGTATAAAAACATAAACAATCTGAGGCTGACAGATTAGATTAGATAAAACTTTTAAGATATAGGTGTAGGCAAAGACTTTATGAACAAAACTCTAATCTCATAGGAAATTATATTAAAACATTTTTGCATAGCAAAAGAAATCCCCAACAGAGTGAAGAGAAAACCACATAATGGGAAAATATTTTTACTAGCTACTCCTCAGACAAAGGACTAACATCTAGAATATATGAAGAACTCAAAATCAAACCACCAAATTTAAAGACGCAAGCCAAAAATGAGCATCTAAAATAGATGTTTCTCAGATAAAGAATTAGGACATTAACAGAAGAAAAATAATCAACATTACTGACATTTGTGGAGCCCAAATTAATACAACAGAAATTCCATCTCAATACAAAAAAAAGTGACTATCATCAAGAAATCAATCAATGACAAATGCTGCAAGCCTGGTGAAGGAGTTGTTGGTAGGTATAATTGTTGATAGAATTGTAAATTGGTTCAAGCACTATGGAAATCAGTATGAAGATTGCTCAGAAAACTGAAACTAGAGATTCCATTTTACCTAAATTTTCCCTACTAGGTATCTTCCAATAAGAGTTAAATGCACTATACCACAGTGATATATTCCATAGTGATATATGCATACCCTTGTTTATAGCAGAACAATTTATAATAGCTAAAACTTGAAAGCAGCTCATATGCCCTTCAATAGATGAGTAGATCATGAAAATGTGGTTTTTATATGAAGTGTAGTACTAATCAACAAGCGAAGGGAGAGGGGGAAAGAAGAAAAGGAAAAGAAAAAGAAGGATAAAATGGAAATAAAATTTTTGTAAATGAGTGGAAGAAGAGTTGAAGGGAGGGGAGGGGAATGAGGAAAAAAAGAATTAAGCTATATTATGTACAGGTGATAACTTGCTATGATGAATGTGATCATTATATATGTCATTATATATATATATATATATATATATATATATATATATATATACCATTCTTTATATCATTATATGTATGTAACAAAATGTTAATTTAGGTAAAAAGAAATTAAAATTTTAAAAAGAAGAATAAACAACACATTTTTAGGTGATGAATATTTCTCCTAGGCCATAATTTTAATTGAAATAAGTCGGATACATGAGGGTAAATATTGCATGTTTCTTTTGTGTGAAAAAGCCAAATGGTAATTAAGGAGAAAAATGAAAAATAGATAATGGTAAGGAGGAAAAATATGTTTAAATGAAACTAGGATCAAGGGAAGGAGGGGAAAGGATGGAAGGGAAAAGTAATTTTAAAAAAGAATTTGGAGAGAAAAAATAGCTTTTACACATGGGAAACAGATAAAGGGTTGAAGGGAGGAAAGAGAGGAATTGGAAGAAAAAGAGAATTAAGGTATATTTTATACATATACCAATTCCCTAAAATGAACACGATCAGTATATATAGCAAATGTGCACTACTAAAAATATAGAAAGGAATCAGGGTATATTGCATAAAGCCACACATAAATGTATTCGTTTTGGCCAAGAGAAAGAAGAGGCAGGAGCAAAGAGGATAGCCTGTATCATGTCCTTCATTGAAGTTTCTATAGAAAATGCAATACAGAGCAAAACAAATTGTTTAGGACTTTTAGTTTGAATAATCTTGACAGATTTGAAACTGTAAGGATAAGCCCTATATAATGAGTTGTCTGATACTTAGCAATTAGGTGATTGAAGGGCAAGAAACATTGCTTCAGAAAGGCTAGAAAGAGAAGATAATAACTCTATATTAGTTAGTTATTGAGATATAACTCTATATTGGTTTAGTTCTCACATCCAAAGCTTGTTTCTGTTGTTGAGAATTACAAAGAATAAATAAAGGAAATCCCTCCAAAGTCAGAAAGGTTTATAAGATATCATAATATATAGAAAATTAAAAATAAAAATTTTGGTAAATATGTTCAACATCTTCCTCCAAATTGATGCTTGTTACAATTGATGTCCTTATACTGATGCATTATTATCATCAAAAAACATAGTTTGCATTACAGTTCATTGTTGTATAATCTACTGGTTTTATCAAATGTATAATGACACTTGTCCATACTTATAGTATCACCTAGAATAGGTACATTGCCTTGAAAATCCTGTGTTTCACCAGCTGTCCATTCCAATCCCCAATCCCAGGAAGCCCCTAATTATTTTACTCTATTCTTAGTTTTATCTTTTTGAAAATGACATTTACTTGGAGTTACATAGTTCATAACCTCTTTGTCAGTCATTTCCATGCTAGAGTAAAGTTAATCAGTAAAATGTGTTGTTTTGAATTTCTAATAAAGGTTTTTCTCACTTTTATATTTCTATTGTTTTCTTGAAATTTTAACTTCTGAGACATTCTATCTTTTGATGATTCATATTTGTACTTTCACATCATTGAAAATCTACTTCACTAATTTCCATAATTGTCTTTTTTAAAAATATGTGCCAGGTTGTTCTCTTTTTCTTCTGAAAAGGACTTACGTATTTCCAGTTCTTATATCCTATCATGTAGATCATATCCAGGATATTATGTTTGCTAAATTTTGGAGACTCTCTATTCTCATATATTTCTCTAAGTAGTACTCCTTTAGTTTGAACATATAGTAAAGTTGGTTGAGTTCAAACTGAAACTCTTCCTTGCAGAGTTGATATATTTGTGCTTAGTTGAGTTTCTTTGCTAACGCTCCATGCATATATGGCTTTGGAACTAGCCAGAGATATTGAGAAATATAATTTAAAGATTTGTACTTTTTTTATTCTTGGCTTTTTGGTTTTCTTTTCTGTTTTCAGTGTCAGAATTGCTACAATTTCATCCTTCATCACAAAGCCTGCACTATATCCTGCAGCTTCCAGTTTGCCAATTCTCATGCGAAACACGGGGAAAATGGGGGCTCATGCAGTGCATTTGTCACGTCACTATAACTAGACCTTCCTGCTTTAGTTTACCCCCCTGTATCTTTATGTCCAGAATTTATAATTGTAATTTATGGGAATGTTTCTTCATCATTAAATAGAACTTAGTCATTTTTCTTCTCTTGTTTTCCTCTCTTATTAGATACTCATTTGATACTACATGTGATCTGAACGAAAGAGTTAAGAAGCTATTGATACTCATTTGAATCTGTCCTCTTGGAAGCCTTGCAAATAATCTTCATAAGTAAAACTTTTCCTTCTGTTCTATCCCTGAGTTAAATAAGATTTCTTTTCTTTTTGCTTGTTTGTGTAGTGAGATTTTGAATTTCTAGATGACACTTTTATATCATATCCATTATTTTAAAGATTAAATTCATGTTAAAGTATTCATAGTTCTTTGATATTTTTGCTTTGATTTTTGTTTTTGTTTCTGAAGAATTTTTATGAGCTGAAAAATTAAGCCTCATTTTATTTCTTCATTGTATAGTAGTTATATATGTTGTCTGAAGTTCTCTTTGTTAAATGTTTTCCTTCTTTTAGTCTAGCAAAACTTGCTAAATACAAAGTGGTTTTGTTATATCCTGAGTAACTTATTTTAAATGAAATGTGTAATTTTGAAACAATGTTGTATTTTTTAGCAAGTAGGAATGTTTGATTTTATAATTTACATTTTGTTTTTCAATGATCCTTAATCCTCCTTCTTTGTTTCATTCATTTTTCTGTACCAATCATTGAAGAGATTCATTCTTTTCCCCAGATGCTACTCTTGCTATTGAACATATTATTTTCTCAAGATTGCTACTTGTAAATCTGTGCACTTCTGTATCCATTTCTTATAATTTATCACTGATCAAGTCTCAGAGTATTCTAAGTATTTTCTTTCTCGGAGAGAACTCCTTTTTTCTGAAATATTGGTATGTTTCTGGTTCTGCTTCTCTTATTTCTATGTTGCTTTCTCCTGTTTTCAACATAGTCTAACCAATTTTCCACTTTTCATGGACATGATTGTACTAGTTTGGAATGCTTGCATCACTATTACAAGGTACTTAAAATGTGTACTAGTCATGATATTCTCATTAAGTTTTTGACATGAGAGTTTAAGAATGTAGCTTGATCCTTTTGTTTCTCTGTACCATATTTGAATGATATATGTAACAATTCAAATGTTTGTACCTGAATTTCTCCTCTGGGGACCCAGCAATCCCTGGACTGCTATTGTTTGCTATTGTACACAAGGACAGCCCTGTGCCTGAAAAACTTACGTTGCTATTTTTCCTTTTGTTAAAAAGATATGCTATATTATTTCATTATGATATGTAGTGACAGAATGGCATCCTATTGCCTTTTGTTAAAGCAAAATTGTTAACACTATTCAAATTCCAACTCTTCTTATAATGTGCTTTGGAAAATGGAGATATTTTAGAAGAGCGAAATGTAGCAACTGTAATTTTCAGGTAGAAGGGAAAATACTATTAAATATAGTTTATTATGGGCCTCTTTTTATTGGATAATTAAAATGCAAAATTTCTATAGCAAGATCATTTTATAAAGTCTATTATCTTGTTTCACTACAAATCTGTTAAAATTTTATTATGTGGAACTTACATATTTAGAAGCAAATAATCTATTTTTTTTAATCAGGGCTAGATCTTTTATGTAGCCATCTGTCCTCAGCAAACCATAAGACCCAGAAAAGGTCTCTAAGCTCTTCTTAAAAGATTCTATTGCAAGTTCATGATGCTTTTTTAACTGCCTTTCCAATCAGCTGGTTCACCTCAGAGCATTTATACATCTTTACTTAACATATGATGATTTATTCAGTATGTCTGATGAGCCTTTGCTGAAGTTTCTGAATAAGAAAACATTGGAAACCACTTAAGAATCTAGATAACAGACATTCTTAATTCTGCAGAAATCATTTTCAAGCTTTCTTTAGTGAAATGCTCCTAACCAACTGAAATTTATATTTTTCTATGTTTTACAACAAAAATATCTTAGTTTATATACTTTTTCCTTTTTTTTTTTTTTTTTTTTTTTTTTGGTACTGGGGATATAACTCATGACCATGCACTTGCAGGCAGGCACTTATGCCGCTGAACTAAATCCCCAGCTGTATGCTTCTTCAACAGGACCGTACTTTAGTTCTCTGTCTTGAAAGTCCTTGTTTTGTTGTCAGGATACAAAAATCAAATGGTAAAGAAATAATCCAAAAAGAGGTAAAATATTGGAACAAGGCACAGGGGCCTATTTTCTCATTAGATTACTTAACAAAGGCTTGTTGATGGTCTTTCTAATAAAGTAGCAAACATTATGTCAGGTCTTAGGATACTTACAGTCGAAAGATAAAACAAGCTACTCTGATGCATCTCACTGTCTGGTAAGGAAGAGTCAAGGAAACTCCCATATGGCACTGTGGTAGTGATCTGATGAGAGGGATGTAACTGTGCTCTGAGAGTACAGGAAAATGACTCCTAGCCAGTGAGCCAAGCATCTTCACTGCTGCATGAAGCCTCCATATCCTGAACAACTTTCTTTACTATTTATGGTGGCTCTGGAAATAAACCTGGAAATGGAGAGATTTATCTTCAGAGAAAGTTGCATTGTTTGTTTTGTGCAACAGGAAAAAGGATGAATCTTATTGTCCTTAAACCTTACCTCAAACAAGTTGAAGTTTCAAGGATACCACAGGGTGGGTTTGTAAAGATTTTCTGAATTTTGTGAGACATACAAATGATACTTGTGCAGAAAACTAAAGGTGAGAGACTCTAGTGCTATTGGCCTAAGGCAGAAAACCAGAATTCTCTATTGACAGCAAGCTGAATTCCTCCTGAAAGTGGAGAAAAGGTGCATGTTTCTAAAAAGCAAAGGAGGGACTCCTTTAGGAACAATTCTCCTGGCTCTTAAAAGTGATCATGAGTGGTAACCTGACTCCAGTACTCTGATGAAACCTGAAACTTACAAGTTAAAGAGGAAAATTTTCAGAAGTCAGTTAAAGAAGTGTCATTTTCTTATAAAATAAAGAGCAAAATAAAAAGATAGTAAGAAATAGGGAGCTAGATCTTTCTCAAATGGAAAAGGATCAACAGATGAAAGGATGGGGGGGAGAAGAGAGGGTAGGAGAATGTGAGAAATAAATAAGATGTGTTATGTATGTGTGCCAACTACATACAAGGAACAGAAACATTATGAACTAGACATATATACAAAAAATTATTTAAGAAAAAAAAAAAAAGATCTGCACTGTGAGAGTTCAAGTGGGGAATCTCCAATAACAATGCATACCTGAAACAATAAGCAATACTTTAATTTCCATTTTGAGAAGGAAACAGTGTCAGTTTACCATAGGTTCCTCCATAAGTAAAACTTTGGAGAGGTCAAGAACCTTGGTTAGTGAATAAGGAAGAAGATTTTAAAAACAGAAAAATTCAGGGGAGGCACATACCTGTGATACAAGCACTCAAAAGGCTGAGGCAGGAGGATCATGAGTTCAAAGCCAGTTTAGGCTACACAATAAGACCTTGTCTCAAAACACAAACAAGTAAACAAACAAAAATAGAGAAGTAATCGATTTGCTCTCCTCCTTCTTGTTAGACACTGACCTCAACTGAAAGAAGGCAGAAGCTTTAAATTAAATTAGAATTTAAGTTTTCATGGTCATTTTGACTGAACTAAGTGGTATAACCATTACCTAAAATTAAAACTTTCAATGTTAAAGGAAGTATTTGCTTATGACCTAAGAAAAAACAAACTGGTACAGAAGTGAATAAAGAAGAGAGTCCCAGAACAGGTTTTATGGGATAATGAAAAATACAATAAAATTGTTCTTTATTTCGAAATATTGATTGAGTCCTGGTCATTCAGTAAAGCACTTTTAAAAAGCATCGGAACACAGGATCTGATAATTGTTACACACAATAAACCATCTAAATATACAATGAATATTTAAATTATAAAAACATTAGCATAAAAGACAGATTGACCTTAATCCCCATCAAATACACCCCTTCTCCTCAAGCACGCTTATTTCATCATTCTTGCCAATTTCTCAGGCAGTTCTGGAAGTCCTCTTTCATGAGTGTGTTTATGAAGTGTGACAAAAAATTCGGGGAATGCTGCCGCCCAGTGATACCCAGTAGAAGGACAGGCTCAGAAAAACTTTATAGTGTGTTCTCATCCACTTTGTTCACCAAATCTGGCACCATACAACTTTCCTAAACACAAAATGACTCTGAAAGTAAATGTGTTCAATTAAGTAAGGACATTGAGCAGCCCACACATCACAACTAAAGAGACTCATGAAAAAGAACTTCGAGAATGTCTTTAGAAAGTAGCACGAATAAGTGTTTAAAGTGAGACAGAGTATTTAAAGGGAATTAATGGCAATGCTTATCATAATACATTTTTTTAAAAAATTTAAATGTCCTGTATTATTTCACACCTTTTATCTCTTATATGGCTGAGTTTGAATTTGTGAATTAATTTTTATTAATAGACTTATATTGTAACTTAATTTCTGTATTTTTCTTTTGAAAGACAATTTAATACAGATTTAAATGTTGATTTATACTCATTAAAAATTTTGGATTCATAGAAAGGCAGAAAGGAAAAACGATGTGCTACCCACTTGTCAGTAGTCTCCATATTTATCTTTAACTATTTTGAGTATGGATATTTTTAAACTTGTTTCTAACATATGTGCAAACGTACTATTTAAAAATTTGTGTCCTGAAATTTTCCCATTTAACATTAAAGTGTTTTCAATATTGTCTCAATGGCTATGAACCATCACTTTTTCTTTATATATTTATTACTGAGTTTATGTTTGATATATTAGGATGAATAGATATCCATTATACAGTTCTTTAAAGTTTGTTAATATGCATTCATGTAACCATCAACCAAAAGTTTACTCTACCTTCTAAGTTTCCTAGTTTACCTGGAAAATTAAGATTCTCTGCCAAAGGCAAATATTACGCTAATAATGTTTTCAACTATAGATTAGTTTTGTTTACCTTTGATTTTCATAAAAACGGAATCAAACAATTGATACACCATTGGGCCTGACTTTTTAATGCTCAGTGCATTTCTGAGATTAACCTATGTTGTATGTGTCTGTAGGTAATTCCTTTTTCTTGATGAATGTTATTTCAGTGCATGATTACCTTGCAGATTTGTTAATCGTTCTCTTGTTGATGGACAGTTGAGGCTACTTCCAGCTTGAGGCTATTATGAACATCATAATGTAACCTTTAACATCACTGTAAAATCGTGTGTGTGTGTGTGTGTGTGTGTGTGTGTGTGTGTGTGTTCTGTATTCTCATTTCTCTTGGAGCAGAATTGTTGAGTCAAAGGTGATTGATTAAAACTTTAAAAATTATGAGCTTTTTGATTCCCAGGATGTTTGTAATATTGCTCATATCATTAGTAAATTTTGACAGTTCTCCTTGTTCCACATTCTTTCTAACAGTTGTTCTTCTCAGTCTTTTTGTTTAGATTTTTCTTTTTAAATAACTATAAATTTATGAGAAACTAAAAAACTACATGAAGTGCTTGTTATATATCTTTGGTATGTTAACATTAGAAAATTTATTGCTACTATATTAACTACAGATTTTCAACAGTTTTTAAATGCAAATTATTTCAATATCTATGGGTGTGAAAGCACGTGCATTTGTGTGTGTTGGAAAGTTCTATGCAATTATATCCCATATGTAGCCACTATAACAGTCAAGATACAGAACTGCTTCATCACCACAGAGGAATTCCCCTGTTCTTTCTTTTTTCTCTTTCTTTCTTTTTCTCTCCTCTCCTCTTTGTTTCCTTCCCTTTCCTCCCTTTCCTTTCTCATTTCATATCTTTCTTTCTTTCTTTCTTTCTTTCTTTCTTTCTTTCTTTCTTTCTTCCTTCCTTCCTTCCTTCCTTCCTTTCTTTTTCCCTCTTTACCCCTTTCCTTTCATCTATTTTCTCCTCTTCTCTTCTCTTCTCTTCTCTTCTCTTCTCTTCTCTTCTCTTCTCTTCTCCTCTTGTCTTGTCTCATCTCTTCTCTTCTGTCTGTCTCTGTCTCTGTCTCTCTCTGTCTAGTACTAGCAATTGAACCTAAGCGTTTTGCACTGATCTCCAGCCTTCTTTAATTTTTTTTTTTTTGTCACAGGCTCTTACTGAGTCACTAAATTGTGTAGGCTGAGCTCAAAAGTGTAATTCTCCTGTCTCAAGCTTCCAGGGTGTAGGGGTTACAGATGTGCACCACCACACCATGTACATATTATCACTTATTAGTTGCACACAGCCACCAATCTGTCTGTGCTCTGGCAACCACTAATGTGTTTTTAATATTAATTATTTTTGTCATTTCAAGTACTTTATATCAACAGAATCATACAGGGTGTGATCTTCTATGATTTAATATTTTCACTAAGTATAATATCCTTGAGATTTAGACAAGTTGTTATGTATGGCAATTCTTAGTTTTATTTTATTGTTGAGTATTATTGTATCATAGGCATATACCAGAGTAATCTCTCAAATGTTGATTAATTTCACGGCTGCTTCTGGTTTTTGTCTTTAAAAAGGACACATTCAACTTGTAAAAATAAAAATACTGTTAAAATTCATAC
Source organism: Cavia porcellus (assembly GCF_034190915.1). Classification (NCBI taxonomy): domain Eukaryota; kingdom Metazoa; phylum Chordata; class Mammalia; order Rodentia; family Caviidae; genus Cavia; species Cavia porcellus. The sequence goes on from NW_026947486.1 coordinate 74,530,338, forward strand.
ACAGGTTTCCATGTGGATGTTTTTATTTCCTTGGAATAAATGACCAGGAGAAAATTGGTCTGGTTTGCATGGTGACTTCATATTTAATTTTGTAAAAATCGCCATTTACTTTCTGGAGTGACTGTGCCTTTTGTTTTACTTTCATTGCTCTAATTGGAGATGGTGAACACCTTATCATCTACTTATTTGCATTCTGTGTATCTTCTTCAGTGAAATCTCTCATTTTATCTTTGCATATTTTCTAATTGAACCTTGTGTTTTTCTTACTAACTTTTGAGAATGTTTTGTGTATTCTATGTGTGAATCCTTTGTTGGATGTGCGCTTTATAGATAATTTCTAAAAATCATGCCTTTCTTTTTCATTTTATTGAAGTTTACTTTAGAGAAAAATTTTTAGTTTAGGTAAAGTGTAATTATCATTTTGCCTATGTACAGACCATGGTTTTGGTGTCATATCTAAGAACTCATCATCAAACTTTGAGTTCTAAAACTTTTCATCTAAATGTTCTGTAGTCTTTAATTTTACACTGAAATTCACAATCCATTTCAAATAATATATGTAGAATGTCAGAGCTTCAAATCAATGTTCATGTTAATTGGCTGTGAATAGCTAAGTATTTGAGTTATTGGCTGGAAACAATTTCTACCATTTAAAAGTTTTTGCAAATTTGTCAAAAACAAGCTATGTGGGCCTATTTCTGGATTCTTGATTTTATTGCATTGATCTCTGTATCTGACTTTCAGTTAATAATGCACTTTCTTGTTGCTATACCTCCAGCTTGTTACCCCTGATGTATGTCTTCTCTGCTTACTTCACAATGAACTCATTCCCCACTTGTTTTTCCCAGGGTTTCAGTGATCTGTCCAGATTATATTATACTGATAGGGGTTTCTACCCCAGGCAAAGACAGTGGAGATTTGGCTAGTTTAATTTGAGGATATAGAGCCAGAATTCATAGGGATCTTGTCAATTAGATTTTTGCAAGTTATCTTTTGTTTTCCCTGGAAAAGTACAGTTTGTATGACTACTTTTCTGTTTTACATACTGTTCATATATTAGCCATAAAGTGTTTCATATTTACTGATAACTGTTCATGGTGAGGGTGTGTATGTCATCAATTTCTGAGTGTTCTGTATCTCACAGTAATCAAAATTTTCTCTTACCTTAGTCCCACTCCTTCTTCATATTTAGTAGCACCTCAAATTTGGTTAGAGTATAATATACACTTTGGTATTTTAGTCCATTATCTTGTAGGTTGAATATATAGTTCCACAGTCCATGAAATTCAAGGATTTCTTTTTATACTAAAAAAAGATACATTAAGAGTCATTGACTTTCTTCATTTCTAAGGCAACTAGAAATGAAAGCTAGATGTTTGATTTCAAATTTAAAGCTGGTTTCCATCACATTAGGCAAATAAAACATATTATATATCATAGGACTGAATGCAATAGTTTAGTTAGATGAAAATAGTAGTAACAATACGAAACTGTTATATATATATATATATATATATATATATATATATATTCTAGAAAGACTATTTTAGTCATGAAATTATGTGTGCCCTTCTCTTTTGGGGTCTGCAATTCTTTTTATTCTTTTGATTGTAGTTTCTGTGTAGATCCAATATGTTGGTTAATTTCCTACCAAAAGCAAAAATAATTTCCTCCTTCTTCTTTGCAAGCTATAAAATACTATGTGTGTGATATTTTAGAACTCAGTTTTCAAAAACATTGACAACTAGTATACTGAAAATTGCATTGGATATTGTCAAACAAAAGCTGCTCATTTGGCAGATGAACAAAGCTAGGGCAAGCATCCAGTGACTGAATTTGGATGAGAAACAATTTTCCTCATGGTCAACCCAGGACTATTTTAGATACAATAGGCCACCTCTCCCTCCCTTCATTTACAGACATCCACTAGGACATCTTTACCTATGCATCATCTCTCATAATTCAGCTTCACCGACATCATTTGGAATTTTCAGGTGCACATAGTGCTAACTTCCTTTATAATATACATACATATACAATGATAGCTATTGCACAATTGAACAAGCAAGAAGCCTACCCAAAGTGCAATTGATTTAAGTTTATCACAGAGTACTTACTACTTATTTCACCTTTTAACCTTCTATACACGATTGTATTAGCATATTTGAATTTCCTTGTAATACTTTCATTCTCTTGAATGGTTTTATACTATTTTGTTATGTTATATGAACTTATGCTTAACTATTTCAAAGAAAGAGACATTATGGTAGCTACTGCTAATTACAGGTTGTCTTGCAGTGAAATAACACAAAATCTGTGTGAAGAATGTTCATTATACATATATACATATATATATATATATGTATATATATATATGAAATACTGTGTTGCTTACATTGTTTTGATCTGCTTTGTTATGTCCTTTTTGTATTAATCTCTTTAAAATAAAAAAACATATTTGCATTTATCTGAGTGCAAAGTAAATGGCAGTGAATTATATTTTATAAGTGCAGAACTAATTATTACTGTATTATACTATAAAATTAAAAGAAAATTATACTTCTGAGATGAATACAGACTTCATCAAAATTCCCAAACGTTTTTGTGCTCACAAAATAAGAATTGATTATTTTTAATTATCAAAAGCAAAATGATTAGCGAGTTGCAAGAACACAGAATTTGCTGTCATTTATTTTTTAGAGCTCAGCTCTCCAGCATGAAAAGTCTCCAATGAATATTAAAAAGTAGCAAATGTGAATTCAAATACATTGGCTGATAAGCCCCACCTACCTGTGAACCAATTGATGCTTGTCAAATTATTATTTTCAATTTTTTAATCAGAAAACAATTAGTAACAGTTTATTTGCATATGTGTTAGAGATAATGACTTAATCATATTTTAGGTTATTAGTAATTCAGGTGGTATATGTATTTGATTCTAGGTAGTATTTTAAAAAACATGTAAAATCTAGAATTTCAATATTTTTATTTTCTGAAAAAAACAAATTGTAACAATTTTATCACTGTCCCAAGCTTATTGGTGTCAATATTACTGTATCAGCAAGAAGATATTTAGAATATGTTCTTTGATAATGGTGAGGAAGAGCTCCTAAAGAAAACTTGATGTTGTAACATTAATGGGTTGTAAAAGATTTTGAAATGTCATTTAGTCTTATGTCCAGCTTTTGAACTAAATCTTGATCTCTTTACTCCTCCACTTAATTTTCAGTCAAACAATTTAAATTTATTATACTGAGTAAATATTTTCAATTTGTTGAAAGCCTCTCTACTATGTTCCAAGTTAAGTGGTATATTGGTCAGTTTCAATCATTGTGACAAAACAACCTAAAAAGAGGAAAGTTTATTTTGGATCATAGTTTCAGTACTGTTTGTCTTTTTTTTTTATAAAAGGAAATTTGTTTCTCTCAATATGTTTCTAATATGTAATTTTTTTAAAAAAGATACCATTTTAGGCAAATAAAAGTATTCACATGTATGTCACTTGGATCACCCAAAACTTTATAAGTAATGTTATCTAAAATTTGAGCAGTGATTTAAATTTTACGAAGTCAATATTAGCAATATTAATGCTATGACCAGTTATAGAAGATAGAGAGTGCTGGTGCTATGTGACTTAAATTGATATTAAAATGGCAGTTGAGATTATATATGAATATATTTCATTTATACAGCATATGCTTTATATATATAGTGAGAGGCCACCAAAAAATGTATACATACCAGCAGTCTGCCATACAAATAAATGTCAGAAAGCTAATGTCCACCTCTTTGAGACCCCTATATAATTGTATAGACTAAAGTTAATTTGTATCAATCTCATGATGTCTCAATAATTTAGCATTACAATATATTTACAAATTTTTCTTTCCCCAGTGCAGACATTTTTTCCTTTATGTATACATTTGAACCAAAGTCTTTTGTCTCACGTCCATTCCTCTTCTCATTCAACCACACTGTTTCTCTAACTTAACTTCTCTAAATGCACTTGATAACTCTATGTCTATGTGGGACCTCAGGTCTGACCATAAAAATGAGCATAGTATCCAGGTAATTTCTTCAAATAAATAAATTTCCTATTAATATTTTAACTTCTTCAACTCTTATTCCTGGAAGTCTTATTTTATCCTCTAAAACTTGACTTAATGGACCTTCTCTCTCATTACCCAGCACAAGTTAATATGCTCTAGTATATTGTTATCTTCCTGTATTTATAACTGTTCCATTATTTGCTGTCTGCTCAACTAGAATATATACAACTACAGAATAGACACTTTTTTATTTTGCTATTCATTCCATAACTCTAATACCTACTATAATACCTCTCACACGATAGATGTTTTTAGTTTGACGTAAATATTATATAAAAATGTACACTTAATGAAAGAACAAGTTTAACTATCTGTTGGTGGTAGAACTCATTAGAAATGGTACTAAATGATTGCTATTTCAAACCTCTGTTGAAATCTGTCATAGATCCGAGTTTGATACAATTTTGTAGTGAATGAATAACTTACTCTGTTTCCAAGGCTGCCTTAAACTGATGGATCGAAACTCACATAAGAGGAATAAATAACATTTTCCTGCCAGTTGCACAGATGTTCACTCAATATTCAGGCATTACAAATTTAAGATCTAATCATTATTGATGTCTAAGGCAATGATTTTGTTGTTGGTTGATTAAGTTTTCTGATAATTAACAATTTTTAGAAACCTGCCAAAACAGAAGGCTTAGTCCTACTTTCTCATGGGGTCACTGATTTCATTCTCCTCAAAGAAAACTGTCTGGAAGAAATTGGTTAAAGATTATGGCAGACTTGAACCAAATATCAATGCTGATCAGTGGATACACAGCCAAAAGTACCAGGTGAAATTTTGACAGCATAATTGTTGCAAAGGAAGCTACAGATGGTAATTATGTGTGGCTCTGAAATTATGAGAGTCAGGAAAACATCATTCTCAGAAATTTTTGGTGATTTGGGCCAATGTTAAATAGATTAGACTGGTCACACATAAAAGTCTTACACCATAAGTGATAAATTATATTATTTTGAGTGGGGTCTCTTCTTGATCTTGATCCAAAGCCATTCTACCATCTCATCAAAAGGACTAAATAATAAAACCAGTAATCTATGACACATATTTTTGTAAAACTTTGTTAGTAGAGATGTTTTCTTATAGAAAGTTCCAAAATGAAGACTGCATTAGTGTCCAGGGAGCCCTGTTCAGGAGAAAAAGTGTCTGCATTTAGCAAATGTAATTTTTCTGCCCATACATTCACAAAAACTGTTGAACAGAGTGAAATTCAGTGTATGGTCTGAGTCTTAACCATCTCCATCGACTACTTATATTCTTAAACATCGTTTACTTACTAATGGTCCTCTTGTTGACATAAATATTCAATGCCTCAAAAATCGCATGCCAAAGTAAACAGAGATTATTGTGAATGTCCTGCTTACTCATTGTATTTTTTTCAGATTGTACATTTTGAATGTATCAATCCATTTTAAGAAGTTGGCAGGGAAGACCAAGTGAAGAGACATCCACAGTCCTTCTATATTCCAGCTAATAAGAGTATGCATATAACAATTTGGATAATAATGCATGTGAGTGTTCTGTCTCAGGAGGCATGTTATTCTTTTCCTTTTCACTTTATAAACAGCATGTTTTCCTCCAGAGCATGTGAAAATAAAATACTTTCTGATGCTTAAATACAAAACAAAAGGCCCACCTTTTATAGAAATGTCCCCTTTTGGGTGTTCATTTATATTCCACTTTGAACATCATTTTTACTTCTAGGAAAAACTATGCTATCAACTCTGCTTATTTATTTGTAATGGAACCTGTGAGCATCTAGTTGTACATTACAAACATTAAAACATAAGTTATTCAAAATATCGTAAGAGAAGCCATTCTTTGCCTCACTATGCTTTATTGCCATAGCTCATCTGTGCGAACTCTCACGTCTCTTTCATAATGACAGGAATTTTCAATATCAAAATGGAAACCTTTGTCTAAATATTTGATTTCTACAGAGGTACAGGCATAAAATTTAAATTACAAGCCCATGTAAGTACTTGTGCAGTATTTTCTGTAGACAAATGCTCCCAAATTGTATATTATATATATTTTCTATGTATGATTCATGTAAATTTGGCTTTACAGGTAGACATAATTTACAAGGTAGTCAAATTAGAGAGGTTTATTTTCTCCTGAATACACCACACATACACACATGTTATAGTGTTTAATGTGCGTCATTAGATACACATTCCTTTAGATTTTAAACATGTTTCTGCTTTAATAGGACTTCTATTTAAATAGAAATACAACTGAGTAGAACTCTTAAATCTTTATCAACATAAATTATTTGCTAAGATTCATGTAATGCAAAAATAACATCCAAGTTTTAAATTGGAGATATTTCAGGAACACAGCAGCTTAATAAGCATGCTAACAGCATGGCAACAGAAAAGCAAAAAGCTCTAACATTTTTCATTTCAAATTTTTGTGAGAAATTAATGTTGCCATCTATGTGAGCATATTTGTTCAATGAAATATTTTAAGCATTAAACATTTAGTAAGGTATTGGAGCAGGAAGGAGCATGAAATGCTCTAATTCAAATCACTTCCACTTTAGGGGATGTTTAATAAGACCAGTAACTGAGTCTTAACCCAGTATTTTTTATAGTAAATGGATCTCATTACTATGCTGTATAGAAATTGTTGGTGCTTACTTTCTAAGTAATAGTTTTATACTCACAGACTGCAGCTTGATTATATAACCATATGATGTGACATAAACCCAACCTTTTAAAGTGTGACTACAAAGCAAGGCCCTTTCTCAAAAAACAAACAAAAACCCCCTAAATAATGAAAAAATAAAATATGACTAGTCATGGCATAGAAACAAGATAAACTGCTTACCACACAAAGTAAGAGAATTAAGTGCCATATTTTAACATACACTAAAAGCTCATTTATACTACAAATGATCTTGAAAGTGAAGTGCTAGGGTTAGGCAGGCATCATGTATATATAGAGTAAGTTGCTTTCTAGTATCTTATTCACCAATATTTCCCACTGTAACTGAAATTCCACTATGAAAGAATCACTTATCTCTGGAAGTTTTCAGTTTGAAACAATATTCATAGTTAAAATCTTCATAATTTCTCAGATTGCTTTCCAGGCATTCCACTACACAATGGCAGGTCCCATATTAGTAAATGACAAATAAAGGAATGTTTGTTAGTGAAAAATAAAAATAAAGGCTACAGCTTAGACATACTTCAAGGGCAACCACTTATAGTTGTCATGTAGCTGATTTTTTTTTCCCAAAAGATTGTTCTAATCATAAAAAAATGTAAGTTTTGTGTCCTTGACAGTATGGGTCAGTGAAATTAAACTACTTTGCTATAAATAAATCAGGATAAGCAGCTCTACTTGCCTAACCAAGAATGTTAATGTCTAAAAAACAATAATTAGAAAGGTCAAACTTCTTTCTACTTTACAAATGTGCTGCATTGGCTATGAGTAGGACTCTTTATCACACTATTTGAAATCTCTTAGTTCACTAAACTAAAAATGTTTCTGACTTGAGATCATTTTAATTTTGAGAAGTTTGGTGGAAAACTGAAATGATATACAGCATTAGAGAACTTTGGGCAATAAAAATGTGCTTTTCTACATACATTAGATTTGAAGATAGCATCTGTCTATTAAAGCATGTATTGCAGTTTCAGCCTATAAAAGAACTAAATTCTGTTCAAGCTTAGAAATAAAGAAAGTAAAAGATTTCAAGTTCTTAACCAGGTCCAGTTCTCCAGATTTATCATTCTGCAGGGCAAGTAGTTGCACATCATCGGGAGACTAATGGTGGAAAATTAAGAGAACGTTTAAATTTATTTAAATCTATTGTATCATTACCAGCATAACACAATACACTGATGATTTCAAATCCATCCTTGCTACAAATTATACTAAATCCTGACTATGCTATGAACTCCTCTTTACAATGAGAAAGTCAAGGATTAAATTATTTTAAGGTCAATACTATACTTACTTCCTTTCTTTCCAAGTATGTTTCATTTTCCTTCAATTGCTGTATCTTGCCTCAGATTTTGACTCTAAACTAAGATTTAAAATTGAATTAGATTACTTTGATGGAAAAGAGAAACACTTGTTTCATGAATGTTTCCTATTTTGAAGTGGTTCAACAGCCTGTGGTAAGTTTGAAATGTAAAAGTAATCTCACTTTTTTTCTTGTGATATTGTCTGGCTCCATGCTGTGAGTTAAACTAAATCATTTTATTTGTTCAGTAAGTATTTTCTAGGAGCTGTGGAAACCTAACATGCTAAAACAAATGATCTGTACATACTAACATTGGTCTCCTTTTTTTGAAAATCCTGCTGTGTCTAACTTGAGAAGATTCTTCACTTGTGTCTGGGCCATTACGAAGTCTACATTTACTAGTTCGAGGAAGTTCCTAGCCTGTTGGGTCAGACTGTTTGGATTCAAATATTTGTTACAGTTTGAGCCTGTGGGATGTAATGTAACATCTGTAGGTTTCCTTGGAAAACTAGGATACTAACGGTGCATGATGTATGTATATTTTTGAGGGCTAAATGATACATCAATGTACTTAGAACACAAAAAATACCGAAGTGATTTATTATTTAAATCTTTTATTTTATATTACTCTTTTTCTGGGAGCTGGAAATGAAGGGATGAAAATAGTTCTTAGTAAGGAAGTGAAATAATTATCATACCCCGTGACCATTAAGGTAACCTATCAACTCACAGAAGGATCAGGGAAGATTTCATTGACAATATAATTTTAAATTAGAAAGATAGAGGAAATGAGTAGCTTCTAGGTAGAAAATGAAGGCATGTAAAGGGAGTACCAGTACTCTAAAGAACACAACAGAGCATGTGATGAGTTCAGTGTACTGAGAAAAGTTACTTATCATCAGTGATGGACCATATTGCACAAAAGACAAAGACCACAAGTCTGAATCAAGAAATTTAGACTTTAGACTTTTCTATCTGCACAATGTAAAATCTCAAAATATTTTAAGCAAAGATGAATAATCATATATGCATTTTAAAATGATTAGTATGGCTGGAATATCATAAAGATACCAAAAGTAGGCAGAATAATTAGGAGGTTGTTGAGAGGAAAAACTGAGCTGATACAGTGAAAATGAGGTTTAAATAAGTAGAAAAAACACAGAGATAGTAAAGAGGTAGAGTAAGCAGTACGTGTTGCCTGATTCTATGCAAGAAAGAACAGGAAGATTCAACGATGTAATTAAGGGAATGATTTTGGTTCACCTACAGCATAGAGACCAAAGACATCTCAAGATTTGTCTTAAACTTTTTTTCTATGCCCTTGTGTAGGAAAAAGAATGAGTGCCGTAATGGAGAGAAATAAGCAAAAAAAAAAAAAAAAAAAAAAAAAAAAATCAATTGAATTTGGTTCCGTGCATTTTGAGTGGAAGTCCCTGTAGAGCTACACAGGCTAACACTGTTTTGAAAGAATGGATTTGAAGCTAAGGAGAGAAGTCATGGTGTAGATTATGTCTTAATAGGATCTATCTATGGTCTACTCCTTGAACCTAGACTAATTACATAATCTTCTTAAAATGACTTTCAATAGGTTTTATTACAAGGTATTGCCAATCATACTCTAGTGGTGCTCTCAAGTCTTTTTAGATTTAATCTTAAGAATGTTCACATTTTGGTCTGGATATAGCTCAATCTAAATCAGCTGAGTACTCAACACACTACATAGTTCTAAGTTCCTCTAGATAACCATGACATGTCTGGTCTTCACCACTGATTTTCATACTAAGCATGAATTTTGCAAAGGCTGTTCATCTCCTTGTCCAATAACATATCTTCTTTCAAAGAAGGGATGATAATAGTCAGAACATCTTGTCCCTGCTTTGCAGAAGAATTTGGAAAAAAGTGATGACTTAATCATATATGCCTGGCATCAAATATTAATTTTAAAATTTTCATGTTCCTTAAAAAGTTTCTGATTCCCATAAAACCTTACATTTAAAATTTCCTGCTGGTAACCACCTTAGGTCTGGAAAAGCAGTAGCCAGCTCCACCCCCATGTGCTCCCCAGATGGCTGCTACTTGGCATGCTTCCCATTGGTGATCAGCACCAGCAACTTAAAGCAGCACTAATCCTTGCACCAGCACACCTCCTGGCTACCATTTAGTACCCACAGCCAGCTATGTCTCTAAGAAATCATAGATAATGTGGGAAGTGTCTGGGACTCTACAACCCTCTTTTCCAGAAGAACTCAGAAAAATATCAAGACAAAGAAGCAAAGGCAGTCTCTGTCCTCCAACCCAAGCAGAGTAAGTCCAGGAGATATAAATATAGAAACTGGAAGATGCACCTGAAGTAAAAAGACAACTTCATGAGATTATAAAAGAAATTACATCAGAAATACTATCTCTTACAAAAGAAGAAATGAAAAATATAATAAAAGAATTGTTTAGCATATTTAAAGAAAGCATAGATATAAAATAGATGCATATAGGAAAATGAGGGAAACCTTGAATGGACAATATAAGAAAGCTTTAGAATGCAAAAAAAAAATTCAAAGAGATATTCAGGAAATTAAAAATTCCATTGAAAGCTGAAAAAACTACTTGGAAAAAAACTGATGATAAACTTTCAGATCTTGAAGACAAGTTTTCAGCCAGTGATTGCAAAAGGAAAGATGTCTTTAAAATAACAAAGAACCAGGAAACAACTATTCAATGGCTCCAAGACAGTTCAAAGAAAAATAAGAGTGATGTGTCAGCAAAAAAGCAGGGTCTAAACAAAAGACATAAAACAATTTACAGAACTAATAGCAGAAAATTTATAAGTGAGTCATGTAGACCTCAACGTTGGCGTAATCAAAATAAATCTATACCCCCAAAACATAATAATCAAGATCTCAGAAATTCAGCACAAAGCAGAGTATAAAAGCTGTCAGAAAAAGAAATAGATCATCTACAAAGAAATACCCATCAGAAACATAACAAACTTCTTAACACAAATTGTCAAGTGAAGAAAAGCTTGAAGTATTTCAAGTCTTGAAAGAAGACAACTTCCGGGGCTGGGGATTTAGCTCAGCCACATAAGTGCCTGCCTTGCAAGCAGGCAGTCGTGAGTTCGATCCCCGGTACCAATAAAAAGGAAAAAGACCAAAAATAAATAAATAAATAAATAAATAAATAAAATAAAGATTAAAAAAAAAAGAAGAAGACAACTTCCAACCCACACTAATGTAATCTTCAAAACTATCTTTCAAAATTAATGAAGAAATAAGATAGTTACATAACAAAGAACAACTTAATGTATTCATAAACCTCAAACAAACCTACAAAGAATATTGAAGGACATGCTAAGAGAGAGAAAAATTACCATAGTTCCAGGAACAGTGGCAGAGGTGTATCACCAAGTGGGGCAAGCAGTCAAATGGAGGGGAAAAGCAGGAAGCCAATGGCAGAAAAATAGCAAGCCAGAGATGGGCCTGTGCATGTTGGCCATAAAGATTAACATAGATAGCCTCAGTTCACTAATAAAAAGAAATGCAGGCAGAGTGGTTCAGGAGACAGGGTTCATCAATATGAATTATTCAAGAAACACACTTAACTCAAAAGGAAATTCATAGATTGAAAGTGAAAGGAGAGAAAGCAATGTTCCATGTTACAGGGAACCAGAAAAAGCAGGGATAACTTGCCCATCAACTGTAGAATGGATAAGAACGTTATGGCACTTTTAAAAATGAAAATTACTCAGCTATAAAGAAAGATAGCCACAAGGCTCTTGTAGGTAAATAGATACAACTTGGAATCATGCTTATGGGTGAACTGGTTCAGTCACATGGGTGAACATCGTGTGGTCTCCCTAATATAAAAAAGTGAAGCTGGGTGTGGTAGTGCATGCCTGTAATCCCAGCACTGGGGAGGCTGAGGCAGTAGGATTGTTGAAAGTTGGAGACTAGCCTGGGCCACACAGTGAACTCAAGGTCAGTCTGAGCTGCATAGCAAGACTTTGTCTCAAAAAGATAAAAAAATAAGTGAAGGGGTTAGTGGGATCCAAAATGCACAATAAATATTGTGAAAGTGAAAGTGGAGGGAATGTCTAAAAAGCAAAGGGAGTAGCCATTTTTAATTTCTTATTACCTTATTTTAAAACTTTGTATTGTTTTATTTGAGTTTATTCTGTTTTGTTTTATTTGTTCTTATTACATCTAATGGTATGGGGAGCTATTTCAAAGATAATAAGATACACTATGATAGCTAAGGTTGATTTCCTATAATCATGTTTCAAAGCCCTGTATTGCTTTCATTGCTTTGTTTTGATTGATTTTTATACTGTGTCGGTTTTTTTTTATTTTAATATTTTTGGTGGTATAGGTAGCTACTTTGAAGATAACAAGAGGCATTATGGTAGCTGTAGTTGATTTCCTGTAATTTTGATTTGAAATCCCGTATCACATTCACTACCTTGTTTGACTGAATATTCTGTTTTATTTTGTGTGGTTTCATTCTCTTTAAAATTAAAAAAAAAAAAACTTACATTTAATCAATGAATGTATTCAATAGAAAAACTGAGTCACTAATTTGTCAATTAGTTATCAAAGTTATCAAACTTTATTCTTTGGACTCTACTCCACATTCTCACAAAGTTTTAAAAATAATATATTTTCTATTTTATATAAGTATGTATCTGTGGCTCCTTACCAAATGGAGGCTGATAATGAAAAATCAAACTAAGCTGATTTAGACATGGTGATGTGAAGTGCACCCCGAAGAGGTCCAAATACAACATTTCCAAATATTGACTTTATCCTTGAATACTCTAGACCACAATAATAGCTCTAAACTCTGTAACATTTATTATCCATTAGTAGTTTTCATTTTGCTATAGTGATTATGTAACATATCTTTGATTTTCATTGATCTACCCACGACTAAAACTGTAGAGGCTGAGAATGTGACTCAGTGATACAGAACTAAATAATGATGCTTGAAACTAGGGGTTAAATTTCGTGCACTGTAAAAAACAAACAAACAAAAACATGCTTTAAAGGAGGAAGAGCTACATCTTAATGGAAGCAAATGTAATAACATTTGTAAAAGCATAGATTGAATGTCTTCTGTATGAAATTGCTGTAAGTGTACACACAAGGATCAGTTAAATAAAATTACAGAGCTAAAAAGAAATACTTAAAATTTTTGTCAGTTGAATTTTACCAAAGCAAATAAAAAAACCAATAATTTCAGTACGTGATGCTCAGACCACTGGATATTTTAATACAAATGTCAATGCATTTAGATCTCTGATTCACACACTATGTAAAAATAACCCCACATGTATTGTAGACATATATTTAAGAACTAAAACATTAAATTTACAGGAGAAAAGTAGAAGAGAAATTCTTGGTGATCTTGAGTTTCATGAAGAATTTTGGACCAACATTCAAAATATAATCCATAGAATAAAAAATGATAAATTGGACTTCACAAATTTTTTTAAAAAGTTCTTTAAAATGTACCATTAAAAAAATAAAAGTAAACCAGTCATGTGCTGCATACTTGTAATTCTAGCTACACAAGAGGCTGAGTTAGAAGGAACACATGTTCAAAACTGGCCTGGAGTACTTAGTGAGATGCTATCTCAAAAATAAAATGGTTTGGGGTGTTTTTCAGTGAGTGCTTGTTGGTTATGTGGTCTCAAGGTCCATTCATTTAGCAATAAATATCTCAACTTTATCTTTCTTTATAGCTCATTGTAAAAAAAAAAAAAAAAAAAAAAAAAAAAAAAAAAAAAAAACCCACTTTTTTCTCCCTAAACTGTGCTATTATAAAAATGGGTGTGCATATATCATTTTGGTGTGATGTTTCTAATTATTTTAGGAAGACATCAAGAAAGGGAATAGCTGGGTCAAATGGGACTTCTAGTTCTAGATTTTGAGGAGTCTTCACACTGATTTCCAAGTCGGTTTTACCAGTATACACTCTCACAAGCGAAAAGTGTTCCCTTTTCTCCACAGCCTCACTAGCATTTATCGGTTGATTTTTTTTTTTTTTTTATGATAGCCATTCTGCTGAAGTGAGATCAATCTCCCAATTTTTTTTTTAATTTGCATTTTTTGAATGACCAGTGATATTGAACTTTTTCATATATTTATTTGCCACTTGTCTACTCCTCTCATATGACCATTTTTGGATTGGGTCTTGTGATTTGGGAGTCTGATATTTGAGTTCTTTATACATTCTAGAAACTAGCCATTGGTCTGAGAAGCAAATGCCCCAAAATTTTGCCCACTCTGTGGGTTGTCTTTCATTCTGTTAGTTATTTCTTCAGCTGCACAAAAGACTTTTTTTTCTTTCTTTCTTTCTTTTTACCAGTACCGAGAATCAAACTCATGACCGCCTGCTTGCAAGGCAGGTGCTTAGGCCGCTGAGCTAAATCCCCAGCCCCTACAAAAGACTTTTTAATAAGATAAATCCCAGTTGTTGATTCTTCCTATTACATAATCTGGGTTTTGTTCATGAAGTCTCTACCTACACCTATGTCTTTAGTAATTCTACCTATCTTCTCTTCCAGCAGATTTAGTGTTACTTTTTTCATATTTAGATCATTAATCAATTTTGATGTTAATCAATTTTAATTTCATTTTAATGCATGATGATAGACATGGCTCTAGTTTTTTCTTCAGCATGTGAAAAGTCAGTTTTCCCAGTATCATTTATTGTTTTTATTTTTATTTATTTATTTATCTATCTATCTATTTATTTATTTATTTTGAACTCACAACTGGCTGCTTGCAAGGCAGGCGCTTATGCTGCTGAGCTAAATCCCCAGCCCCTTCCAGTATCATTTATTAAGGAAACTTTCTTTCGGTGAACATGTTTAGACATTTTGTCAAAGATAAAGTGGATGTGTGTGTGTGTGTGTGTGTGTGTGTGTGTGTGCGTGTGTTGAGCTCTTTCTGCATATTGTAGTCTGTTAAATTGATCCTCTAATCAGTACCTAGTGTTTCTATCACAGCAGGAGTTCTCTAGTATAACTTCAAGAAAGGGATTGTGATGTCCCCTATCTTGCACTGTTCCCTAGAATCAGTTTTGTTATTCTACATCTCTTCTGGTTCCAAATTAATTTTGAGGTTGTTCTAATTCACTGAGATATGTTCATGGTATTTTGATTATGATTGCAGTAAATCTGTATAACAGTTTTGGGAGTGTGGCCATTTTTACTAAGTTGGGTCTTCCTACCCAAGATCAAGGAATAGCTTTGAATTTTCTGATATTCTCTTCAATCTCCTGTTTCAGGTTACTGCACATTTCAATGCCAAGATCTCTTACTTGCTTTGTTAGATTAATTCCTAAGAATTTCACTTTTTAATGCTATTGTGAAATATGCTGTTTCACTAATTTCTCTCTCAGGAAGTTTGTTATTTGTATACAAGAATGCCATTAATTATTGAATGTTTATTTCATATACAGCTATGTGAATCTATTTAGTTATTAAATCTATGTCTTTGAGAGAGTTTTGGGTATCTTCTATATAAAGTGACATATCATCCACAAAAAATGGTTATTTAACTTGTTCATTTCCTACCTTTATTCTTTTTATTCATTCTTTTGTCTAATTACTCTCACTGATGTTTCTGGAACAATATTAAATATCAGTGGGGATAGTGGACCTCTTGGTGTTGTTTCTGATTTTAGAGTGAAAGCTTTCCATTTTTGACCATTAAATGGATGTTGGCCTTTGATTTTTCATATATGGCTTTTGTCAGATTGCGATAAAGAGCGTCTATTCAAATTTCAGTAAGGCTTTTTAATAAATGGATGTTGGACGTTCTCAAATGCTTTTTATGCATCTATTGAGATGATCATGTGATTTTTTGTGTTCAGCTCTGTTGAAATGGTATACCACATTTCATTTATTGATTTACATATGTTAAATCGTCCCTGCATTACTGGTGTGAATTCTACTTTGTTATAATAAATAATCTTCTTTATGATTTGCTGCATTCTGTTGTCAGTATCTTTTTTTAATTTTTTTTTCATTTTTTTATCAGTACCAGGGTTCAAACTCACTACCATGCACTTGCAAGGCAGGAGCTTATGCCACTGAGCTAAATCCCCAGTCCTGTTTGTAAGTATCTTATTGAGGAATTTTTTTAGAGAGATTGACTTGGAGTGCTCTTTTTTGGTTAGGTCATTCTCTGCTTTTTCTAGCAGTGTAATAGTGGCCTTCAAGAATGACTTAGGGTATATTGCTTCCCTTTCAATTTCATTAAAGAGTTGAGGATTAATGGTATTATATCATCTCAAAATTTCTTGTAGAATTCAGCAATTAATCTGTTTGGACTTGGGCTTTTCTTTGTTGGTAAGTTTTGAATTACATTTTCAATTTCATTGACTGATATTGGGTTATTTTGAATTTTTATATCTTCTTGATTCTACTTTGGAAATTTACACCTAAGAATCTGTCCACTTTTTCTATGTTTTATATCATATTAAGGATTCCAGAAGTAGTTACTGATAATCTAAATTTCCAGAGTAGTGTAATCATCCTTTTCATCCTAACTGCATGCATTTGATCTTTTCTTTCTTTTCCTCTTTTTGATATGTCTAGCTAAGAGTTTATTAATTTAATTAACCTTTCAAAGAACCAACTGTAATTCACTGGTTCTTTGTATTGTTTTCTTTGTCTCAATTGTTGCTACTTTTATGGTTAGGAAATGGAGGTTAACCGTTAATATAGTATACAATGTGATAAACGTTTACCACTAATTTAAGTACTACATATTTCCCCAGAGGCTAAATTTTTTTCTGATAACACTAAAAGTATAAATAATAAAGTAGGAAGAACACCAGAATTAATTTTGGCCCTGGTTCTCTCCATATTCACTCATTTATTTATTAATAGTTTTAGAGAATTTTTTTTAATTTTATTTTGAAGATAATAAAACCAATTGAGAAAAAAATGGGTCAGTCAAAACAAAAGGATGGACATAGTACAGGACTTAAAAACAAAGTGTAAGGTGATCTACAATGGTTACCATGATATCTCTTGCTATCTTTAATAGAATTGCCCAAATCATCAGGCATGATAAAATTGAACATGCAGTACAGAACAAAATCAGTAAAAACAAAACATTGGAGACATTATAGGACTTCAAGGGAATATAATAGTCAAACCAGAATGGGTATCATAGTGAATCTTATTGTCTTCAGAGTAGGTACCTATACTCTAAGACTTATCAAACATGACAGATTTGAATAAAATCAGTCAAGACAAGACAACGATCAAACAAAACAAATTTAAATAAAATCAGTCAAAACAAGACAATGAAAGCAATATAGGGCTTCAGATTAAGTTAATAGGAAATTAAAAATGTTTACTGTAGTATATTCTGCTATCTTTGGAATAGTTTTCCATGTCATCAAATCTAGTACAAGTAGACAAACTGGAACAGAATAAAACCAAACCAAACAGAGTAATACAAACAATATGAATTTCAAATCATGATACAAGATTAACAGTGTCCTCTGCCTTTCCTTTTTAGACAATTCCTCCCTTTTCATTTTCACAGGGTACATTGTATATTTTGTATCCCACTAACTCCTTTAGTTTTTAGATTAGAGAGGCAATCTGCTAAATGGTTCTGAATCTTTTTACTCTTGAGTTTAATCTCAAGTTGTATCCATTTAGCCCCAAGAGCCTCAAAGTTTTCCTTCCTTATAGCTGAGTAGTTCTCCATTGTATGAAAGTGTTATCTGTTTCCTAACAATCCGAAGCTGAAGGGTGAGCTACCCCCAATTTTTTCTGGTTTCCTTTCACATGCAACATTATTTTCTCATCTTTGACTTTTAGTCTATAGAGGTTTCAGGTTAATTATATTTCTTATATAGAGCATCTTGATGGCCCCTATCTCTTGATCCTCTCCAGCTATGTTTCTTTTTATTAGTGTATTAAGGCCATCCATATTAGCAATTATGGCCAACTTTCTCTGCCTCATCTCTGCCATGCTATATTTCTGTTGCTGTTTGTCTACTTTTCCCTCTAATTCCAATGTTTGCCCTATTCAGTGAGCCCCTCTGCTGCTGTTCCTGAAGCCATTATCTGATCCAGCCCACAGATCAAGGCCGTGGTCCTCACCTGGAGAGGGGATGAGGATGGGGGGATGGGCAAGAGAAAAGAGAGATGGAGACAAGGTGGGATTCTATTCAAGTCTCCTTTATTCTTAAAATGGCTACAACCTATATAGGGTGGAGGCGGGCCAATGGGGCAGGAAGAGGGCATGGAGTGTTATCTGATAGGTCATCATCACATCCGGATATGTGATGTAAGCAGGAGAGGATTATGGGTAATATAGGCAAACATGAGGATCATGGGAAATGTAGGCAGATGTGGCAGAGGCCCACAGGAGGGCAAGATAAGGTGGCAGCAGTGAGATATGCCGCTGCCTACAATTATTTTTTTCTCTCTCTCTCAAATGTCCTTCAGTATATTTTGTAGGGTTGAATTGGTGGCCATGAACTCCTCCAGTTCCTCTTTATAATGGCAGCATCTTGTTTCTCCACTAATTTGAGAGAGATAATTTTTCAGGATACATCTATCTGGATTGGAAGTTATTTTCTTTCAGGGCTTGGAATATTTCATTCCAATCTCTTCTTGATTTGATGGTTTGTGCTGAGAAGTCTGTCGTGATTCCGATGGGTTTTCCTTTATAGGTGATCTGTTTCTTTTCTCTTGCTGCTTTTTATATTCTGATCTTGTATTGAATTTCTGGAATATTGATTATTATATGTCTGGGTGTAGATCTACTTTGTTTATAGCTGGCTGGAGTTCATTATGCCTCATATATATGAATATCATTTCCTTTTCCTATGCTTGGGAAGTTTTCTCTAATTATTTCTTTAAATAGTCTTTGTATTTCATTTGTGAGTATATATTGGTGAACCACACAAATACAGCACCTTAGTTTACGTAGCTTACATTCTGTTAGGCATGAGAGAAAATAATCAAATAACTGTATAAGAAAATTAGCAAGTTCAATGAATGAAATGAATAGAGATAATTGATGGAGTGTAATGAGGGCCTCCTGGTTGGCATAACCTTAGGGATAGTGTCTTTCAAGAGTTAAAGTTTAAGATGATTCCTGAAGAATGATAATGTGTATCATGCTTTGGATGGAGAATGCCCTACCACACAGAGGCAGAACTTTTGGAAGGCAATGGAATCGTGTTGGTGATATAGTGGACTCATTGTTAGAAGGCAGGATATGATTAGATGGAGCTGGTCACTGGGGATATGAGATAGAAGAGTATAGCATACTCCCCAGATCCTCTTTTCTGTCTGCTTCCTGTGTACCATGATGACAGCTGCTTTTCCACACTCAAACTCTTCCACCATGTGCTTTACATTATTAAGTTTGCCAAGCATAGACTGACATTTTGCAGCTGTGAGCCAAAATAAAATCCTCCTGTCTTAAACTGTGAGTAACAGGGCTTTTGCCCTAGCAATGAGAAAAAAAAACTTTAAAAAATAAACCATTCATGCAAGCAGAAATGGACACACATTCTAGATGAGAGCAGAGACATGTACCAAAGCTCCAAAGTGGGGAGTGGCATACCATATATGAGGAAGCAAGAGATAACCTGCCTGATTACAGAATAAGAAGTGACTGTGGGCAGTGTATGCATTGAATATGAAATAGTTAAAGGACAGATTATTTAAGAGCTACTGTGCTATGGCAATTAATTTTGATTTTGCTTCAAGCATGAAGAAAAGACATGAAAATATTTTAATAAAGAGAACAGTTTGATACATTTTTTATGTTTTTTAAAAGACATCTCTGACTTCTATGTGCAATAATGATTAAAGAGGTCACCTGAGTCACAAAGATTACTTGAGACACAAGCGGTGGTCATGGAGAGACTAACAAGAGAATAAACTATGCTAGCTATATTAGAAAGTATTGAGGATAACTATAAGGATTATGATTTTAAAAGCTAGGTAAATTTTTCTACTATTTACTGAGATATGAAATACTGAAACATAATAGGTCAGTGGCATTGGGTAAGAGTTAAATTGGAATTATAGATTTGACACCCAAGATATAAAAGCAATATAAATCTAAAAGTTTCAGTGGTAGACCAGAGAAGAGTATAGAAAGATGAGAAATTTAATGTACCCACTCCATTTGTGGTCATAGACTTACAGATACACCTTTGAGAAAGAGTATAGGTAAAGGAAGGGTGCAAGTTCTGAGTACTAAAACACTTTAACAAATGACCAGTAAAGGGGCCCTATCTCCTGCAGTCCCAATTCTGCTTTCATTTCTCTTCCTCACTGATATCATTTCAGTTCTGGATACCAGTAGAATTCTACAGAATCAAAAGGACGTAAAGTTTTGAGCTTCTCGTCCTCATTTTTCTCTACTTTTGTGTTTACAGAGCCTCTGAAATTATCTGAAGTAGAAATAGAAAGATTCAAATGCTTCACACTAGCACCATCACTTTCTAGGTGATGTACCTCTGTTATGTGAAACAGTGTATTAACAAAGATATTGATGAAATTGTTAAGAGAATAATACCAATTTGGTGAGTCTTTCTTAAAGTGTAACCTTCATGCAGGATATAAAATTAAGTATATGTAAGTGCTTCTGATGTTGATACCATTGTGAGATTTTGACACACTTCAAAGCATTCCCCATTACAACAGATTTGCCAAGATGAGAAAGTAACAAGTTTCCTCTGACTTTCAAAATAAGTGTAAAGCTGATAGTATGGGCAGTTATTTTGACAATAATAAGATACAATATTATAGCCACTGTTGATTTCCTGTTATCCTGTTTTGAAGTTCTTTATCACTTAACTGTTTTGCTTTGATTGTCTTTATTATGTTTTGGTTTGTTTGTTTTTATTGCCTTCCAAATATCTTTTTCAAAAATGTGACAAGAACTGTGGAAAACTCTTCCATCATCCTTTCTTTATGGTCTCTGTCATTTCTATGAAGTTAAAATATTAGAATGGCAGGGTTGAGTGCATTTTGTTTTACATGCATTAAGTATCTTAAAGTGGGTTAGAGTGACAGGAAATTAATATGCCAATTTAATCATCAGTACGTGGATTTCCATTAACCTATCTATATAAGAATATTAATATAGACTTGTGGTACAAATTTGGCATTATTTCTAGAGTTTTCCAATAGTTCCATGCCATTAAAATTAATATTTTTTCTTTCTTTAGAGAAAGACTCTATTCAAGGGGGGGGGGCTATTACAATGAGGTTTTGTACTAGAAGAGGGGGGATCCAAGCTCAACCTTCTTTTTATACATAGGTTTTTAAAGAAGATATAAAGAATGTGTTCTATTTACTTTACCATACTGTTAATTTGTTTATATTGGAAGCACTTTTTGTCTTTTTTGATGCTAGAGTTCGAATCCAGGGGCTGGTACATGCTGGATTAGTGCTCTGTCATGAGATATACTTCCAAGTACTCCAAATAATTTTTGTATATTGCAGTCTATCATCTGATTATATTACAAAAGTTAAATTTTACTAATGGGCAACATTAATAATTGCTACCAATTAAGCATGTCACAAGACATTTCCCTCTCAATATGCACAAGTTCAGTTGTCTGTTTTAGAGGAGGACTCCACTCATCATCTATTAACATTAACACCATATGAATTTAAAAGAATGATACCCTTCTTTCTATAAATCTTTAACAAAAATTTATTAAATCTTCTGTAATAGTGTGCATTAATACTAGAAATAGAAATGTTAAGCATCTGAAAAGTTTTCAACTACATTTATGATGCCATTTTGTTATTAAAATAATAAATACAAGTTATTAGAAAATTGTGTGTATATATTTATGTCTCTATATTTTAGCTATTGATCAAATATCATGTAAGTTACACTGAGAAGAGGTAATATGAAAATTTTCTCCTTAGAGGAGACACAAAATGCATCAAAATCATTTTTGTATTCCTGGTACCTATCATTGTACAAATGCATCAAAGATGCTAGCAACATAATTGCTTGAGAGTATGATAATGTTTAATTTGGATCTGATCATATTTCTGGAGTATTAACTGGAGGAGCACATGAAAGTAAATTTTACTGGCTTTCTTCAGTTCCCCTTCAAAGCATCTACTTTGCATTGTTTTATTATTATGAAATTAATATTTTAAAAACACTGTATAAATCAATTTCTTATGTTCATTGTTGAAAATGATAAAGATTTGAGTTATTATTACAGGTGTATTAATCATTGGTGTGAAAAAATTTGATTGACTGGAATTCTGAATAGAAAGACTCTGTCACCTAATCTTACATTTTAAATATTTCCCTCTTTAAAGGGAATTGTTTAGAAAGGAAACAATCTTATTCTAAAATACGAAAGGGTTGCCATGTGGTCATTTCTTTTTGCTGCTGATGCAGCCTTCCTTGGGCTGCATAGCTGCTTCTGAATCTCTCACCAAACTCTCACTTCTGAAGCAAGATTCATAGTGATTTAGGGCCAGGCTAAAGAAATCCTTACAGTCAACCATAAATGACCTGATTTCTAGGAACTCACAAATATTTCACTTGCTTGAAGTTAACTTTGCTTAAAGGTTTACACTACCCTCTATTGGGAAATACATGCTAAACTCAGAAATGGTGCAACAACATTAACACTATTTAATCAATCCTGAAATTATGTTGAATAAAAATTCTACTGTATATGTGAATTTTCAAACACCATGCTAACAACACTCTGAAATAAGTTACATTTTGGTGCAAGTTTTTTTTTTTTTTTCATTTGGGAGTTTCAGAGATCCTATAAAGATAGCATTAAAATTCTCTTCATTTTCTTCCATAGGAACTGAGGAACTTTTGCTAATGAGATACCTGCTAACTTTCACGAATATTCCAGAATTCTTGAGATGTTCCTGGATATAAGTCACATCTTTGCTCTCAACCTAACTGAATCAAAGACAAAAATGTCCCTCTCCACCAATTTACACAGTCAAGACTCAATATACTCTTCAACTATGCATTAATGAAGTTCAAAAGTTAAAAATAAACATCATTGACAATGCAATGGAATAAAATATTTATACTCCTAGACCAATCTGGGCCAAAGCTGATAGCTCCACATCTGCTACTTCTAAGGTATGAAGGACAATTGCTTGAACTCACAATGAACCAGTATGAAATGCTTTGGAACCACTAGTCAGTGTGGTAAGAAATATAAATTTTTGTGCAAGCTAAAGTGAAAAAGGCAGAAAATATTTTTAGTTATGATATAAATTCTTACTAAAGAAAAGTCACACACATTTTATATAAGTTTTATAAAAGAAATATTCTCAAAGGCTCAATTTCAATTTGCAGCCTTTAATATGTGTGTATCTTGAAACACTAAATCATATTCTTCCATATTTTGAAGATATTATAAAACAATGGATAAATTTGTTCACATCATAGTCAAATTTTTAAGGCACTGGACAAAATGACTCATTAGATATCCACTGATGTGTTGTGTCTGTCATCCCTTAAAAAAGGTAATGCAATATCTTTCTTTCATTATTTACATAGATCTCATTGATAATGTTTTTGTTAGTTCTACAGCACTTAATGGTTTTAGATGAAATTATCATGTTTCCCCATATTTTAAAAATCATCTAGGTCCTCTTTCACAAAATAGAATATGATGTAGTCGACTAAAATTCCTAAAGCAAAAACTCCTGTGTGCCAAATGATTTTTTTAAAGAAATAGTACCTATTGTATATTTTAAGTTCCCTTTTCTTTGATGTGGAACATTTTCAAATTCAAACTACGTGGGGGCTGGGGATTTAGCTCAGTGGCATAAGCACCTGCCTTGCAAGCAGGCAGTCATGAGTTCGATCTCTGGTACCGATAAAAATGAAAAAGACAAAAAAAAAAATCAAGCTAAGTTTCAGCTTTACTTTATTTGTTTGTTTTCGTGAGACAGGGTCTTGCTATATTTCAGGCTAGCTTTGAACTTACTATGTAGACCAGGCTAGCCTCAAACAACAATCCTGCCTGTACCTTCTGAGTGTTCAGATTACAGGCTAATAACTACAAACTTTTCTCAGACAAATTGTATTTTATTCTAATATCCCATGTGGTGCACTGACTACTAGTAGTCAACTTGCATATACCCAGCCGAATTTAATCAGCATAGTGCTGGGAGTGGAGCACTTAGCTGAAGATTGTTGTCAACAACCTTAAAAAGAAAACTGAAGAAGGTGTAATTCTGTTGGTTCTGTTGCTACTGGTTCTCCTGGAGGAACTTATCAAGCTTCTTTCCTGTTATGAAATTGGCTGTTCTCATCATCAGAGGTGCTCAAGACCTTGTTGTCCCTAAGAATGGCTGCAGTTCATTTTGGGGGAGCTCTGGTTCTTACTTTGATCATGGAGCTTTCTTACTTTGATCAGGAGCTTTCTGGCTCCATAGTGGAAGATGGCATTCTGTTAACTCTCTTGACTAAAGCTTATCATGCTGGATTCTTAATATGAACTTTGCTGTTCTCAGCTTCAAAAGAACTATGGATATCATTGTTACTGAGGATGGCTGCAGTTCTTTTTGGGAGAGATCCGGTCTTTGCTTTCAGCATTGCTTCCTGGATTCAGTGCAGAATCTTCAGTCTCCTGGCACACATCCTTCATCTTGCTGGCACAGACTTTCTAAATTCCACTGCTGACCTTTCGACTTTCCAACATAGATTTATGAAACAGAATTGCAAGAGGTATTGTCATGGGCTCTAGGCTTCCAGCTGGACTCCTGGTGGTGGTGGAGCATTGTTCTGGGCTCTAAGCTGAACTCATTCAGGATTCAGGCCCTTACCTGCGTTCTTTCTGTCTTTAGAGTGTGGACAGATATCCTGCACTTTGTTTCTGTATTTGACTCTGGGTGATTGTTATAAAATAATTCCATAATTTTGTGTTCTTCATTCAATCAATTTCCCATCAAACTTTGACTACAACACCTTGCATTCTCCCTAGGATCAAACTGAATCTCCAAGGATTCAACCTTGTTGGGAAGAGGTATTTGCCTTTTGGTCCTTGACAAATAGATATACTATTATCTGCTCAAATCTATATAATAACCAGTTAATGATAAATGCGGGCTGCTCTTATCCTCTTAACCCTGCTTTCTTTATATTTGTCAACCTTTACTTGACAAGTTGTTTATTCATGGGAGACAGGAAATATTTGAATGGTTTCCTCATCCTCTCTTGGGCTTATGCAACCATTGGAAAGATTTGTGCCCTCTGTCTTAGACACATCACACCACTACTTCTATTCTATTGCTGCTTAACCATGTTGGCACCAGAAAATTTTCAAGGCTTGTAACCACCTTGAATTTCAAATGAGATATCAAAAACTGAAGCAGGTAGAGGAGTGGATATAGAGGTAAGGGTTAATTAGCCATACAGCCTTCATACAAATTCCCAAATATATTACCCTATCCCCATCTCAGGATACAATTTGGGAAAAGCAATTCTGAGAACCAGTTTTTGGAAGTATCAATCAGAATTTTCTATCTTAATACTTATAGTCTCCCTCTTTTTCCAATTCTCTTATTTTCTTTGGCGTAGAAAAATCTGTCTATGCATCATTATACATTCTGCCAAATCACATTTTATGGTTTTGTTTAATGGTTTTCAATACTTCATTTTTGAAAGTTTTTACCAATCTGTTTAACTTGCACTATTTCCAAAACAGTCTTTTTAAATTGATTTTTTCTCTACATGTCTTTCATAACTTTTATATCCTAAAGCAATGAACAAGAAAGATTAGCTTAAAATGGAAATATTCAGCAAAAAAGAATGACATAATTTTTTTAGAAACACATTGGTTGATACTTTTAAATATTATACTGAAACAATTAAGTTTCCAATAACACTGCAATGAAAGTGTAGGGATTTGACATAGGACTGTAATCTGGATGTAAAATATCCAAAACATAACATTTTGTTTGAGCCTCAACAACTACCACAACAAGGCACAGTCTCGTACCTTTCATCCATCAATCATATTGGTCTTCTCTGTGCATTTTAAGAAGAGGTCCACTCCAGAGAGAATATAACCAAAAGTTATGAAAATCTACCATTCTGTATAATATGTCTGTTATTTGCTTCCAGTTTGTGAATAAGAAGAAAATTTAAATGAGTGCACTCCATCCAAATCTTAGAAACACAAAGTTGTAAGCAGGATTTATCAAACTACCAAGCAGAGAAATACAACAATTTTTCTCTACACATGAAATTATATTACAGACATATCTGTATAGGAAAAAACTTAGATTCAATACTATTCACAGTACTATGTAAATGTTCAGATGTTCAATGAGTATCTTAGAATGTGTTCTCCCACGTATAAGGTGGTACTACTGTAAATTTGTCTTCCAAATCTAGTTTTTGGTTAGGAGATAGAGAATAAAGGCATTTTATCTAAGTATATAGGGTTGCTTTTAATGCTTGAGATTTACTGCCTTTTATTTCTCTTTTAACCCTTAATCTTTTTTCTTTCTTAAAATCACCTTCACATGTCATGTGTACACAGTGAAACATGGCTTGGCATGCTAGCATATAAGGATGTCACTCAAACCAAAAGTACTCACTTTAGGTTACAAATACCACAAAAAACCATATTCTTCATTTATTATATTTAGGTATGAAATGACCAGCCAAAGCCTCACATGCTCAGAGATGGGACTTTTGGAAGCTGATGGGATCACAGGGGCACTATGCTCAGCAGTAGATTTATCCAGTGGAGACTTCATTAGCTTAATGTGCTGTTAGGTGGTGGGACCTGGTTGGAGGTGGATCACTGGGTGGGTCACCCTAGAGGTATATATTCTTGTTTCAGGCTCTTCATTCTTTCTCTGATTGCTGAAAGCTGTAACATGAGCAATTTTCTTCCATGATGCCCTTGCATCATGAGGAAACATAATGGAAGCTAGAAAAGCCAAAAATGAATGGAACCTAGTGAATCTGAGCATAATAAGCATCTGTTCTTTTAAGTTGTGAGTGTTGGATATATTTCCCTAGCAATGGGAATGTAACTAATGTACTTTTAATTTAAAAGTTTCCCCACTCACCACTGTCTTGCTCATTATGGTCTAGGTGCCCCCAAAATTTTAATGTCTCATTCTAGATAACTTCAATTACTATATGAGTACCACTACATGTGCTGGGTCTCTTCAGTTACTATATCACTACTTGGATATGTTGATGCCCCATAATTTCCTTCATCTAAATAAGTATGCTATACTGTTCAGTGATAATTCTGCACCAAATGCCTTCAGAAATTTGCTCTGCCATACAGAAGAGCAGTTGAGAATCACATTTCAGAAAATATTTTCTCAAGTTTTCTGGTTAAAATTTACAAGTGAAAGATATACACATTCTGGAAAGCAAAAAGAAGTAGGAATATAGAAGTAGAAGAAGAAGAAGAAGAAGAAAAAGAAGAAGAAGAAGAGGAGGAGGAGGAGGAAGAGGAGGAGGAGGAGGACGAGGAGAAAGTGGAAGAGGAGAAGGAAGAAGAAAAAGAGGAAGAAGAAGAGAAGAGAGGAAAGGAAAGAAAGAAAGAAAGAAAGAAAGAAAGGAAGGAAAAGAGGAAGAAAGGAAGGAAGAAAGGAAGAAAGATAGAATATTTCTCTCGCTTAGCAAGCAAACTGAAGTTGGAAACAACTTTTCCAAAGAAATTCTTAAGAATAATCTGCATCAATGCTGCATGCCTACATCAGTGGTGAGAGCTGTTCACATATTTCTGGCATATACAGCAACTCCAGGGAAATTTTTACCAAACACTCATTTCATTTCCCCAGATTAAAATAATCATAGAATCTTGTAAGTATTCTTAGAAATTTCTGTGCTGTGGGGATGAAGTTAGGCAAACCACTTGCTTCAATCTGAAGTCTAAGTTAATTAATTGGTTGTGGCTTTCCCAACCTCTCCTTATTCCTTATGAAATTTAGCAGTTTCCTCATGAAAGATGAGTAATTTCTCATTCCTCCAACTAAAACTCCTATACTTTGCACATAAAAAGTAGCTCTGGTTTTGTGCTTTAAGCCTATCAATTTGATGCATCATGTTTTTCTGATTTTTGAATTTAACAAAACATTTAACAAGATTTCTAACTTACAATCTCCCCCTGTTTGAGACAAAGAGAAGCATCCTCCAGAAGCTTTTGCTCTGATTTGAACTAGTAGCCTCAGTGAAGATTATAAATATTGCTGTTATTTGATATGAGTTTCATCATTTTACAAGACAGGAAGCAAACAAAGTGTTAAAGCATTTACTTTTCAAGACTGAGGCTCCATGGAATTTCTTATTTCATATATAACAAAATATACTTTTTAAGATAAAGAATAGGTTCAATAACCTCCATGTTATTCATTATCTTTTTATTATCTTCAGGATTGGAGAGTATAAGATGTAATCTGTGAATTGCATATTAAGCAGAAAAATCAAATTGTCATCAATATGTAAGCTTATAGAATTTTCTTCATAAAACAATAATTTATGTGGCTCATTCCTCATGTCCATTTCAGATAATAAACTCTTTGTGAATTGAGATACCAGTTTTGGAAAATTAAATTCTGAAATCTTTAGTTCTTCAATACATAATTGACCAATCAAAATGTCAACAGAAACATCTACGGCCCTCAAATACTTTTATATAATTAAACTTCAAGGCATATGATTGATCAAACTTATACCTGAAATTCCAGTGTGGAAGATGTACCTAAAAGTGTATCTTGATTTAGTAGAATTGTCTTACATGTTTTATATGTTCTTTGAAAGCATCAGTGTGACTTTCTATCTGTATAAGTGATAATTAACTTTATAAAGTCTTATAAGTTAAATAAATGAATCTGATTCTAGAAAACTAAAGGGAGCTGAGGAAAAGAGAAAAATTTAAATAAATTATTCACATATACCAATTCCCCACAGTGAGTGTAATTATTAAGTACTACAAACATGTTCTAATAAAAGTCAAAAAAGAAAAAAAATTATACCTGAAATGACCAAATATAGGCAGGTGTTCACTAACACAATTTTATTTGTGAAGATATTACCAGTTTTAAAGTTCCATCCTTACTACTCGAAGGAATACTTTATAAAAACCATGTGACATTCTAATAAATTTTGTGAGCTACAGGAATCTTTATCCTGGTACACAAAATAATGATGCAAATACCATGTCTCACTTCTCTTGGATATAAAATGGGTAAAAACTTGCTTTCTTAAAACATTATGAATAATTACCAAAAACAAGAAAGTAGACATTTGTACTTTGGGTTTGTTTGCTGTACTAGATGGATTCCAGATGTCTAAACCAATAGAACACCTGCTGAATCATTTCAAAAGGTATGTTATACATTTGTTTTGACCATTAAGACATCAATAGCACAGATGAGTAACAGTAACTTTACTAGAAGTGTCTCCAAGAAACATTTCCCTATGCAACTTTCATATAAAGATAGAACAAAATGAACAAATTCATAATGTACAATTTTGTGAAGCCAAGCAGGAATTTCAGCTTCCAAATTGTTTTTCATTTGTCTACAAGCACCATAGAGATAATCATAAAACTCCAAACACATACTAGAATTTGAATTTCAGAAGAAGAGTTTAAAGTTAAAGAATGTGGGTCAAGTGAATGTGCACTTTTCCCACAGAATTTTTTCTCCTTTTATAAACAACCTTCCCATGCCGAGGCATTTATACCCTCAAGTTCCTTGTGCATCTGTGATAATGAATAGTTCCATAAAGTCAATTGCTCTAAAGAGTCATGGACTTGATGTCCAATGAAAATTTAGCTAAAAAATTACTGAAAAAGTACTGGTTAAGTCTAGTGGAATAAATATTACTGGAACAATTAGAAATACTAACAAGATATTTAGTACAGTAGAACATTTCCTGGTATCCTTTAAGTCAGCATGCTGAGGTTCCATGTAAAGCTAATTTTGCTTATTTTGTATCTGTTTTTATTTATTTCCCTATGGATTCCATTTATCTGGACACATATTTGATGTCAGCAACAGATAGAGGCTTTTGTCACCAAAACAAGTAAATCTAGGTTCATTTTTGCTAAATCTAGCGTCCTTTGTTTCTATTTCAAGCTCCACTACATGTGAGCCACCCAGTGTTTCCATGACAAATCCAATACACAAGAGAGCTATGGACATATTTAATGGCTCACAAGTACACTCTCTTTCTAAGTCTACAAATGTTCCAAAGTAATTATGGAATAAGTGGGACAAAGTGTCAAAGGAATCCATTAGATAATAATGAAGTTCTATAAGAATATCTAAAATTTTACAAGAAATTCTTACATAAGAACACTCATAGAAATCCCTAAAAATTACCTACCTACACTTATTCATATGAGATAAAAGGTGATCTATGTTTTTAAAATCCAACAACACTTACTATGGTCAGAATGCTGTACTTATTCTGCAATGTCTTTGTAATTTTATTCATCTCATAGACAGTCATTGGGGAAATACCAGTTGTTTCAGGACCATAAAGAACTTGATAAGAGAGACACAATATGTGAAACCTAATTGTAGATGATGACAAGTAAACACAATATAGTCACAAGAAAGAAACTGTTTGGCAAAATAAAGAATTGCATAGCTATCTTTGGCTGACCCTATTCCTATATATAATAAGGAATTAGAACTCAACATCACCTGCAAAAGAGTTATTTTTAGGAAAATATTTACGTTTTTTTTTTTAGCTTTTTGAGACAGGATGTTTCTATGTAGATCTTGCTAGTCACATTTGCACTATGTAGCTCAGGCTGGCCTTGAACTTGTGGAAATCTTCCTGTTTCAACCTCCCAACTGTTGAGGTGAGGTAACGGATATGTGCCATCATACCTAATATATATTTAAATGCATATAGAGAGATATTTTAATTACAGAAAGGAGAAACCTGGCCACTGAACTTCCTCTGATTGTGTGTGAGTGTGTGTGTGTGTATGGTTTTTATCCCTCATTAACAATATTAACTGATATTAGGTAAAACTGTGCTACTATGAACCAGCCTGATAATGATTCCTATGTACTTAATCATAAAGAAAGCATTTGCTCTAAATCAGGGAAGCCAATTTGAGAATAAAGAAAATATTTGAAGACAAACATATTATCTCAGAGATTATACTACAGAGAATTATGGTATTGTCATAGAAACTTTCGAAGGAAACCCAAAATGCCTTGTAAACAACCACTTCTTTGTGATGTTGTTCATTTGTTTGTCAAAATGCTATTTATTATTCCCAAAAATTTTAATTAAGAAAAATATTGCTTTAAGTGTTACGTCTTTCAAAATGTTGTATAATCAATGTTCTATAAAGAAAATAATGTGCAAATTTGGCAGCAAGGTAGCAGAAATTCAGAAACTCAGAAGTGTCCCAAGAGCATTTTTTTCCGGTTTGAGGTTTACCTGAAGAGACATATTCTGGCCTCGCAATGTGAGTGTGTCTTGTGTAGAAAGTGAGATAGTTATTGTGTCTTTCATGTGGCAATGCAATATTTCCCTCTGTTAATAATTTTTTTCAATATTAAAGATTAAATCCAGTGTCTTGCAACACTTCTGCCACATTATATTTGTAACTCTAATCATGTTTTTAAAATTTTAATGTCATCAGCCACCTTTGTTCTCTTTCCAAACACAATGAATAGTTTTAAGACAAAGAAACTGAGCTAGCTATCTGTTGTTATATAACCATTTTTATGCTCATTAACAATTTAAATTAACTTGACATTAATTGAATAACCCCAACAATTTAGTGCTAGGTATTAAAGCTAATAATCGTCCATAACATTCATTTTGTTAAACAAATTAAAGATCAAATGGTAACACACAATTAGTGCTGAATACATATTTCAGAATGAATTAATTTGCTATTAAGAGTCCCATAATTAATGTTTTTTGCAAAAATTCCAGATCTATTCTGCTGGATTCATTGCCCAGCAAAATTCTTTCCTTTTTAGTTATTTCATAACTGAGGCTTCTAAACAGACATATGAAAATACAAAACACATTTTATTTATGTTTTCCTAAGAACTTATCAAAAATGTCAAGAATTTTATTTGGTTTTCACATAATACCAAAGTAACACCAATATCCTAGACCCAGATTTGTTTTCCTAACTATAGTTCCAAATAACATATATTCCCATTTTACAGAAGAAAGATCAATGTTAGTATTGATTCACTTACCAATAAACTGAAAACCTAACAAAATTGTAGAATCACTTTTCCAAGAGAACTAATATTCCCTAACCCACTCCTAAAGGCAAGAATTACCCTGATACCAAAATCAGAGAAAGACTCAAACAAAAAAAGCAAACTACTGACCAATCTCCCTAATGAACATAGATGCAAAAATCTTGAATAAGACATTAGCAAACAGAATGCAGCAAATCATCAAGAAGATTATCCACCAAGATCCAATAGGATACATCCCAGGGATGCAGTGATGGTACAACATACATAAATCAATATATGTAACACACCATCTAAACAGAGCCAAAGGCAAAACTCGCATGATCATCTCAGTAGATACAGAAAAATTTTTGATAAGGTGAGACAGTCATTCAGGATGAAAACTTTACAAAAATTGGAATACATAGTCTTTGTTTCAATTTTATAAAATCTCAGACAAACCCATAGCCAACATCATCCCAAGGGGAAAAAACTGTTAGTATCCACTGTAAAATAAGGAACAAGACAATTTCACTTTCACCCCTCCTGTTCAATGCAATTCTGGAAACATTTGACAGATTAGACGAGAGAAAAAATAAAAGGAATAAGAATAGGAAAGGTAGAAATTAAATTATCATTATTCATAGATGACATGATATTATACACAGGAGAACCAAAAACTCAAGATTTCTAGATTTAATAACCAAATTCAGCAGCATATCTGGATTTAATGTCAGTTTTCAAAAATCAATAAATAGCAGTGTGTACACAAGCAAAATACTCAATAAATGAAAAATTAGGGAAAAACACATTTTACAAAACTTTTTAAAACAAGAAATACTTAGGTATCAATCTAACAAAAGATTTAGCAGATTTTCATATTGAAAATTATAGTACTCTGAAAAAGGAGACTAAAGAGGATATCAGAAAATGGAAATATATCCTTCACTTATGGATATGAAGAACCATCATAGTGAAAATGGACATACTCCCAAATAGTTATGCAAATTTAATGCAAACCTGACCAAAATATCATTAACAAACCTTAAAGAACTGGAAGAAACATCCCTAACATTGAGTTCAAAGTAATCTAGAATACAAAAGGCAGTCCAGAGTAAGAAAAACAGTGCAGGAGGCATCACAATCTGTGCTTGAAAGTATACTAAAAAAACTGCTGGGATAAAATCATCATGTTCTGGCAAAAAAAAAAGAAAGAAAGAAAGAAAGAAAGAGAGAGAGAGAGAGAGAGAGAGAGAGAGAGAGAGAGAGAGAGAGAAGAAAGAAAGAAAGAAAGAAAGAAAGAAAGAAAGAAAGAAAGAAAGAAATGAGTACCAGTGGAATAGATTAAAAAATGCAGATACAGCTACAAATACACTCAGCCACCTTGTCTTTGACAAGTTGGCCAAAAAAGTTCACTGGAAGAAAGACAACTCCTTTAATAAATAGTGCTGGAAAAATTGGCTCTTTATGTGCCAAAGACTAAAATAACATGCATGTTTATCACAATGTACTAAAATAATGTCAAAATGGATTTAAGATCTAAATATTAAAACAGAAACAGTAAATCTACGGGAAGAGAAAGTAGGTAGAAATCTTGAAGACACAGTAGGTAGCAAGTTCATGAACAAAACCGAAATGGCACAAGAAATATTCAAAGGCTCAACAATTGGGATCTCATTTTACTAAAAAGCTTTTGCACAGCAAAAGAAATCACCAACCAAGAGAAAAAACAATGATAGTGTAGGAACATTTTAGCCAATTTCTTTTCAAAGAACTTCTATCTAGAACATATACAGAATTGAAAAAAATCAGAATCATCAAATCTAAAATTTCCATCCAAAAATGGGTATCTGAGAAGAATACATATTTCTCAGATGAAGAAATACAAATGCAGAAATATGAAAAAATGCTTAATGCCACTGGTCATTTGAGAGATACAAATTAAAACAACACTTCAATTCCATCTGATCCCAGAAAGAATGACTATTATCAAGGAATCAACGAATAATAGAGGATGTGTAGTAAAAAGGATCCTTCTCCACTGTTGATGGAATTATGAACTGGTGCAATTACTATGGAAATCAGTGTAGAAATTCCTCAAAAAAAAAAAAAAAAACACAACAACTGGGATTAGAAGTCCCAATCTACCCAGCTAGTCCCCTTCTGAACATCTTCCCAGGTTAAATAAAAAATCATATCATGGCAATATATGTGCACCCATTTTTAGAGCAGCACAATTTGTTATAGCTAAATCTTGGGAGCAACCCAAATGCCAATCAACTGAGGAATAGATAAAATGATGTTATATTTTTATACAATTGACTACCACTCGGACACAAAGAAGGGAAAATTGAGACTTTTAAAGGTAAACGGATAGAACTTGAGACCATACACATAGGTGAAATAAATCAGATTTATATGTGTTGTATTATCTCCCCAGTGTGATAAACCGAAAAAGTAAATGAGGCCTAAAAGTGCAATGGATAATTTGAAATGGGAAGAAATTGTTTAAAGAAAAAAAAATGAACTAGGATGTGTGGAAAGGGAAAGGACAATAAGAAAAGGGAAAAATGTAAATCATTTATGCTATCAGTGTCTCTTAGTTCATTAAAAAGGAAGTGTGCTAATATGGATTGGAGAAATTTTTATGTTCATATCTTGTGCACTGAGCAACTATTTTAAATATAACCATATGTAATATATTAACTAATGTTATTCTCCTATTATTTTGTTATGAAATGTTGTTTTATGATTCTTCCATTAAAAACTGCCTTTCCATCATTTCAACAAAGTGGAGGGAGATATTTCAAAAAGGTAGTTTGTGAAGACTATTAGAAATTCTATAAATTAAACACATACCACTAAATACAATATTTGAGGATACACTAGAAAAGATAGCTGAACTACATTTCTTGAATATACAGTTTTAAAATGATTACACTCCTCACTTGTGTGGTGGATGTAGTTTTAATATGTGAATATTAGATTATTTCACAATAAAAACAAGATCTAATAATGAGGACATTTGATTATACTTCTAAAATTTCTCTGCCATATAGTTTTCAACCGCTTTTGATCAGTTTTCTTTATTAATCCTCACATCATCTATTCCAGTTCAGCAGAAGTTAAACACCTCATTCTTGTTCTACAAGAAAAACAATGATCTGCTGAAAGATAAAGTGATTTTTCTGCAATCTGCCAAAGTGTCGGAAATGCAGTAAGGCAAATAAACCTGCTGTGAGAGAGAAGACTAAGGACAGGAAGCAAAAAAAAATGTAGGAAACTCAAGGTGATAGTCAAGCTAGTCTATTCAGTTGGTGTTCCAAGTGTGTAAACACACCACACAAAAAATAAAATCATATTTCATGGAGAAGCAGAACAAGAAAATAATCTCAAAATTATGAATTTTCAAAACTACTGCAATTTCAAAACACAATAAATATGAAGGCAAGATAAGATATCTTACTGAGACTAAATTGGAAATGGAAAAATCTAGTTTTGGTGTCTGTTTAAAAGTTATTTTCCGTGTGTTCTTGGAGGCTTTACATTTCCTCATTATTTAAGCAAGTGTTGTCAAAATGAACCAAAGAACTTCACACATTTTAGGTCCCAAATTGAATGCTTCACTATGTCTTTTCTTCCATTTGACACTCTACTAATGGGTTCACTTTTTCAGTTACCTTGGCTAGATACCAAAGAACTTTTCTTGTTTTATATTCTGTTGGTAGAACTGAAAACCACAAATTGGCTAATATTTAAAGAAAAGGGATCATATACTTATATCTATGAAGGTTGAAAACTTCAGGCTTGAGAGTCTGCATCTGGGAGAACCTATCTGTTGGAGGGATCTCTAGACAGTCCTAAAGTAACCCAGGCCATCACATGGCAAGGCAGACCTTTCTAGACTCAAAGAACTCATTTTACAACAACAGAATTACTCATTGATACCTACTAATACATGAATAAATGAAGCAATCTATGAGGCTTCATGATTGACTCATTTCCTAAAAGTTCCCTTCTTAAATATAGCCATGCATTGATTAATGAGAATATTTTTTAAAAAGTACATCTTTTCATTGGATGAACATAAGAGTGTGTTCCTGTACAAACACAGACTTGGGCAACAGACTTACAGGACATGTTACTATACTCAGTAGTATAAGCAATTATAAAACAAAAGTCAGTATTTGTGTACCAAAACATGTCTAAACAGGTTTGTTTATACCAACACCACAAAGAGGTGAGTAATGTGTTGACAAGTGATACAGCATTATGACATCACTAAGCACTAGGATTTTTTTCAAATTCATTTTAGTCTTTTTGGACTATCATCATTGTATAGCTCATCACTGACCTAAATGTCATTATGTGATGTATGACTGTACCAAAAACATATGATTTTGGGGATTAAGTGTCCAATATGTGAAATTTGAGAGAATACATACAAACAATACCGCAACTGAACTTTGGAGTTAAAAAAGTTTAAAAATCACTTAGTCCAGTGTTTCTTACTTTGTTCTGAAAAAAATTGAGTCAACAAAATATTTCCCATAAATGTGCTAGTCAAATAAGGGTGTGAAACGCTGTATTTTCAACTTTTTAAATAGGTTTGGAATACACCTATTTAAAATTTAGAAATATTAAATGCTCTGAAATGTAACCATGTAAGTAAACTTACATTTGTTGCAGTCATAATTTTCAATTATTTTGTCTTGAAATTATCATTATGCAATTTAATCATGTCTATGTAACACTTGTGGAACATAATTGAAAACACAGATCAAGTCTAATCCATTCATTTTATATTTTACAGAATGTTGAGAAAGAGATAAATAATATATTCTCATTCACATGGATAGTAGGAACACTCAGAATGAGAATCAAAGTCTCCAAAGTTTTAATATTATATTTGTTTGTTAAAGAAAGAACGAAAAAAAAAAAAACAAACTAGAAAAAATAGAATAACACATATTTTAAAAATTAACACTAAAAATTCACTAGTTGATACATTACATATTGTCATTTTAGAAACAGTTTTGTTGAAGTTACAAAATCAATGCATAAAAAGTAGATTGACACTCAAACATTGACACTACAAACCATTATGTTCAAGGATCCAACAAAAATTTAGTAATATGGTCATGTAACTAATACACTTATACACACATTTATATCCTTTAGAGCACTTTCCTTCCATTTCATTTCTACAATATCTGCTATATATTTGGATCTTATTACTGTTTCAGTTTTTATTATATTTTACACTTGAGAGACAATGTGATATTTATTAATGTGAATCTTGTTTATTTCACTTAGAATAGTCTCAAGTTGCCTCCATTTACCTATAAAGTCCTTAAGATCATCCTTTTTACAGCTTAATAATATTCCATTGTGTAAAGATACCACATTTTTTCATCCACTCTGTGGATGATGGGTATTTTGGTTGCTTCCAAGATTCAACTATTGGAAATTGTGCTTCTATGAACATGGAAGCACATATATCACTGTGACATAACCTTTTCAATTTTTCTGGGAAAATACCTAGGAAGGGAATAGCTGGATTGAATGGAACTTCCAATCCTAGTCTGTTGAGGAATCTCCATACTGATTTCCACAGTGCCTGCCCTAGTCTACACTACCACCAGCAGTGAAGAAGTGTTGCTTTTTCCCTGCAGCCACACCAACATTTGTTATCAGTTGATTTTTTGCTGGCAGCCATTCTTTCTGGGGTTCAAAAAAATCCCAGTGTTGTTTTAATTTGCATTTCTCAAATGACCAGTGATGATGAGCATTTCTTCGTTTATTTATTTGCCATTTGTATATCTTCATCTGAGAAATGTGTGTTCATCTCCGATGCCCATTTTTGGAGAGGGTCTTTTTTTAGAGAGCTTGATGCTTTTCAGTTCTTTATATGTCCTGGATATAAGTCCTCTGTCAGAGGGATTGTAGGATAAATTTCTTTTCCCGTTCTGAAGGTTTTCTTTTCACTATGTTGGTTATTTCTTTTGAAGTGTAAAAGCTTTTCAGCAATGTGAGATCTCAGTTATGGATTCTTTGAAGTATTTCTCTTGTGGTTTGCATTTTGTTCATGAATTCTCTGACTATCGCTATGTCTCCATGATTTCTACCTACCTTATCTTCCAGTAGATTTGGTGCTTCTGTTTTAATATTTAGGTCCTTGACTCATTTTGACCTAAGTTTAGTGCACGGTCTACTTTTAGTCTTTGGCATGTGGAAAGCCAATTTTTCCAACACCATTTAATCTTATAATCTTTCCATCCTTTTTATCTCTTCCCTCATTCTCAAACTACAGGACAGATATCATATAATACTTTACAAATTATGTTATGGGAATATTTCCTGAAAACATTACCTTCTTTCCATTATCATCAGTTCATTACCTCTATAGTTCTCAAAATTTATAAATTAACAGAATACTTGGAGGACTTTCTTTTAGAAGTAAAAACTCATGAGCTCCAGATATAAATCAGGCTTTCTATGTGTAAAAACCCAATATTATCTTGTGATGCACAGGTGATTCTGGTGGTCATTAAAGAACAGGAACTAAAGCCAAGTAGAGTGGTGCAGATCCATAATCTCAAGCTACTTGGGAGGCTGGAGCACAAAGACTGCAAGTTCTAGGTCAGCTTGGGAAATTTAGCAAGAATTTGCCACAAAATATCTAGACTTAGGGATGTAGCTTAGTGGTGGAGCACCTGTGGGTTCAATCCCCGGTTCTAAAAGAAGGGGAATTAGTAGGCTAATAAGTGAATGCAGCAAAGCAGCAAATTTATCCAGGTTAGTCATTCTGCCCTGTTTTTCTATCTAGAAATAAGCATTCTGTACATTGAATAATAGGTTATTCACACAGAATATATTCCATGTATCAAGTTATATTCATATATAAACCCTAAAACTTATTCAGTGACCACTCCACAAAAGGAATAGCTCCAATCTGGAACAATGGTAACAGTGACTATGATCATAAGCAGAGCTTTGTTTTTTATTGGAAAAAGATCCTCACAGACAGATAAAATTTGTCACTGAGTTTCATTTGGTTCATCAGTTGTTCATTATGTGCTTTCATGTGCAAGAGTTATGATATAAAGAATACAATGATGAGTAATACTTATTCTTATAGGAAGAATGAGGTAGGAGAGAATCCAATAAACAAATCAGCTCAATATACAAAAGTTCTGAAATGGTGTTATGAGGTAATTACAAAGAGACACACTTAGCCCATTCTGATGGATTTGAAAGTAAACTGAATCGTGGAAAATGAGCTGGAATTAATCAAATGAAGAAAAGTGATGGAATTTCATTTTGGATGCAAGTACAATTTGAGCATAAAGTTAGTAGTTTGGAATAATTTATAAAGTATACATATAGCTAAAAGAAGACTCTCACTATTAATGATAATTAGGAATAAGGGAAGAATGAATGAATCAGGGGCTCATGTAGGAATTATGTATCTGTAGCAAAAATGCTACCCTTGATAAACCTTAACTCTTGGGATCAGTACATGTAAGTTCTTCTGACTCTGAATAGTTTTTGAAACATAGTCACTTTCCTTCCTGAAGATACCTAGAACTTCCCTAATCCATTTTTGTAAATATATGCTAATTTTTAGTTCAGTGACCAGAAGAGATGAGAACAGATTCTGATAGAGATTCAAACTGAGTTGCAAAGTAGAATCCTTTGTACAGACTTTAAGCAAAAGGGAGACTGGGAATCCTTAATAGCAAAAATGAAGTATTTAAGAAAAATATAGGATTTCAAGCCATTGGTGACTCAGTAAAAATGTTGCCACAGCCGAGGATCTGGGTTCAAATCTTATTAAGGTTAGGGTCCTAAAGTTAGCAAGCAGACATACCAGAGCTGAGCATTCCATCTCTTCAGGACTTCTGTAACTCTTATAATTAAGTCCAGGGTACAATTATTAGCTTGTTTTGTTCTTTAATTGCTTGAAAAAAGGTGTTTTTCTGTCTCTGTGCTCCAAAAAATAGCTCCTACAACTTTCAAATGAGATCTTCACTTTGAATGATGAATAATCCAATGACTTTCATTTTTTGTAATGAATTAATGGCATGTAGCAAAAACCATTTGATTCCAGTGTCCTTACGAATAGTACTCCACACAATTCTTTGAAACATCTGAAATATTGTCCTTTTTCTTTTCATCTGTCAGTATTCCATACTTCTTGACATCTTGTTAAGGGTTTGATAGTTTTCATGTATCACAAGGATTAATCAGTGTGTCTACATCTAGAGCAAGGATCCCAATTGCTTGCTGATCTGCAGGATACTCAGCTGCAGAAATCCTGTTCAGGAGCTACTTCCATGAACCATTGTTAGCACCATTCCTCTTTAGAGATAATGTTACCTGGAAAACAGACCTCTATCATTTGGGGGAACTTAAAGTTTCAATGGTAAATATTAAAATAAAAAAATACATGACAGGGAAAATACAGTCCCTGTTAGATATCTCTTTCCATGCAACACTTACCAGAGAACCCTTCTACTTGATAGTGATTACAGTGAGCAGATAGAGGCATTCTGGGTAATTGGTCTGAATGTACTAGGAGAAATGGGAAGTTGAAGATGAAAATCTTGAATTTGAGAAACAAGACTATTCAGTAATAGTTTACTCCTAGAAACTATTGTCTTTTAATTCTTCACATATGAAAACTAAATTTTGGTTCTGACAGGTCAATAAAATTATAATGAATATCATAATTGTCCGTGACAAAAGCCGAGAGAGACAGAGAGAGAGAGAGAGAGAGAGAGAGAGAGAGAGAGAGAGAGAGAGAGAGATGTTAACCATCACCTCTTTATGTCCAGCACTGAGGCAACAAGATAGAGTACTAATATTCCTCAGAGGAAAATGAGCCAGAGCAGTATTATATTTTTCTTTTGTTTGTTTTCTTTTGTTTTGAAACAGTCATGCTATGCAGTCCAGATTTGTCTTTAATAATCTTGTCTTAGTCTCCCAAGTACCAGAATTACAGATATGCACCACCCTCAGGGAACATTTTGTGTGTACAACATTCCTTTTCATTATCTATTTTTATTATACATTTGCAGTTCATATGACTTACATTCCTTGTGTGGAGTTGATGCATCTAACTAACACATTTGAATTTCTTTTTCATTCATTGTCCCTCTCTTCTCTCCACTTTTATCTCTTGAGCTCTGTCCTCTTTGAGAAAGATCTCCCTTCTTCCTATTATCTATCGTTTAATGTGCTCTTTATAATTTGAGTTTTTCATGTAAGAGAAACCATGTGGTATTTAAGGTAGTGTGTCTGCCTTATTTCCCATAATACTGTGATCTCAAAGTGTATATATACTTATTTTCCTATAAAATACTCGTTTGTCTTCTGTTATGGCAAAGCAATACTCCATTGTATGTAAATGTAATTTTCTTTACTCATTTATCTGTTGATGAACATATAGACTGCTTCCAAGAATTTGCAAATATGAATTGTTATGCCATAAAAATGAATACACATGTATCACTGTGATATCATTTCTTTAACTCTTTTGGAATGAAACATAAAAGGGAAATAGTTGAGTCAAATGAAATGTCTATTTTTAGGTTTTTAAGGAATCTCCATACCAATTTCTACAGTGCTTGTAATAGCTTACATTCCCAGCAACAATGCAGAAGGGTTCTATTTTTCCTTGCAGCTTCACCAGTATTTATTATTATTTGATTTCTTGATATTGGTCATTCTCTCTGAGGTCAGATGGAATCTCAATGTTGTTTTAATTTGCATTTATCTAGTGGCCAGTGATGTCGAGCACTTGTTTATTCATTTACTGACCATTTGTGCTTCTTTGAAGTGCTGGTTCATTTCACTTGCCTAATTTAAGAGTGGGTTTTTATTTTAAGGGGGAGTGTCTAATTTTTCTAAGTTATTATATATTTTAGATATTAGGTCTGAGAAAAAGCTGGTGACAATTTTCCTATTCTATGTTTTCTTTTCATTCTGTTAAATGATTTTTTGCTCTGCTTGATATGATCCCGTTTGTCAATTTTGGTACTATCTCTTGTGCAACCAAAGTTTTGCTCAGAAAGTACTTGTGTATACCTATAACTTCAAGTGTTATCTAACTTATTAAAGACAGTAGATGATTTTCTACTCCTACCTTTGCAGCTGAGGTACAAGTTTCTTATCATGATAAAAGTGTTTCTGACTTGAACTTCACCACCACTAGCGCTTCTTGCAGGACTAGGAATCATAATGAATTCTCATTACAGTGTTAAACATTTCTACTTGCCAAGGTGCTTCCAGACTGTTAACAGAAAGTGGTGTTAATGGTACTGGAAGATAAACCTAAAATAAAGCTTGGGATTTTCTCATGTTTGAATTTAAACAAACATGAATATCAATAATCCTGTAAAGTATAAAATAGCTTTCGGTAACTTCCATGGCCTTTTCAAGCAGTGATGTCATTTTGTGTTCTTTTCTAATTTGAGCGCTGTTGTAAACAAATGAAAAAGGTGACACATGCCTAATGAAGCACATTTGACAGATGAGCATACTGAGTCACAGGTAGATTGAACAATTTTCCCAGTATTGCAAAACTAATTTGAAATACAGTTGAAAGTAGAAATGGAATTCTGTCTTCTATTTTAAGGTATTCCTAATGAATATGCTATGGTGACATTGACCAGTAGAGGGAATGAGGTGCTCAAGTTTTGCTTGATGCTCAAGAGATTTAAGCCTGCTCTAACGGATGCTGACATTCTCATGTGATGGTGAGATCCCATTCTCATGGAATACTGAGGATTGTAAGAGAGTTAACCCATACATCCTCAACTGCTTAAAGGTAAGAAGGCAAGAAAATTTTACACAAACAAGCAAGCAAACAAGTAAATATATTTTTTTGAATCTGCATGATGCAACATTTAAAGAAAGCAAAAAACATCTATTGTGTTCATTCATCTCTCATGAGATGATACATTCAACAAAGTACACAAAAATTTGATAGGTATAGTCCTTGCATTCAAGAAACCATCTCAAAACTTATAAAGATTTGACAATACATATGCTTAGCCTGGAAGCAGATAAAAGACGCAGCATTCTTCCTGCATTTCCTATCCTATACAAAAGACCAGAGTTATGATCAAAATTGGTGTCTTTCAGCATAGTGCATTTTGATACTCCCATATTCATCTCTAAATATTTCTACATTCTGTCTCTTTTCCTCTTCTGTCACTACTATCACACACACACACACACACACACACACACACACACACACACACACACACACAAAGCAGGGAGTCTTTGAGAGTTCTGTCCTTTAACAACAACATAAATATTAGCCTACTCTCAAATGGAGACTTATTTTTTACTGATATCTCAAAATAAGCTTCTGAAATACGGTATTTCAGAAGCTTATCTCTGTGACCTACAAGATTTGGAAGAGTTATATAATGCAATATCTTTAAGGATTCAAAATGCTATTCAAAAGAAAGGGATTTTAAAAATAATAATCACTGTTATTTAAACAAAGCTTTGTTGATCTGGGTATGATACATTCTGTGAAAGGACTATGCCTGAACAAGGTCTTCTCACTCTTCTATCCTTGTGACAATTTCTCTATAATGAATGAACTAGACTACATTGAACACTGAAAAAAAAAAGCTAAATTCAGCTAAATTATTAGCAATTCTTTTGTTCTGTATTCAAGAAGCAATTAATCTTGAATTATGTCAGCCAGCCTCCTTCCTCATTACCCAAAGGAAACAAAATAGCACCCAAAGTTCAGATAACCAGTGCATAAAACACAATGCCAAAAGGATTCAAAACTTTATATAAAATGCAAAAAATGTGCATACTTTCTGCAACTATACATCATACATTAAAATCTGTACCTTATATAAAATAGAAATGTTTGTGGCTGGATTTCACATCTTCAGTTCTTTGTTATTAATTAAGTAATTCTTTCCTTAAATCCTGAAAACTGACTTCTGAAAAAAAGACTAAATCAATATATATCTATATATTTTCCCTTCCTTGTTTTCTCTTTCCTCATCCCAGTTTTTATATTACTTTTGAGTAATATATATATATATATATATATATATATATACTTATATATGAAAGCTAAGATAATTGCACTATTAATTATATTAATTTATTGAAAGGGACAGTTAGTGCTTATATTGTTTTATCAGTTTTACATGCTTGTGTCTGGTAATCTGAGCAACTGTTTTGAAGAAAATATTATGCAATATAATAGCCACTAGTAATTTCCTATCATCTTGATTTGAAATTCTTTAAAGTTTTAAATTTTTTCTCTTTAAAATAAAAAATAAAAGACTAGATCTATTATCTTGTACATACTAAGAGCTAAAAAAACAAATTCTGGATAAATGAAACAATC
This sequence comes from Cavia porcellus, assembly GCF_034190915.1. Taxonomy (NCBI): domain Eukaryota; kingdom Metazoa; phylum Chordata; class Mammalia; order Rodentia; family Caviidae; genus Cavia; species Cavia porcellus. The sequence continues at coordinate 74,575,038 of NW_026947486.1, forward strand.
CATATGCCAACATTGTCATGGTTGGAAACAAACCATAGCAGAGTCAATATTTTTAATAAACTGACAATGAGGAAAGAAAAAAAAGAGGTGTGGTGTTGTCTTCATTTATTTCCATTTTGGAAATTAATAAATAGATAAAGAAGTCAATATGAGCTTTCATTAGGATTATCAAGGGAATTCTTTTTGGGGAAAGACCAGTTATTTTAATAAAAAGCTCTTTTCTTGATGAGTCCCACCATTAATAACTCAATAAATGAAGGTGAAAAGAGAAAAAGACTTTAAGCATTAAGTTTGTGGGAGCTTGTTTGAGCCTGTGTACTTGCAGAATACACAAAGATTTCCATTGTACAGAATCATTCATGGTGAGAAAATGTAATATCGTTTTTGTGGGATTTTTGTCTTTGTTTTGTTCATAGATTTTTTTTTTCTTTTTGCTTTCTTTCTTTCATGGAAAAAGAGCACTCAAACCTTAGCTTAATGGTGTTAAAAGATAAACTTGGGCATGTTAAAATGTTAGAGTTACTTGAGCAAATGGTGGTTCATGAGTTGGACAGCTCCAGACCACAGGCAATTTGGAGTTCCATCAAGAAGGTGCAAGAGAAAAAATATTTATAAAATGATCACAGAAGCAAGTTATAATATCTGGTTGGTATTAAAATTGGATCTGATACATCACCCAAAACACATTGAAAGTATTGAAGGCTTGGTTGCCACTTTGTAGTGTAACAGGGAGGCAGTGGCATTTTTATGAGGGAGGATCAGTAGGAAGTGGTCCTATGTTGTATCTTTGAAGGGTATATGGTGATCCAGATCTCTTTCACTTTTTATGTTTCCAGAACACAATGAGGTGAGAATTTTCCTTTGCCACATGCTTGTACTGTGATGTACTTACCTTACTATAAACTCAAGGACAATCATGTCAAGTGATTGTGACTAAAGATTATGAAACTATGAATTAAAACTTTATTTCTTATAAGTTGATTACTTCAGGTATTTAGTCACAATGATGGAAACATGGCAACACTATTCATTGTAATGGAAAGTTCTTAGAGGTTCTTGGTCATTTCTGGAACTGCGAAATCACTCCGAGTTGATGAAAATGGTGGTGCATATCTATAATCTCAGCACTCTGAAAGGCGGGGGCAGGAGGATTACAAGATCAAGCCCAGCTTAGCCAATGTAGTGACTTAGCAAGGTATCATCCCAAAATATAAAAAATAATAACAATAATTAGGCTGTAGATATAGCTTTGTGTGATGGCCATGGGTTTAATCCCTAGTACTACAATTAGTTCATTAATTAAATAGAATTTAGAAATTACTCTTAGTTGAGTTTTAGCATAGTTACTTCAGAATTCTAGAATCATTTTACCCTACTAAATAGCGTTTTTAACAATTGGGAATAAGAGCTGAGATAATGGTAGAACTTCACATGGATACCAGGTTGTTATTATTGATGCATGCTTAAGTTTTCTGCAATTGCATAGTAATAAAGCATAGCTAATTAACACACAAATATATCTTTATAATGCTGTTTTCATAAGGAAGCAATTTACTACAATGTACTGAGCACTGGTCTAGAAATCAGAACACCCGAGTTACCATTCCAAATCCCTCATTTACCAGTTGGGTAGTCACATAGTTACATATGTTCTCTGAACATCAAATTATATAAAAGCCACAATAAAAAATAAAAACCTGAAACTGATGCTAACATCTGTGCCTGCCTCACAAGTAGTTATAAGGATAGAATGACTTAACTTATATCTATTAACTTTAAAAGCAACATATACATATAACTGGCCAGTTTCACTTCATGGACCTGCCCACAAGGGACAAACTGGTATTCTTGTGAAGTTCTACCATTAACCCAGCTCTTATTCAATCCCAATTGTTAAAAATGCTATTTTGTAGGTGAAAATGATTCTAGTATTCTTAAATAACTGCTAAAACTCAACTAAGATTAATTTTTAAAATTTATTTAATTAATGTACTAATTGTTTTTAATTAATGAACTAATTTAGTGTGGTATTGTCATCATCTGGAAATTCTTAATAATTTTTAAATAAAAGTCTCATATTTTTATTTTGTTCATGATTTCACAAATTATCAAATAATTTATGAATATAAGATATTACTGGAAAACAGAAACATACTATAGAAGAAGAAATATATGTGAATTGCTTAGCAGTTCACTCATATAATTTTTTGAATTTCAGACAGAAAATAATGAAAGAAATTAATGACACTATCAGAATTATTTTTTTGTAATTCATTGTTGAAGAATAACAAGAAAGCTGAATAGGTCAATTTTGAATTGAGTTTAAATAACAAGTTTGAATTTAGCAATAATGTATAAATGAGAGAAATAATTGCATATGTCAATTTGTATCAGTCATTTTTAGACTGTGTTATAGGGCATTTAAAAGGGAAGGGTGTTATGAACATTTTTGTAAATGTGGCAGGCAGGAGGACTGTCAAGTTCTTTATTATTGCCAGGTACAGCAGCAGCAGTGGGCTATGAGGCAATCATGCAACTCCTAGACTACTTGCTATTTCATGACCTCAATTCCTTGGTAAGAATTTCTTCTCTGTGATGAGGAAAGCAGGGCTGAAAATTGACCTCAGGGTCTTTTTCAACTGAGATAAATCCCCAGAGTCTTTTCTGAGTTTTCCGTTTTGAGACAGGGACCACTAAGTCTCTAATTTTTTTGGTCTAAATTCAAATATGCAAACCTCAGAGTGCTGGCATGTACCATCATGTCTGCTTATAGTCAGAATTCTTAAATGCAATACCACAAGATTATTTCATGAAGCCCTATATGGCATGGTGCCATCTAAGGCAGTCAATGTTTATGCACAAGAAAAGACTGAAATACTCCCCTACTGGATCCAATAAGGGGCTTATTATGGGGTAACTTCACATAGAAAATTAAGAAAAACTTTGTACCTGGAATTTAACTATATCTATCTATATATAAACTATATCTATATCTATATAAACTGTATATATCTGTATATATATAAACTATATCAATTCTTTACTAACATCTTTGTTATGAAATATATAACATAAAACTTGACTTATTTTCAAATAAGTAAATTACCTGATTTTCAAATAAGTACATCATTAACAGACAATGTCTTTCTTGCATTAAGATTCAGTTACAGATGGGAACATAAGCAGGAATCTAGTGAATTAATCTAAAAACTTCATAGACTATCCCAAACTCTTCCTTTGGAAAATATAAAGAAATGCTTATCTCAGGATGAAGCACGCATACTTATTTAAAAAGATAAGAGTTAATTAAATAGGGAAGACATTTCAAACCTATAAAGAAGTTGGAGTTTTTGAGATAAAATTATAAATGGAAATCACAATTAATGCTAAAAGTGCTTAAGTTCTTGGTGAAAAATGAAAGACTACTGGATGTGTGTGTGTGCACGCATGTATATGCATGTGTGTTACCTGCATTTTCCCCAAAAGAAAAAGTTTCTAGTTATTTGAATTTAAAAAAAAACCCTCTGTGATCATTAGATCTGTGAAATCAACTTTTATGGAATTCTTTTATTGCATATTTATAGCAGTTTAATCATGGGTGGGGAATGTATTTTGTGTAGTTTAGATTTTGTGGATTGCATGTGTGTCAAAAATGAATTAAAAATAAATGTTATCTAGAATGGCTGGACAATATATGTAGTTCATCCTCAATAACTGAATTATTTACTTTTATGAATAAGGAATGATTTTATTTGATTTTTTGGGATCAATTTTAAATATAAATGGATTGACTCTGCTTACAACACAATATACATTATCCACATAAAATGAATTTCTTAACCAAAATTTAAGTCTAAAAGAATGAATGTAGCTTGAGACCATAATAAGTGAAATGAATCAAATAAAACTGCAAGATACATAATATGGAGTATGGAGATAGATCTTTTTTCAAAGAAGAGTTGAAGAGATGCAGGCAAGGGAGTGGAAGGATAGAGGACAAAAACAAGGAACTGGAATGTGTTCTGCATATATACCAATTCCATCAAGGATTGTAGACATTATGTACTGCAAACACGTACTGAAAAACCAATAAATTTTGTTAAAACATAATTTTTTTAAAAATCAAAAGTAAGTATGAAAGTAAAATGTCTTTGTTATCTTTTAGCCCATTTAAATTACTTGTTGCTTTCAATGCCAAAGAATTCATATTGGCATTATTACTATCTTTCAGGGTTCAATGAAATAAATTCTGTGATGATATTCATAGAATTCACAGTTATGAAAGAGAGGCAAATTTTTCATCAGGTATCGAAGTAATAAAAGCTATCCTTGGGGCCTTTTTCTTTTGTCTTGAGTCTTCTTCTGCCTTTTAGTACCTTCATCCCTGGATTCCAGACTTTCAATATAGAAAGGATGAACACTATAAGCAGCAATGTACTTATCATTTTGCTCTCTTTTTTCTCATTAGAGTTTAGATTTTGATGAATTATCTAATATCTGTGATTGAATTTGGGTATTTTGGGAATGTAAATAAAAATTAAGTCAAATTTCCCCACAAAGTAGGCACTGTGCTACTCTGAAAATGCTGTGTGATCATTAAAATGAGAAATCAACCATTCTTTCCAAAGCACTTATTTTTGGTTGTAGAACATCACCTTTCTTATATTGGTTAATGTTTTAGCACAGAAACAAGAAATTCAGGTAATTAAATTGCCCTGAAATACTTTGTACGCACAAGCATATGAAGATTTCTTTCCATTGCCTTCGTTTGCTTTTCGTTGAAATTGATTCTCCTTAGTTTTTGGAACCTAGGTGGATTATACCACAAAGGTGTTAGGAGACTTAAAATTTCATAATATCTGCTCAAGAGTTTTAAAACAAACTTGCGAAATTGTATAACTTGTATTTCTGCTTCCAACTAATTATATTAGGGCAGTTACAATGAGTATTTATGACTACATCAAAAGTTGTTCCTAACTTTTTGCAATTTAGATTTGTGGAAATTCAAAAAATATTAAGAGAATCTTCTTTCTGAGATTCATTTCATTTCTCAGGAATAAACCTTTCATGCAATGATTTTATATTTTACAAGTCGGCCTTATGATAGACAATATTTCTAATACGGTTCTCAGGGCCGACGATCACTGTGTTGCCTTCCTCAGGTCTGTCTCCTTTCATCAGACAGCAGTTAAGGCTTTATAGACAGTAGGTTTCCCTTAAACTTGTCAAAATATATACCTTCCTGTTATCACTTCCATTTCGAATAGTAGTACCCAAAATGCAGTCTGAAGACTGGTTCTATTCCAGGACTGGTTAAGAACAGAAATTAAGAGTACTAAGCATTTAGAAAACTCCATGGTGATACATGAAGTGAAGAGAAATTCTTCCTTTAACATATACATAGCTTGAAAAAGACTGCTTTAGAGGGCTTTTTTTCTGAGGGACTAAGTTGTAATCATATGTACTGCAATCTACTGGGATAAAAATGTTAATTCTCTGAGGCAATGTATTCATTACTAAGTGGGAAAAATCTTCAGGCCCAAGGCCTAATAATAAAAAATGAAGCATTGATCTTTACATTGTTACCCACCCAGAATAGGGCACAGGAGGAAGGTTGGATCTTCTAATGTATGAAACAATACCGGCATGGTCCTAAGCGTCTGTAATTCCAAATACTTGGAAGGTTGAGGCAGAAAGATCACTTTAGCCCAAGAGCTCAAGATCAGCTTGAACAGCATGAGAGATCCTGTCTAAAAATATAAACAAATAACAGTAAATATAAAACTAAAAACAACTCAAGATGAAATTTAATATGTTACTTGAGAAACTCAGGTGAAGAAGGTACTAGCCTAAATGACATATTAGGAAGTCATAGATGACATTTGCTTCCTGTTAAAAACTTTTATATGTTCATATATAAATATAGATACAGAAAAATCATTTGCATAATTTTTACAAAATCAAATTATACTTGAGCTACATTCAAGTTAAAATTATAAACCTGACTTTATTTTGTGCTGAAAGATTGAAATATGCTTTTTCTTTGGAGCCAACAGCTCTAGTGCAAGTTTGTTTTCCTAGAAAAATAATGCCATCTCAGAAGAAATTATATTTTACTTTCTTTGTTTTAAGGCGTCATCAAGCCTACTGGTTTCTGATGATGATGATAAGAATAGTTTTCATTCAGAAGTAGCTCTGCCTCCTCTTTCTCAGAAAAATAATGGAGAATATGTACCAATTAAATCTTTTCTAGCCTCAAGAAAATTCAGCATCTTGAATTCTTGGTCTGTTACCTTGGGCTGACAGTAAATCCCTTGATCTAATCTGTCGCTTAACTCAAAGTAGCATAGAGAGACTATACAGACAGAACTGAAGTTTATTTAAGATAGCCAAACTATTTTAGCTCTGTGCTTGCTAAACTAAAAGCAAAGTAGAAGCAAAAGGGTCGTGTTACATATTTACCTTGCATTGAAATAAGTTTTATTTGTTTTTGGGAAAGTACAATAAACATTTGTGCTAGGGTTTTAATTTCCTAGAAGTTTGGGTAAAGATTCCTTGTTACATCATTCTTTGAATGTTATGAGTTTTTGCTGCTTCCCCATGTCTCAAAATGTACATATAGAGTGCATTAAAGATAAATTAAATTTCCGAGGTGCTAGCATATTGCTTAAGAAATATTCACATTATCTTCCAACACACTTGATCCAGTAGCTCTGTTTTGAAAATTTTCTGAGAAATGTTGTCTTCATAAAGGAACAAAGTCACCAGAGCAAAAAAAAAAAAAAAAAATCTGATGTGTTATGAACATTTTATGACTGTATTTCAGTGGAAGCATTACTAAATCTAAATGTAACAATACTGTCATAACAATCGACCAAGTGAATTAAACCCATATTTGAATTGCACTGAGAGAAAGAGAGACACAGAGACAGAGAGATAGAAGAGAGAGAGAGAGAGAGAGAAAGGAGAGAGAGAGAGAGAGAGAGAGAGAGAGAGAGAGAATATCTGCAAACTGTTTGCCTAAACCACAAAAAGTTCCTTTGCTCAAGCTTCAAGTTGGAAACAATTTTGTTTCCTAGTCTTATTTTTCTTCACAAATGTAGAAACCATTTAAAATTCTAGTATATGTATCCAGTGCTCATGAACCATACAAAACGGACCTTCACAGGAACCTTAAATAGGAATAAACTATCATCAAATCTTTTTTTTATTTTTCCAAGAGCTGAGTTTGAATTCCAAAGGCTCACACATGCTAGGCAAGCAATCTGCCACTGGACTACATCCTCAGCCCCTTTTAATTGCCCAGCCTGGTTTGAATTCATGATCCCACTGCCTCAGTTTTCTGAGTAACTGGAATTACAGGTGTGCCCCACTAGCTTCTTTCTAACAATGAAATGAAGACTCTTAAAGCCTGGAGACTAGCTAAGAGCTAAATCACTTGTCTGGCATGCATGAAGCTCTGAGTTTAAGCAAAACAAACTATAGCCTCCAAATTAGGTACCATGCTTATCAGAAATTCTCCCCTGTGTATGAAGCACAGAATCTTCTATGCCAGGTATGTGAAATTTTAGGGCTGCAGTAGACTAATTTTAGTGTTCATGCACAGGCGAGCTAAACCTAGAAAAACAGCGAACTAGGCTTTCTTGCAGTAATCCAGTATCTTTATTTTCCAATTGCTGAATTTGTTTCTGTTCTTATTGTTTTCTTGGCTTTGAATTATGTTTCTGACTGCTTCAATACCTTCTTTCTATGTGACTCTGAGCATTTAGCTGATTTTTTGGCTTCTCTTAATCATATTATTGACTTCTTGTTTTTAGACACAATTTATGCTCTGACCATATTTTTAATTTTTCTTCCCTTTTCCACTACCCTTTCTACTGGAAATTCTCATGCTGACCCACCAGACCTTCTTCTCTCATGTCCGTTATTGTCCATAGCCTTGTTTATAGCTAAAGAATGAGGTGTTTTTTGTATCATACCGCATTCTACTTGACAACAGTGGCCTGCAGGAAAAAGTCTGTTCATGGTAGTAATCACCATTTTCAGTAGACTTTCTGCTACTTTGCATATTTTTCATTTGTTCCACCTTTTTTTAATACCATGTAAATTACTTTATAACATCAGATCTTTAAAGCTATAAATTAGTTAAGTCTCACAGAACCTATTTCTTGCAACATATAAAGATCTTTTTAAATTAGTATTTGTCATTTGACCATTTTGCACAGAAATTTTTAACTTTCTTATTACACAGTAATGAGGGCAACCAGAAGATAGATTGGGAGATACTTAAATTATGTGCAATAAAATCAGATGCAATGACTGATACATGTTCATCCTGGTACCCTAGCTGTCAGAAACATTCCTTTGATTTTGAGAATTCATTGTCTCTACTACTTATCTTATATATTCTGGATTTAGCTGTTATTTCTTCTTATGTATAGCATTTATTCTTATTCCCAATCTAAACTCCACACCATCTATCTCCAATACCCAGTAACAGCTTTGTATGTCATGGGTTCTAACTGCTTTATCAAATGTCACTATGTAATCAACCCTGGAGACAAAAAGGTTTTGATATCTCTTCTTCAAAAGTCATTCTGAGGACCTCTAACAAGATATATTTACCATGGAAACACTCTAGAGAAATGAATAGATTATCATAAACTCTCCAGCTGATTTTTCATCTCTTATATAGAAGTACAAAATAAGATGAATTAACAAAGAATGCGTCATGACAAATGCCTTCTTTCCAAATACAAAGCTTTAAGCCTTTCCAAATAGAGTTTAAAAATCTCATGATGTATTTATGCTAATTCATGCACTTGAAGATTATTTCATATTTGATGGGACCTTATACCTTAGTAATCTGTATATACTAAATTAGTGCAAAATCATTGTGTATTCATGGCTTTGTTTAATGTTTTTCCTTTCCTGTCAGCAACTTATTAGTGCAAGAGGTACTTTGACTATGTACCATAAACATTATCTTACATTTTATTCTACATAGAAATAACTATTTAAAGGGATCCATTGACATGTTGAAACATAACGTTTTTGTTTCCATTTTATTTCTCTTTTATCTTTTCATTTCATGATAAACCTATAAAGACCTCAATATGTAACATATCTGTGTGCTTAATACATACTATATTAAAAAATCCATGTCTGTTATGCCTTTCAGTCAGTACTTCAGTTTCCTTTATATAATGGTACTGAGAGCATTCTGAATTATAGTGCCAATTGAAGGGCAGTTCAGCAGTTCCTAGAGAAAAAGAGCCAATTCTAAAACATACGTAAGGGTTATTTCCACAAATGTTGTAATTTTAGAAACACTGATTCAAGAATTCTTTATCAAAAGTACTAAGCTAGATAGATAAGAATTTGAAAAGTAATCTATTTATTAGTTGAATGATTTAAAAAATATTACCTGTTCTCCGTGACCCTTAGTCTCCTTAACTTTGAAAAGAAAGAGAATACAGAATAATACAGTCAATATTTAAGAATTAACTTACATTACAAACACTCAATGTCAATGGTTTTTTGTCTTCTCCTTACTGTTCTGTTGCCACACCTAAAAATCATTAATTAGATGCTCATTTTGTTATTGAAGTGACACTAACAAAAACAACCCCTGTTAGCAACTTAATACTCTTCATAATAGCAACATAGTTAACAACCATGTTTTAATATTTCAGATACTATTTCACGGGCCCCTGAAGAAGTTAGAATGAGAAAATTCTTGTGAAGAAGAAATAACTGGCAAGCTGGAGCACACTAGTTGTTTCCAGAGGCAGTCACAACCAAGTAAAACATTCCAGTTATAAGACTCAGGTTATAAAATCAGGAAACCAGATGCAGGAAGACAGAAAAATCTGTACTCATCCAGGATGAAGGAGTACATAAAAGATATACATAATTGCTTCTGAGTTTTCTCAAGATGAGGCACTGGTGGAAAACAATGTTCTCAACAAGAAAACTGTGTAAAAATTGTCAATTTAGAAGATTGAAACATTAAGACATGTTATGTTTCAGGCATAGTTCTATGCACTATCTGTTAACTCATCTATTCCTGTCAACAAGTCGACAGGGAAGGTGAAAGCTGTCAACTTCACAGATTAGGAAACAAGGCATAGGATAATTTGCTACTTGTCCAAACACTAAAAGTACATCCTAGAATTTAACTAAGCAGTTTGATTCCAGAGTCCAAGTATTTAAATGCAGAGTTAGCAGTTAGCTCTTTATTTTTATGCTCAAAGCATGAATTATCATCTTTAATTCTGTATTTCTGAGGGATAGCTTACTAGTATACCATATTACAAAAATCAGCAAGCTGGTTAACAGATTTGAGTTTGAGTATGTGTTCTATTTGCCACAGGGGCCTTATACAGGTGGTTTTCTGTTCATTCAACTTCATTTTTCTGATTTTATCAACTAGTGGATTTGAGCTAAATGATTTTAAAATCCATTTTAGTTCTGATTTCTAAGAAGCATAACAAGTAATTGTTTTTAAAGTCATTTAAAATTTTAGTATGTAGTTACTCTGAAAATTGTCTATGAAATTTGAGTAGCAATCATTATAATCCTCTCTCATAACAACTATACAATTTCCGTGGAAGTTATAACTTACTTGAGCTTTGAACTATAAAATTATTATTGGCACATGTTACTGATCTTGATAACCATAGAAACACATTGAAGTTTCTCTCATACTTCACTTAATTTTTGATTTTTTTTCCTCTCTTTAAATGAAAAAAAAATATCATGGTCTTTTTATATTTTATTTTTAAATGGTTCATTCACCAAAAAAACTGCTGCCAACAGTAATGAGTAGCATAAAGTAAACCGTTCTGTTCCCAGCAAAGGAAACTATGAATGATCTGCCACACATTTAATTAAATGCGTTTTTTCTCCAGCAACAGCTTAACTTAAATGGCATTTTTAGTGTCATAAATTTCATGAAATGGCAGTAATTTCAGCTTCATTTCCGTTCTCTTGGCAGATTTTTGTACGCTTGGCCTAAAAAAGGTATAGCTATGTTCCATTTAGATTGATGGAGGATTAGAAACGTTTGATTGAACTGTTGAATTAATGCAGCAGCATTTTCGCTTGACACAAACATATAACTCTCCTTGTTTATCAGCTGTGATGCCCAGCTTTAACCTTTGGTTTCAAAAATCTGTTCTCAAAATGCATCTGCAAAGTTCTCCCGAGTTCACCTCTTAGAATATTAAGTAGAAGCAAAAGACCAAAAACTTCTTAGGATAAACATGATTAATCTCTTCCTTCTCCGTGTTCCAAATCACTTTGTTTTGTCTCTATTAAAACACTTACCACGTGTTGATTTATTTTTAATTTAGATGTATATGTGCTTATTTTGCTAACCTAACTTCCTGCGAATATAAACTACATTCTTTAGTGAATATCCAAATAGGGCCTAGCATAGCACAAAACACAAAACAGGTGCCAAGTGTACGGTAGGTAAAAATTAATCTTGTTAAATTTAGAAAGCTGTTCATGAGAATTCCTTCTAACAACTTAATGTAAATCCTAAGTGGAAATCTTAGCTTCAGAAGACATTTATTCTCTGCCAAATTAAAGAGTAGTTTGGATCCTAGAAGGCCAATGCTACTACCAGGCCCTAATGTGTTTTAGCAGAATGTATCTTCTTTCCATTATGTGAGTATTGTCTGCTTTATGAAAATATATATGTACAGAAAAATACTGACCTGATTGTCCAGGGTTTCCTGGAACTGCAATGAGTATAGGACCTTTGTTTTAAATTATTCTCGTTTTATTTCTAAGACTAGCAAACATATTTGAGACTTCAAGAAATGTAAAAATTGAAGGATGAGGACTAAGAAAGATGAGAAAAACTTTCTTTCCAAGAGAATCCTCCATGCTGGGACTTGGGAGGCCAGCTAAGAAATGAACAAGCCAGCCTTTCTGGTAAGTCCTGTGAGCTACAGGGAGAGAAAATTCAGCATCTCCCATGAGCGTACCAGTGCATGCATTCTGAAAATCAAACATTATCCATCCTCCTTCTCCCATCAGCTGTATGGTTTCAAGGACAGCTTGAGTTGACAGCAACTAAGATACATAAAGCAACTAAATGCTTGTACTGTTTATTTGATTATGCAGGCCTGGGGCCAGTCGTTTGAGCATCTCTTGAGAGAATGACACTATGCAATATAGCAAATGTGAGGTATTTCCTTCTATCTTGTCTTTGAAGTCCAATAGTGTTTTTACAGTTTTGCTTTAATCTGATTATTGTTTTGCTTTATTCAATATTCTGTCTTGATTGGTTTTATAGTATTTTGATTTTGGCTTTATTTTTCTATACCTGATATAATGGAGAACTATTGTGAAGATAACAAGACATACTATGGTAGCTATTATCGTTTTCCCAGCATCCTACACTGAAGTTCTGTAGCAGTTTTGCTGCATTGTCTTGATTGGCTTTATTCTCTTATTTTGTTGGATTTTACTATCTTTAAAATTAAAAAAAATATTTAAAAATTTTTATATACAGAATTTATACACATTTATATAAAGAATCAACACTCATTATTGCAACAAAATATCATCTCAACTGACAGGTAAAATAAGACTAACTGATAACTGAGCTTTCTTGGAAATAAGAAAATTTTCCACAATTCTGTGGATCACAATCTATTTCATTACATTATACGACTGATGGATATGGCATCATACTGAAACTGATTTTTTGAGTTGAATTATGTTCTTCAAAACAAATGCATTCTAGTCCCAAGAATTTCAAACTGCAAACTTATCTGGAGATATAATTGAGAGGGGTAATCAAATTAAAATTACATAATTTGAGTAGGCCCTAATCCTTATACCTGGTATCCTGTAGAATGTGCAAAATTTGATATACAGGGAGACCCACGTAGGAAAAATATATTTTAAAAGAAATTAGGGGAAAGATGGCTCTCCACAAGCCAAGTAGAATGGTCTGCAAGATTCTTCTTTCACACATCTCTGAAGGAATCAACTCTGAAAGCATCTTGATTTCTAACTTTTAGCTTCCATAATTGTGAGACTTAAATTTTTTTGCCTAAGCTAATCTTGACAGTTTTTTAAAGGTGGTCCTAGCAAACTAACTGTGTTAGTAAAATTCAGAATCCTGTTGCATATGCAGACTACTAAAATTAGATCACTTCTCTCATCAATTACAAAACTTAAAATGGCTTAGAAATTTAAATATAAGACATGAAGCTATGAAAAGACTAGAAAAAATATAGGGAAAATTTTTCAGGGCATTGGAATGAACAAGGATGATTTTTGGATATGACTTCTCCAAACAAAAATAAAGAGATACATGATATTGCATCAAACTGCAAAAATTTTGTGCAGTGAAGGAAAAACAGAATAAAGAGGCATTCTACAGAATGAGAGAAAATACTTGCAAACTACAGTTTCAATGAAAGGTTAATCTCAAAACTACATAGAAGACTCAAACAACTTGATAACGAGCAATAATAACAACAAACAACAGAATAAAAACATAGCAAGAGGTGTAAATATGCATTTCTCAAAAAAATAAAATATACAAATGAAAAGAGATGCATGAAAAAATATACGTCGTCACTGAATATCAGCAAAATGCAAATAAGACCCACAGTGTGATTTCACCTCACTGCATGGAAAGACCATAATCAAAAAGACAAATATAACAAGCGCTGGCTTAGATTAAAAAAAAAAAAAAAAAAAAAACTAACCCTTCAACACTGTTAGCTATAAATTAAGACAGTCTTTGTGGAAAATGGTAAGAAGTTTCCTCAAAAATGTTAAAAATAGAACTACCAGATGATCTAGCAATCCCAATACAGGCTAAGTACAAAAAAGAAATGAAATCCATATGGCAAAGAGACATGTGCACTCTCAGATTTATTTCATGCTATTCAAAATTACCAACACATTGAAACAATGTGTCCATCAATAACTGATGAATAAAGAATATATATATATATATATATATTATTCATTGATTCAATAATATGCATATGTATATATATATATATATATATATATATATATATATTATTCATTGATTCAAAAGAAGAAAATTCTTTCATTTGTGACAAGTATAACATTATGTTAAGTAAAATATCCAGGCACAAAATGTTAAGCACCACATGGTCATATTCAGAGTCTTAAAAAATTTATTGGCTAAAGCTTGAAAGTAAACTTGTGATTACCAAAAGCTGGGCAGTGTTAAGAGGAAAGAGGGGTAAGGAAAGGTTAATCAATATCTATGAAGCTATAGTTAGATAGGAGAAAGAAATTCTGTTGCTCTATGGCACAGTAGGATGATAATTATGTACTATATATTTAAAAATTTGAAGAAAATGATCTTGTTTTCACTATGTAGATATTTAATGCGGGAATAGATATGTTTGTTTGAGTATTATACAGTGTGTACCTATATGGAAACATCACATAGTGTCCCATGAATAGCTTCAATTTCAATGTATCAGTTGAAATTAATGAATTAATGAAATTCAGAATTGCAAAATTGGAACAGACCTTAAATATCATTGTCTCTGGTTCCTTCTTTGCATTCTGCTCAATGTCTAAGACATTTGCAACAAAGAATAGTCATTTTGCTTAGGAAAAAAAAACTAATAAAGTACATAGCCTTGAGTGACTATACTAAAGTTTTTATTTTTCATCCAGTCAAGAAATTATTTCTTATGCATGAATATTAACCATATGCAAATATTTATTTAAACTCGATAATTTTACCTCCATGGAAGCTGCCTAACTGGTCATGCATCATATCACAAAGTTATTCATGTGCTAGAAAACTTAGATTACATTGTTTTGAAAAAAGGCTAATTCTTGCATGATAATCCTCAAAAGATTTATTTTTTTCTTTTTTTTTTTTTCTGGTACTAGGGGTCGAATTCATGACATCACACTTGCGAGGCAGGCGTTTGTGCCACTATACATCCTCAGCCCCCAAAAGGCTTGATTTCTATTCCATTAATATTTCTAGTCAGTGCTACTGGAATTTTCTCCAGTTTTTATATCTAAAAATGTTTACAGGGACAAAAATAATTTATAATATCTGGATGTGTGTTTTGTTTACACTGTCAAACACCCCAAGCACAGTGCCCTCCCCCATGCCCAATACCATTATCATATTTTCTTGACAATTTGCAATTCTTCTTTTTCTTATATATATACCTAACTATGTATTTACCTTCCTGGACAAGTGCTCTTGAGCTTTGTTATTTGTCCCTGTTTTGCAAGCTTATTTTTCACTTGGTAAAATTCATTTCAGATTTTATTATCATCTTTCAGACAGTGGAATGAACTATAAATTTCAACACTGCATTCTTGTTCATTGCATATAGCAAATAATTTATTCATTAAATATTCATTTATTGGCTGCAATTTGAAGTCACATTTCCAGACAAAGTAAAGGAGCCATTATTCTTGATTCAAAAAACACAGATAGCACATAAAGACTATATACACAAACACACAGTAAGAAATATGATACAGTATGTTATACAAGTGTCAAAATAATAAAGTACATTTCTCTAACCATAGTTTACTTAAGATTATATAGGTAATAACTAATTTACACATGACCTGCATTTCAGAACTGCATTTTAAAACAAGGTAACTTGAAATCAGAATTAATTTTCTAATAAATGCAATGTTATAAATAAATAGGTCTTAGGTTAACCCATTAAAAAATTTAACCCAAAGTGTAACTGATCTAGATGACTAATTATTTTTCAGAATTGACCACCTTGTTAATGAAGTATAGATGTATTAAGAAAATACATTTAGATTTCTAAATTAGGATACTACAAACACATCTCACATCTCTTTTCTGATTTCTATATTAATCAGTTCTAGAAGTCAATGGGAATCTGTTCCTGCCCTTATAGTTATGTAAGCAGCAATTTTCACTTTCCAACATAGCCCCGGTGGTACCGGAGAGAAGCTCACTGATTTTACTGCTAAGATAAGGATGGAGTACCAGCTCTGAGGTGGAATTTCTGGCAGCAGAGTAAAGGTCTTATGGAAGGCATTCTTATGAAAGCAGTAACAATGTTAGTGGTGAATTTCAGAATGCCAGTGATAGAGAGAGAAAATAAAGTGTTCTAGCTGCATGTAGACTCACTTATGTAAAACTGTATCAGGAATGAGAAGTAGAAGGAAAATAAAAATATATATAAATCTAAATAAATTTTTAAAAATTTTAATATTGATTAAGCTACTTAAAAGCTTCTTGCACCAGCCTATAATTTATTATATGTGAATATTTCTTTCAGAGGATGGTGTTGATATAAGTAATGTGATAGCACTTACCTTATGTCTAACACATTGGATGCTTCCAATTAATGCCCCCAAAATAAAGTCTGCATATCTTTCCAAAACTTGATAGTGTCAAATGAGAAAGAATCAAGAATCAATCAATCAATCAATCAATTAAGCTGATTAAACATGCCTTTCTCTTTGTCAGTCATGTCCACTCAATCTGTAAAGCCAGAGTTAGAATAAATTAAATTAAACTGACATGACTTGTCTTTTTCAAATCTATACTGATAAGCACACAATTCTGTGTTCTACATAGTTTATAATAGAATGTCTGATTGTTTTTCTTTCTAATATTTACAGTAACAAAGCCCAAATAACCAGTCTTTCACTTGAAGGATTACCTTTTGTACCTTTTAAATATGTGAACATGAGCATTGTGGAGCAGATAGCAATATGAGGGAACATGAAGAGGAAAGTGGGTGTCCTGGACTCAGGAAAAGTCTGAAACATGAATTTCGTGGGCTTCAGCCCCCAAAAACAGTGAAGAGAGAAGCTTCAATGAAGAAAGAGGTATCCAGTGGCACTTTCTCCCTGTAATGGGACTGTGGGAGAGAAGTGGTTGGAACCTGCAGATGAGTGGTGGCACCTGGGGACCCTAAAAGCCTTTATGGAGAGGTACAGCAGTGGAGGGGAGCAGCAGACATGAACTACTGCACTGGTTGTTGGAGACTGTAAAAGCCTCACTCTTCCTGCAGGAGAGAGTGACTGTCCTGGATCCATCTTGAATGCAGGCCGAGTTCAAAATTGCAGCTAGCTCCATCTAGTGGCTCCCAGCAGTGCTCAGACACATGGAAGATACTCAGAAGTCTGTGAGCCACATGTAACTGACTGATCTGCACTAGAAAAGTATAGGCTTATCAAGATTATCTACTACCCTGCCAAAAAGGTACTGATGGCTTCCTGGGATAGATGAGCACAGATTGAGACTTGTGTCTCTGCAGTTTGTTTGCAAGTGAAAGCAGAAATAAACCTGGGCAAACCCAAAAATGGACTTTTTTCTACTCTTTCCTCTCACATTTGTTTATGACTTTTAGCTTTTATTTTCTTTTATATCTTTTTGTTTCTTCAGTGATTGATCTTGTATTTATAAGTGTGAACATCATGTCTAGCCTCTCTGTGATTTTGGCTCTGTTGTTTTTGTCTCTTCCTTCTCTTTTTCTCTCCAATCTTCTATACCAGTTTCCCAAATTTAGTGTGTGCGCTCCTTTGTCCTCCAACCTTACTTCTAATTTATTTCTTTTCTTCCAATTCTCTATTTTATCTTTAACTTATTTTAAATTTTAACCCCCAAGGGCAAAATTGACATATCAAAGACTTGTATATTGTATATAATTTTCTGGTTTATTTTAGATTTTTGTTTTATAACCACAAATATAGTCACATGGTTAAAATTGGCAAATAAAGGTTTAACTCAGACTGTCATTTTCTCGGTGTTTGATGCTACTGGTACCACTATAGACAAAATTGATATAATGGCTCTAAACACCTGTTAGTAATGGTATTTCATACTGAGATTGCTTAAGGGTCATACAAATTACTACGGCACAAGGCCAAATTATTAGGGACTGGGACAAACAAACAACAGCGCTTCACTTCCAATGAACTGGAGAGGTAGGATCTTCCAACAAACTCAAAACTCAAAAACCAGCTACACCAGGAAGATACTGCAGAGAGACAGCCATCACCAAAAGGTCTTAAGTACTAGCATTAAAGCAGCCTATGGTAAGCATTTACAAGAATCACCCCAGGAATGCAACTAGAAAAGAAAAAAAAGAAAATGAAAAGACACTTAAACAAATTTCAGCCTCAGACATCCAGTTCTCAAAGGCAAATCCAGGGCGCAATGAGGTGAGACAACCCAATACTTCTCTCTAGGCCTTTCTAAATGGTAACAACAAAGCAACTGAATGAGGCTCTGGAAAAAATAAAATCATAAAAAATCTCTCAGATAACTACAGAGATCGTGTCCAGAATAAAGACAATGCTTAGAGATGGTAGATAGGATATAGACAAATAAATGCATGAGTTTAAGAAAATTATGGAAGCTCAGCATAGAAAGGAAATGTAACCTATAAAGTAGATACAAGCAGATATTCAGTACAATAAAAATTCCATTGAAAATATTCAATGTAATTAACATCAGTGTGAGGATAGGATCTTAGATATTGGAGACAGACCTGCAATTAGTGACTAGAAATAGAAGGATTTCTTTAAAAATGCAAGAGACCATGAGAAATCAATCTGGAAGTTGCTTGATAAGACAAAGAATAAATTCAGACTACCTGGAGTCCATGAAAAAGAAGAAGAAATCAAGAATGATATTTTTAAAAGTTCATAAATATCATGGCAGAAAAATTCTCTCACAGAGAAAAATAATTTGATGTGCAGATAAGTGAGGTACACAGAACTTCTTTTAGCCATTATTTTTAAAAAATTATGTACAGTCTGGCTTATTACAGTTGAGATTCCAAAAACTTAAAGCAAGAATATAATCTTAGAAGCAGTTAGGGAAAATAAACAAATCACTTATAAAGGAAAACCCTTCAGAATCAGAACTGACATTTCAGCATAATCCCTCAAGACAAGAGAACTTGGACTAAACTATTTCAAGCCCAAAAGGAAAGCAAATTTCAACCCGGATTCATGTATCCCACAAAACTGTCTTTCAAAAGTGATGGAAAAATAAGTTACTTCCAGGGAAAAGAACAGCTGAGGAAATTTAAAACCACCAAACCAGCACTCCAAAAAGTTCTGAATGACATTCTAGAAAGAGATCGTAAGGACAGCGCCATGAACTCAAACAGAAGGAATCTACCAGGCAAGACAAACAATTAGAGGTAAGAGGGAAAAAGGAAAAAACAACAGGAAAATAACATGACAAGGATAAGGCAAAAATTATTAATTATAACCATCAATGTTAATAGATACAATTCACCAATCAAAAAACACAGATTGCAGAATAGATCAAGAAAAAAGATCCAACAAAATGCTTCATACAAGAAAAATATTTTATGGAAATATAAATTCATAAACTGAAAGTTAATGGGTGGAAAACAATATGACAATAACCTAGAAAAAAGCAGGGGTAGCTATTCTATTTGCAGGCAGAGTGAATTTCAAGCCAAGACCAATTAAGAGAGATAAAAAAGTCACTACATCCTTTTAAAGGGAAAAATCCACGAGGGAAAATAATAATCATAAAAAAAAACATATGCAACAAATACCAGTGCACCCAACTATATAAAAATTACTAACAGACATTAAAAAATCAAATGAACCCTAATACAATTGTATTGGGAACCTCAGTTCTCTACTGTCAATAAAAAAGACAGATAAACTAGATTTAAAAACCATTCATGAAATATTAAACTAAACCAACTTTTGAACAAATGGACTTAGTAGATATCTATAGAGTGTTATAACCCACAACATCAGAATACATATTGCCCTCAGCTGCATGTAGAATGTTCTCTAAAATAGCCCACATACTGGCTCAAAGAACATGCATAAGTAAATGCAAAGGAATCAAAATTATCTCATGCATCACAGTGCATTGAAACTGGAAATACATGTGATAATGAACCATAAGAACTTCATAAAAACATGGAAATTAGGTAACACCCTCCTAAACAACCATGAGGTCACAGATTAAATTAAATAAGAAAATAGACAGTTTTTTCAGGTGAATGATAATGATGATACAGCATACTATAACTTATGAGACACAATGAAAGCAGTCCTATGTGGAAAATTTGTAGCAGTAAAGATCCATATCAGGGTTTAGATAAGCCAAAAGCTCATATCAGGGCCGAAATTATAAACATTTGAGTAGAAATTAATGAACTGGAGACTCAAAAATGCAAAAAATCAACTAATCAAAGGGATAATTCTTTCAAAGATTAAATAAAATTGACAAACCCTTATCCAACCTTATCAAATAAAGGAAAGAAAAGACTCAAATTCATCCCATTAAGAATGAAAGCAATGAAATCACAACAGACACCACAAGTCAAGAAGATCATCTATATCTACTTTGAAACTAGTATTCTAACACGAAGGAAAGCACAGAAGAAATGGACAGATTTCAAAATACATATGAATTACCAAGTGTATATCAAGCAGATATAAATATCCTAAATAAACCATTATCAATCAGTGAAATTGAAGATATAATTAACAACCTATCAACAAAGATATCTACTTTGTCTACTCTTAGTCAATATAGTCCTGAAAAATTTAGCCAGAGGAAATAGAAAAGAGAAAGAAATAAAAGGAATAAAGATAGGAAAACAAGTTAAATTATCATTGTTTTCAGATGACATGGTGCTCTCCCTAATATACCACAAAACTCCACTAACAACTGGTAGATTTAATAAGGAAATTCAGTAGTGTAGCTGAATACAAACAAGACTCAAAATTCAAAAGGTTTCGCATACACAAATACCTCACTGAAAGAGAAATCAGGAAAACAACACCTTTCACAATAGCATGCAACAAAAAATGAATTACCTAGGAATCAACTTAAAGAAGCATCTTAATGACATCTACACTGAAAACAATGGTACTTGCAAATGGAAATTGAAGAAGATATTAGATAATGAAGAGGTATCTTATGCTGTTTGGTGGGAAAAATCAATATAGTGAAAATGGCCATACTTCTAAAACTATTATACAAACTAAATGCAAACCAAATCAAAATCCCAATAGCTTATCTCACAGAATTAGAGAAAACAATCCTAAAATTCATCTGGAACTGGAAGGGAATTAGCATAGCAAAGAATACTCTGGGCAACAAAGTCAAAACGAGCTATCACATTCCCTAAATCAAGATTTTAATAGAAATCTACTATGATAAAAAGAGAACAGTGCTGGTAACAAAACAAAACAACAAAAAAACAGACCTTAAGATCAATGGAAGAGATCAGAAGATGCTAAAACAACTCCAAACATACTATACCACCTTATCTTCGATAAAGCTGAAAAACACACTCACTGGATGAAAGATAGCCTCTCTAATAAGTAGTGCTGGAAAATTGACTCTATACATGTCAAAGATTAAAGTTGGACACATATCTTTCACCATGTACTAAGCTAAATTCATACTAGATCAATGCTCTAAATACTAAAATAGAAACAATATTTGCTCAAAGACAGAGTAGGAAAAACTCTTGAAGACACTGGTTTAGGCAAAGACATTATGAGCAAATTCCCTATTGCACAGGAACTATCACAAAGAATCAACAACTCAGATCTCATCTTATTGAGAAGTTTTAGCACAGCAAGATAAGCCAACAACAGAATCAAGAGACAACACATTATGTAGGATAAAATCGTTGCCAGCTGTTCCTAAGACAAAGGATTAATACAGAGAAGATATAAAGAACTCAAAAAAATCGCTGGCCCAAAATTTAAAGACCCAGTCCAAAAATGGGCAGGTGAGATGAATACACACTTCTCAGATGAAGAAATACAAACAGCAAATAAATATATGAAAAAACGTTCAGTATCACTGGTCATTCAAGAGATGCATATTAATACAACACTGAGATTTCACCTCACTCCAGAAAGAATGGCTATCATCAAAGAATCAACCAGTAACAAATTGTAGTGGGGTTGTGGGGGAAAAGAAATTCTTCTGCATTGTTGGTGGAAATGTAAACTGGTACAACCACTGTGGAAATCAACATGGAGGCTCTTCATAAAAGTGGAATGGGAGGCCATATTTCACCCAACTATTCCCCTTCTGTGTATCTTCCCAGAAGAATTAAAACCATCATACCATAGTGTACCCATGTTTCTAGCAGCACAGTTTGTAATTGCTAGATCTTGGAAGCACCCTAAATGCTCATTGACTGAGGAATGGGCAAAAAAGATGTTGTATTTTTATGCAATAGTACTACTCAACCATAAAGAAGGAGAAACTTGGGACTCATGACTGACTTAAATCAGAAGCACATGTGTAAACATCGCATCAGCTCACTACTGTAAGAAACTGAAAGAATCAATGGGTATATATAGATATAGATAGATAATAGTTAAAATTATTATACTATTGATTTCTCTGAGCTAATTTAAGAGAAAAATTTGTGCTAGCATTGTTCAGATGATTGAATGCACATGTCTTGTGCTTTGAGTAACTCATTTGAAGATAACAATACATTATGAATATACTATTCTCCCTTAATAATCATGTTTTGAATTTTTTTTCATTAAAATAAAATAAAACAAGCAAATGAGTGTTTGGGGCTGGGGTTGTAGTCCTGAAGCAGATCCCCAGGAGGGTAATAAATAAATCAATAATACATACTTGTATATTTGTCATTTTCTGGTCCCAAAAATATTGCTTACTCTATAACTTCTAAAATTACAAATAGTGGCTCTGTCATATTTAGAAACTCATTATATAACCAGCTAGCTGATTGCAGAAATTCTTACCAGTTTTCTTTTCTAAAGTCATCTCTACTTACTTTTATCCAGGTCTCTCTGCATTTGAAGATTTCTCCTCCTCTAACATATACTTTTTCTTGTTGTTCAACATATTCCTGAGTGATTTCCTTTGTGTACTATACTTAAATCCCGATATAGCAGTCATATTCCTTTCAGCTTCGCTTTCTGACTTCAGTTCACATCTAACAATTGGCCATGGATAGGGATATATTTAGTAGTGTTTCAATCAGACAAAAATTTAGTGTAGTAAATATTAATTAATAGTAGAATCTAATTTGTGTATGTGAAGGGAGAGATAATTGGCTGTTTCATTTCTTGGATGTTCTGCCACTAGAATGTTACTTTGTTTTTAAAAACAATTCTATATTCTTCAACTATAAATTTTATTCATTTACCCTCACAGTTCCAAATTTGTGAGTCTTTAGTACCATTATAATTTCTTTTCAGCTTTCTTGATTTGCTATCAAAAGTTTCTAAAGACAATAACTTACCAGTGTTGTTTTTATGTCCTGGTTTTGCTTACTGCTGTGAGACTGGCATTGAGAATATCAGGGAGGCTTGTTTTAATCATAATTTTCTTTCACAATGTTTTGGTCCAAAAGAATTAAAAGTAGGAAACAGACCCCTTACTAACTTTATTCTAGTGTAGGGCCCATTGATTAGCTTGTAAATTTGGTTTTGGTTTTAAACTATAATGGGTATGTCTTTGATATCAAATAAGGATGAAATTCTAACAAACAGATTCTGGTAGAAGACTTTAACTCAATGTTCCATTCTTGTTATAAATAACTTGGGGATTACATGCAATAAGTATTCTAGTCATACTGATTGTTTTAGTAATATATTCTACTATGTTCAATTTTCTACTTTCAAATTGTGTTTTTCACAGTAAGACATTGAACTCTTGCTGTTAATAGTTTATTCTCAGTTTAGTTTTTAGTTCAGGATACATTTCTAAGCTGTGTTGTGAAGAATAGTGTCATGTTTAATTATTTTTGGAAAATAAAGCAACTTTGTTACCAAATGGAATCAATAAAGACATTTAATTAGTAAATAGTACTTTTTTCTATAACTTAAATTGACTAGGTAGAGTAAAGATGTATAAAGAAAAAGAGAGAAAGAGGTAAAGAAGCAAAACTAGAATTGGGGCCACACAATTGACTGAAGGACTGAGTCAGTCAATATTACAATGCCCAATTAATGTAAACTCTGGAACCATCCCATATGGTGTCACCATACAAATATTTCAAAAAAGTTGGTGAGGTGAAACAGTAGAAATATGTAGTTTCATGGTTTCAGGCTTTGGCTGCAAATGGATGTTGTCTACACAGACTATCAAAACTGATCTTGAACCCTACCCCACAGATTATAATGTAATTTATCTAAGGAGGAATTTAGGCCTCCAACTTACCCCTTAAGGAGATTCGAATATACAGCTAGGATTGAAAGTCATAGATTGTACTAAGTTTTGTGATCATCAGCATAAAGGCATTAGACATATTAAATCAGGTGTGAAGCAGTGTTTGGATCAACTCTTAAATTATGAGTGCAAAAGTGGCCCTAGAGCTAAAGATACAAGTGTGAACAAAAAAGCTTTTTTCTAGTGGAATAATAAAGAAATACAGTTAGCAACTTGGTTATACTAACAGGATAAATAAAATAAAAAGTAAAATGAATGATATTGACAGATAATAAATAAGTGGGGTTACATACTAGATAGCTACCTATCTCAGGGCAGTAAAATTCACTGAGCAATTAAGAAAGTTTCTAGGCATACTGCATTTAGGAACAATCAAAGTGCTTATTAAACTTTAGTGGCAAGGGAAATTATAATCCTTGTAAGACATTTCAAACCTATTTCATTATCACTTTCTTCTCAGGATAAAATAACCACAGTAAGACAAATTAATAAATGCAAAACCTGGATTGTGAGTTGACAAGAGTTTTGTATATGTGAGTGTGTATGTGTTTGCATGTGTATGTGATACTGAACTTCTCAACAGATATTAGTTTGGTTTTCATTGTGTGGTCTCATAGAAGATTAAACCCCCAAAGACGATCAGGTCTTCAGTATCCGAATAATTTATGGAAATACGTTTCATTGAATCAATAAACATCAAATGTCCCATATATCCCAGATATTTTAATAGTACTGTAATAGCCAATATAGATAAACTTATAAGCAAGATACAAACAGGAACAATCTTCATAAAATGTATATTGTTGTACTGTTAATATACTTTCTAAAAATGGTAAAATGCTTACATTTAGGAAATCAGAAAATCAGCTCCTGAAGCAGACTAGATAAGCAGGAACTGATATATAATGTGCAGATGAAATTAGTTCGTTCTCTACAGTGAATCCTTTAGCTAGCATCAGTACTGCCTCACATGTTGTCATTTGGTAAAGAACAGTCATATCCATTTAACCATTTACACTAATTTCATTCATACCAATCACTTCAGCACATGCATCTGTCTTTCCAGAGTGAATAATGTTAAACATTTTTGTGCTTATATTTGTCCTTTTATTAGGATAAGTTTGTGACATATAATAATTGCATTCACTGTGGAGAATCAGCAACATATTGTATCTTGATCATTTTTATCCCCCCTCCCACACAAAAACTCTAATATTTTCCTCTTTTCTTAGGTACCCTAAACTTAATCTGGGTTCACATAGATATTTTTCAGTTCTTTGGTTATGTTAGTGGGTTTACTGACCCATTTAACACTAATAAATGGGTTCTAACTAGTGCATCTTTTCTTTACACATTATTTCATATCACAACATGGACCCTGACATCAGACCAACTTGGCAGAAGGCCAAAAAAATAAGATCATTAGTTATATCTTGCTCAGTTTGCTTTAAACTAAAATCTTGGCAATAATTCTTGAGAGATTTTAATAGCATTAGTGTCTAAGATCAGAGAGTGGATAGTTTAAAACTGATATTCACTTCAGCCCACGAACTTAATTTGTTCCATGATTTTAATCATGAATTGAATTGGCCTTGAACTGAAACAAATTTTCTGTAAGGCTCAATGTAAATAATGTTACATCTGTTCTGAACCCTACTAACATGGTCGTGAACCAATTTTAAACACTAACCACAGCAAATTTCTCCACAAGGTTCCACGTAAAGAAGGTTAATGCATTCTGAATTGTATTGTTTTATAACGAAAAAATATGAAGAAAAGTACAGTATAGCACAATATGAAGAGAAACAACACTAACCTCGCTTTAGGCAACTTTGGTGGGGAGGACGGAAAGGTGAATGGGGAGGAGGTTATTGTTCGGAGGCAGAGTTTCTATATATACGGGCATTGACAAAATATCCTTCAGAGATTTCTGTCTCCTTTGTCTTAGCTGCAGGGTCAATTATGACAAAAAAATAATCAGTCTAATGTCACTTGTTTCTTCTGGCTCTGCATAACCTTCTAGAAATGAGAGACCAAGTTATCATCCACAAGATTCAAAATGTTGTTCTTTATAGCTATGTTGGGTCAGTGTTTCTCAAAAAAAAAAAAAATTCTGGCACTAATTTCATTTTTCCATGCTGAATTGTATCACAACTCTGA
Organism: Cavia porcellus; assembly: GCF_034190915.1. Classification (NCBI taxonomy): domain Eukaryota; kingdom Metazoa; phylum Chordata; class Mammalia; order Rodentia; family Caviidae; genus Cavia; species Cavia porcellus. The sequence continues at coordinate 74,601,424 of NW_026947486.1, forward strand.
TAACCTCCTCCATTTCTCTTCTTCAGTGGAATGGTTTTCAATAGGCACTTTGTGTCTCTCACTCAGAGTTCCGCAAGTTCTTCCATTGTTGGCTCCTCCTCAGGGCCCTCAACAAACTTTGTCTGCACCATCAATGTCAAGACCAAAACTCTTCTCCATGGACCCAATCTCTGCCAATACCTGTGTATCAGGATCTTCTATATTGTCTAGTGAAATGCAGTCATCACAGTCTCCTCCAAGTTGACTTTAAAGTCCAGTATGTGACATCACCCCCAAGGCTTTGTCAGTAAGGATGATACTGTAGAAGACATTGAAATGTTATTCCAGAGCTCTTTCAGAGTCAAGGATGTTTCTGAAGTGTCATTAAAATACCAGGTGGGCAGAATGTTTGAGCATAGCTTCTGAAAGTTGCAGATCACTTGCTAGTCCACAAACTACAGGACAGATGTCATGTTTTGGAGGAGGAACTTGACCTTTATGAAGTCATATTATGTCCATATCATTCACCAAGTTTACAGGGTGTGCTGAGGAAATTGTCCATTATAAGAAGGCATCTTTAAGGCAGTTGGTTGTCAGAAAGGTATTTCTTAATGATGTGCAGCCATTCTATAAACAACTAATTGCCTTCTGATCAAAACTTCACATTACCCTTCACATGACAGACAGTCTGGACACAGAAGAATGGTCAGTCTGTCCTTCATAGATTTATGCCCCGAGTGTCTTTTCCTTCTGAACAGTAGAGGTTCTGTTCAGCACCCTCTCCAAGAAGAACCCTATTTCATTGCAGTTGGACACTTACTCAGTAAAATACACTTCTACCTCTGTGAATTCCATGGGTTATCCCATGCAGGCTTTAGCAGCAGCCTTATTAGAACTGGAAGCCTCATCATGTCTTAGCTCACTGTGGATGCCATCTCTCTTGTGGAACTTGCCAGACCACCATGTGCTGCCTTTAAATCTCTGACTTGTTGGCTTGTAGAGGGGTTTTCTTACAATAAATGACTGTGTAATTTCCTAGCTTTTTCACAGGTCATACTTTCATTAATGCTACCACCTGCCAGCTGTTTCTCATTCAATCACACTAAAAAATGTTTTTCCACCTCCCCCAGAATTTGTATTCTATGCTTCATTAACATTGCTTTTCCTTCTAACACATCAGCTTCTTTAGCCTTCTAGAGTCTAGGTTGTTGACTTTTCTACCTTGTACTCTGAGGCCAGATCAGTTATATGAATAGCACACTCATGCTTTTCTGCAGTTTCCTTCTTCAATTCAATGGTTATTTTCTTTGAAAGCTGCTTCTTACTATTCTTGTTCTGCATTCTATTTTTGCCTGCATTGTTACTCTATACATTATTATTACCTCCAATGACACTCTGCATATTCTTGTCACTTTCATTGCTGATCTGCACTTTCATTTTATCCTTCATGCTTGTTCTGTACTTTCTTTAGAGCTGTGCTGTATTGAATAATAATGTACAGTATTGTATGTTGTGAAAACACACATGCAAAGCTTCATCACAATTATGGAGAGGTCTGTGACCACAATCTCAGCTAGAGAAAGCCACATCCATGTGTCAGACCAGGGAAGATGGTTGCATTTATGTTCATGCAGGGAAAATGGCCACAGTCCTGTTTACCAGCTGATTCATAATTCAAGAATGGAAGCAAAAATTTGCCAAGTGTTTCTGTTAATGAACTAAATTGTTCACGAACAGTATTGTTCATGAAATGTCTGGCTTGTTGACTTGTAGAGTAGTAGTAAAAGAAAATAAGTGTATATTGAAATACTTATAAGTATTCTTGGTATATCAAGATAAAAGCTGCTGCTATTCTTCAGGACAAGCTTCTTACCTAAAGAATATGATTTCTCTCAGAGAATGAGAAAATAACATAGTATCTTCAATTATTATTATGCATACCTCTTTCAGAAACTTCATATTTTGCTGCTATACACTTTCATTTTTGTGTTACTGGCTTAGCATGTAAATACTAAGCATTACTTATTGATGATTTCCCAAGAAGAATACTAAAACAAATGTTAATGGTTCTATTTTTCTAAATATCTAAGAAAAAACTGATTCCTCAGGATAATTCTCTGTGAGTGATTATGTTCATGATGTTATATGTTCAATTTTTCATATGGATTTTCTTTTTATCACATACCTCTAATCTCAGTACCCAGGAAAATCATGAGTTTAAGGCTAGCCTGTATTACACAGGTAATCTATGGCCCACATGGAATACATAATGAGACTCTGTCCTAAAAGAAATTCACAAAAAGAAAAAAAAAAAAAAAAAAAAAAAAAAAAAAACATAGTGATCAACATATCTAAACATAATTCAGATAGTATTTAGAAAATTATGTTTTTACTAGTTATGGCAAAAATACATACTGTTAAATCATTTTAAAACTATACAAAAATATTCAAGTGGACTTCCGGGAGAACATGGCAGGCAGATAACAGCAGCCATGGAGGCTCTCTGAGATTGCCAGGTTAGAATCCAGGAATGATGCAGTATGAGGAGTCCTAAGCAAGGGGAGATATACTCTGATGACTCAAGAATGCACTAAGCTGAGAGAAATCAACTGGAAATGAAATCCCAATGCTATAACAGGAACAGATAAAATCTCAGCATGGAAGCTGGAACTTGCGCCTCTGGAAGCCATGATTTGAATTTCCTGCTGCCGCTGCTGCATCCCAATCAGCACAGCAGGGAGAGAGAGCGCACACAAGCTCTGAGAGTGAGAATCACTGAACCAAATGGAGCTGAGAACGGGACTGGCGGGGAGCCCTGCATCAGCCTGTGGTGAGTGAGAGGAACAGGGACCCTTTCATAGACTAGTAGGCTCCAACAGAGGACATTCTGGGACCAGGCAGACTAGCCAGAACAGGATGCTACAGTGACTTTAGTTGCATAGTCCCCTCTCAAGCAGGATTGGTGGGGAGCGCTTGGCCTAGTGACGCCTTGGACTAAGATCCAGTAGGCTAGCCCAAACCAGGTCCCAGTGTCTGGCGGTGCACCCTAGCAGTAAAGCCTTCAGTAGGTTGACCTGGAGGGGTGGGCCCAGCTGAGGCTACCCCGATCTGTGTCTCCCTAGTACAGTGCAGTGGGCAGGAACACCAAGCTGATGGATTCAAATAAACTTTAAAAGACAAAGAGAAAGAAAACCTGGGCCTCCTATGTACGCTTGTAGGGAAGGAACAAAAAGTATGGGAAGAGGGAGCAATAAGAAAGGGTGCTCAGTCCCCAATCATGAGAACACTGATCCAGGAAAGGTAAATGCAAAGGAGAATGAGGACAGAAAACATGCAGTATCAGACATGTCACCAATAGACATAAAGTGATATCTCTAGAGCCTCATAGATGAGTTCAAAAATGAGGTATTTAATGAAATAAAGTAAGAAATAAGTAGAATAGTTACAGAAATGCTAAGCACCACCCAAGAAAAAACAGATGGTGGAATGGAAGAACAGAAAAAAAAGGGGAGAATTGTTTGATGGAGAAAACAGAGAAAACATAGAATATGTGAAGCAGGTTCAAAGAGATTACCAGGAAACTAAAAACTCTATTGAAAGCTGGCATGACAGCTTGAAAGAAACTAAGGATAGATTATCAGAACTGGAGGACAGATTTGTAAGGTGGGAGCATGAAATGAAAAACTTCTTAAAAATAACAAGGAAACAAACAGCAATAATACAAAGGCTAGAAGATGATAAGAGGATCTATAACTTAAGAATTAAGAATATAAAAGAAGTAGGGACACAAACAAATGAACTACAAAAGCTATTCAGAGCAATAATCCAGGAGAATTTCCCCAATTTAGCAAAAGGTAACGATGTATGAGGCATACAAGACCCCAGCCACCTACAACCCACACAGAGTTACACCCAGGCATATATTAATCAAAATTCCTGAAATCCAATATAAAAACAGAATATTAAAAACTGTCAGAGACAAGAAACAGATCACTTAAAAGGGAACACCCATCAGAATTACAGCAGACTTCTCAGCACAAACCATCAAATCATGAAGAACATGGGGGGAAATAATCCAAGTTTTGAAAGACAATAACCTCCAGCCAACACTGATATATCCTGCACAACTGTCCCTAGAAATTGATGGAAAAACAAGGTGCTTCCAAGACAAAGAGGAACTAGGGGAATTTGCAACCACCAATTCAACTCTACAGAGAATAATGTGGGATATTCTAAAAAAGAAAAATACCAAGATTACAGAAACAATGGCAGAGAGGCAACAGTGAATGGAGCAGAAAGTGAAATGCAGAAGACAAACTGACAACTAATGACAGCAAAAGAGCTCAACAGAAATGAGGCAGAGAAGGTTAGATGATAGGAACAACTATTTTGGAGAACACAAGACATCATAATAGCTAGTGCTGATTTAATATCATCTTGTTTTGAAGTCCCATCAAGGTTTTGTTCTTCTGTTTCCATTGGTCTTAACATGTTGTATCTTATTGGATTTTATTATATGTGATAATATTAAAAAATTTTATAGACAAGGAGATTATACAGAAACCATTGTTCATTTTCTGTTAGTTGATTCTAAATACCCTGTAATACTGTCATTCTCCTGAATGGTTTTATATTGTCTTGATATGTTTGATGCTACAGTATACGAAGTTATACGAAAAGATTTCAAGGAAAGAGACACTATGGTAACTACTATTATGTTGGGATTATTTTGTGATGAAACACTATTTTGCTTAAATGGCTATGTTTTGACCTGTGCTGTTTTGTTGTTATGCCATCTTTTATCTCAATCTCCGTTGTTTTTTTTTTTTTTTTTTTTTTTGTCTTTTTCATTTTTATAGGTACTGGGGATTGAACTCACGACTGCCTACTTGCAAGACAGGTGCTCATGCCGCTGAGCTAATTCCCCAGCCCCTCATTCTCCTTTTTTTATTATTTATTTTTTTCATTTTTATCTATTTAATTAAGGGAAAAATAAAAAATAGTAGGATATAATATAGTAACCCACTTTGATTTCCTATTAACTTGATTTAAATCCCTGTATTGCTCTCACCACCTTGTTTTGACTTATTTTCCTCTGTTCTGTTTTGCTTCATAGTACCAAGTTCAAAAGTATAGGCAACAACTATGAAGACAGTAAGATTCATTATGGCGTCCATTCTGGTTGACTATTCTTTTGAAGTCCTCTAATGTCTCCAATGTTTTGGTATTATTGGTTTTGTTCTTTACTGTTATTCAATTTTATTATAACTGATGATATAGGCAGTTCTTTTAAGATAGCAAGAGGCATTGTGGTAACCATTGTTGATCACCTTGTATTTTGTTTTTACATTACGTATTATGTCCATCCTTGTGATTTGACTGACTCTGTCCTGTTATGTCACATTTGGTTTTACTCTCTTCAAAAAAAGTAATAAGAACAGTGGGAGTAATAAAACTCAAAATGTGTAAATGTCATTGTATAAAAGAGAGGAAAAGAAAGTGCTCTAAAGGACATAACTGCATGTATATTTAAGTGTATAAGATAGGCAAACATATTACTTAGTTTTATTGGATGATTGAACAGAACTGTTTACAGTCTCACTGTTTGAATGTCCACTCTATATGCTTAATTTTGTAACTTGAACAACTATTTCTAAGATGACAATATGTAATCTATTAACTATTGATTTCCTACTGTTTATTTTCTGAAATTCTGTATAACTTGTACCCTTTTTCTGTTTTTTTTCTTTTTTTCTCCTTAAATAAAATTTTAAAAAATTCAAGTATTTTCCATTGAAATTTTATTTTTAAAATAAAATAATTTTATTTCATTTCATTTATTTATTTTATTAAATAATTTTATTTATTATTTTATTTTTGTGAAATAAAATAATTGTATGTTATTTTGTAATAAAACATCTACTTCATATTGTCATTTAGCTTCCAGGTTGGTAATAGTATTATTTTCACTTGTAATCCAATGTTTATCAATTCATATCACAGGTGTATCTCAAAGCACCACACAGTCAACTATTGCCAATCTCTTCATATGTTATAATGATCAGAACCATTGCCATAATTCTAGATAAAACACTCTACAACTCAGGAATTACATTAATTTCATGAGAATATAGAAATTGTAAATGCGAATAGTATTTGCTTTGTGTAGAAAATGATACATTTATATAGTGTATTAACTCTCAGTGAAACACAAATGATGTTGTTACAAACAAATTAGTATAGCCTTTTCATTATTGACACTACAAAGACTGAAAAGACATTCACACAAGTAATTAAGTTTTGCAAAAATTCAGAAACCATGCTGTATGTAGAATTAACTGTAAAACCTTGGTAATTTCACCAAATCCTTCCTTCTTTTTTCATTGTTTACTTATATCACAAAACATTTTCATGTTATATAACATAATTGGCATAATACTATTATTTTATTCTTTCCTCTTGATTGTTTTCACACATGGTGAAAACCTTACTGTGTTAGTTATCTTACCATCTCTAAGCCAAAATAACTAGGATAAGAATTTTTTTTTAAATGAGAAGAGGTTTGTTTTGCTTCATGTTTCAGAAGACTCAGTTCATGGTTTTATGCCCTATGACTTTAAGTCTTCAACAAAGTAGTATATTATGGCAAGAAACCTGTGACAGAGAAATTTGCTCCCCTATTTGTGGCAGCAAAACAAAGAAAGAAAAGGGAAAGATCCACTGACCCAATATTCTCTTCCAGGACACAGCCCCAATAACCCAATTGCCTTTCAGTAAGTTCTATCTCTGGAAGGTTCCACTTCCTCCTTATAGTGCTACAGGCTGGCACATAAACCCTTAGGAAATGCTTCAGATCTAAACTATCACACTTACTGAGCTTTAAAACTTGTACTGTACTTATGGGTATGAAGTTCCCTTAATCACAAAGAACAACATATTAAAAAATTACAAAATATTTAATCTTGGCGTTGAGTGACTATGTAGTTAGGAAAAATAAAATTAACTTGTCTGTGCTTCTATTAAGTCAGAATTATTACTTAGCCTGCCTCCTAGGGTTGTCGCATCAAATGAGTTGAAATAGGAGAATCTGCTATGAAGAACCTCATTTCCATATTCCAACTTGTGAAAAAGGGGCACTGGCAGCTGGCAGGCTTAGTCTTTACCTAGAAATGCAGAAAGAACTCACCAAAGCAAGTCACATGTCAGTTGCTTATTTTTTTCAGCCGATCTGTGCTCACTTTTGATTATGACAATCTATCTGTTTAATTTTCCTTGGAAATTTCTCTATTTTGTTTTTTGCTTCAATGAATCTGTCTTTCTGTTGCTGTTGTTCTTGACACTTATTCAATATTTTTGAGGCAACAAGTTGTAGAGAAGCAATTTTATCAATTGAAAATGAAAGACTAAGTTAACCTTAAAGGATTTGGGTGTCTCTATAATTGTTTGGCATTCAGATGTGTTTACATGACAAGCAAATGATTGTGGAAAAATAAAGTAGGACACACATGTGTGTGAGTTTCAGTGTATGAAAAAAAATGTGTGTCCTGTAAAATATTACATCACAAAACATTGCTGTACTCACATTTGGGGGAGATTGTGAGTCTGTTTCTTCTCCAATAGTCTTAGCTGTATTGCTTAAATTTACTGTAACATTATTCTATTTGTTTTTACAGGTCCTTAAAACAAAGGAGAGGAATATGGTGAAAAACAAAATTTTATAACCTAGGGAATCTTTTAGCAATTACAGAAAGATTTATTCAGGACAAACTTTGTGCTTAATAAAAAATAATCTTTCATTAAATCTTACTGTATTAGTTTTGTTAAGCTTTGAAAAAGAACATTTTAATCCACATTCTGTCTTTCTACAACATTTAAGAAATCATTATGTAGGTTGAAGCCGGTACATAACTTTCATTTCAGAAACAAAGGTTCAAATGACAGGGCTGGAATATGGCTCAGTGGCACAGTGGCTGACTGGAAAGCATGAGGTTCTCAGTTTTATTCTTGGTGGAAAAAAATTCAATTGTCAACACTAAGGTACATCACCCTAAATAAATAGGAACCCTCAAACTGCATCATTATCTCATGGGGCTGTGTCCATGGAGGAAGTGTTGTTGTAGCTGTCATTAAACTTTGACACACTTCATCCTTCATTTTCACCTCTACTGAGAAACAAATTGAACAAAATTCATAAATCGAGAACTTTACAACTTTTTACCAAAAGTCATGTGACACTATGAACTTTAGAAAAAAAATACGCTATGGAAAAATAGTAATTTTGAGGTTTCCGTGATTCAGCTTTACACATTTACTACTAATGAACATGAGAAGAGATTCTTAGTGTGTAGTTGGGAAATAAATGGGAAGGAAAACCCTTCCTATATCTTTTGATAATTCTGTGACTGAGTCTAAAATAAACTGACAGCAGGCAAATTAACAGGAGGAAAATCACACTTAATTACATATGCAGGCACAGAAGACTCATGAACTGTGAGCCACATGGAAGGGTCAGATGATAGAAGTGTTACAGGCAACTGAGTTATTTAGAAATATTATAGGCAGTCAGACAGGGCTGGGCCCTCAAAACAGCAGTGCAGAAGTTTAGATACCTTGTTGCCTTGGAAGAGACAGTCACCTCCTGCTGTAGGCCAGATCTCAAGACAAAGAGAAAGCAAATGCACCCGCATCTGAAGGATTTATCGTCCAGAATTTCTCTATCACACTGAGGAAGTCAGTAGTCAGCATCCCACCTCCTACAGGAAGGGTCACTGCTGTTAAGCCTGGTGCTTACTACATGACTCGCTTTCCCATTTATTCCTGATTTAATAATTTTTACCTGAGTAATTAATCTTACTGACTGACCACACTTCTGCCCTACCTTAATCCCACTTTATGCCTTCCTATTTTTATCCAACTTAGACCCATTTCACCTCATGATTTAACTCTATAAAAGTCTCTTAAAAACCCCTCTTTAGCAAACCACACAGGACCCCTCCTCTCTCTCAGACAGAAGATTTCTTTCTCTCAATGAATATATTCCACTCTTAACCTCCATTGTTCCTAAATTTTATTCTTTGATTTTAGAGAACACAAACTCATAGGAGACATAGTAAATCAGGATTTCATTCCCTATATCAGATGCTTCCATACCATCCTGAGCTACATGAAAGAAATGGAGATTTAGGGCTTTTGAGTGGCAATACAAATTATGGGAAAAGGAAGGAAGGAACTGTATGGTGAATAAGATTTATCTTGTATGCAGGATTAATGATGATTACAATCTTTTTGGAGGATCTGTCTTTAGGAAAATAAGGGAAGTTCAGAGAAAGCCCCTCCCTGCATGGGCTATTTCCAGACACCATGAATTAGAGATCATCAGCATATCAGTGTGATCTGTTTTGGGGTGGCATTTTTCTAACCCCATCAGTAGACTGCACTGATCACTTACAATATTTGGTTCCAGTAAGTATTCATTCTCTACTTTCATGTAGCTCAACAACTGAGAATACGTTTCTTCGTAATGCTAAGATTGGCTTGTTCTGGGACTTAAGATTCGATTGTTTTGTAATCCTAACCCATGTTTATTTAATGTTTACATCTTTACATTTAAACCTCTTGTACTTCCTTTTTTATATTCAAAACTTTACATATTCTGTTTTTTATGACCTGCCTGGGGAGGGTGTATACAATGTGGGCAGGAGATGATGAGAGAATAGTTTACTCCTGAGGTCCCTTCAAACTTCAGTTCAAAAACCTCAGAAATGTCAAAATATCCTGAACCCACTATTTAAGAAAAGCAATTCTTACTAATGAGGTAGAGTAGAAAAAATACAATCTAGGTAAAAAGGACATGAGTAAGAAAATTGAGATGCTAAGAAAAATCAGTTTCAAGATATCAAAGTTGCTCAAACTATTTTCCTTCCAAGGAAATTCATTCAAAAAAAAATCCTAATGGCACTTTTACAATAAGCTTGTAAATCCTGGGTCTTAAATTGTCCTTTTCACATTTAAACTGTATTGCCTCCATTCTCAAGAAGCAGCAATATTGGTGTTTGTGTATTTCAATTTCAAACACATATAATTGTAACCTGAAACAGTAAAAATACACATCCTAGATCTCTCATTTTAAAATCACCTCCTTAAATACACCCAATTTTTGCTTGTAATTTGTCTCATTTTCCTGAATTCCTGCACTCCATTTTTAGTCTTCATTTTTTTCTTCCTCTTTTTCCTCTTTGTCCTCTGCTTCCTCCTCTGTTCTTCTTCTTCTTCTTCTTCTTCTTCTTCTTCTTCTTCTTCTTCTTCTTCTTCTTCTACTACTACTACTACTACTACTACTCCTACTCCTACTTCTTTTTCTTCATTTGTGTATTTTTGAGACAGGGATTCATGATGTAGCCTGAGATGGCCTGAAACACACAGCAATCCTCCTGCCTCAGCCTCCCTCATGCTGGGATTCCAGGTATGCATCAGCACATTTTACTACTCCATTCCTGCGTGTATCCTAATAATCACGTATCTTGAAAATGATTTTTGTACTATGGAAGTCAGGAAACCTCTAAAGTTTTTATTTGTTTATTTATTTATTTATTTATTTATTTATTTTGGTTTTTTTGAGGCACAGACTCACTATGTGGTTTAGGCTGGCATTCAACTCACTATATAGCCCTGATTGGCCTTGAAGTCATAGTAATACTCTTGCCTCTGCATCCCCAGTAATGGGACTACAGGCGTGCACCACCACTTCCTGCTGTAAAATTATGTTAAAAGAGTGTCATAGGTTCAAGCTTCAAGAAGGCCCACTTAGACCCCACCTAGTAAACTATTGTTGTTTAAAAAAATAGTGTAGTCATAATGTAACTAAACTATGATTTCCTAAATGGTAAAATATTTCATGCTTCAAAAGTGATGAAACTTATTATGTAATAAACATAAAAAGGGGCAGGAACTGGTTGGAGTTCTTACGTTTCCCATTGAATGGGGTGTTTTTCTTTCCATACCTCTCCACCAACAACTCTTTCTATCTAATTTCTGCACATTGTCTCTCATTTGAACCTTATACCAGATTTCTGCTTGAAATGAATGGAATCAAATGATTTTCTAGGCTTGAGACAATTGAAGAGGACTGAAAATTCTTTTGTATTAAAAATAGTTCACAATGCTTAGAGGCATGTTAGCAGTAGTTACTTGTACCAAAGAAGCATTTTTCATTCTAGGAGAAGAAAAGACCCCAGAATTTATTATCCATCACTAATTACATGCCTTCTCATCTTTTTGTCTTTTACAAAGAAAATATTAAGCTAAAGTAATGGCCTAAATTTTAGATCACAAATCATATCTAACTTGAACATTTTTGAGCATAAGGATAGAAAAGGTAGTTAGTAAATGTACTTTTCACAGTGTCACCCAAATGTGACTTATTCATACAAATCATGCATGACTATTGGTTCATCTAATCAATGGTGCTGACCCACTGAGAAAAGATGTGAGAACAAATTTGTCCTTTTGATGAATAAAACCAATTAGCGGTACTCTTCTCTTCGGCTGGATAGTATAAGAGCCCTGGAGACATATATAATTATTGTTACAAGCCTAATGCTTTTCTTTTTTTCTGAATTGAAGTAAAATCCTTTTAATTTGCAGAGAATGTCCCTGAAGCAAAAATTAACAGCTGGGCCCTCTTTGGTAATGGGTCTATAGCACTGAAAAACAAAATCCAGGATCTAAACTGCAAAAATGAATGACTAATAGGACTTGCTCTCTCACTCTGTACAGGAGTCATCCATCAATAGTGATTTGTTTTTTATCATGATGAGAGTGGTAGGTTGGAAGAAGTCCAAGCCTCTGCTTCATAAAATGTGCCTCTTGTGTTCATTCATAACTCTGCAAGAAGCAAAAAAGAAAAGAAGTGAGTCAGACATTGAGATCATCTGCCAGAAATCATCTTCCAGAAAGAATATATATAATTGCATGATTTAAAATAAATGACTAAACAGGTATTTAAGCATTAGTTTTTTTTTTTTTTTAATATGGGTACATATTACTAGTATCATACAAACTTTTACAAAACTTTTGACAAAAAAATAGCATTTCCATTTTTACAAACTCACTAATATATCTTAATTGATTGTTAAGTTCTAAAAGTTAAACATACATAAGAACCACCTGGAGTTCTAAAGCGTAAAACAGATTGCCAGATTTTTAACCCAATATTTCTGATTTGAAGAATCTAAAGCAGATCCTAAAAATTTGCATCCACTCCCTATCCCCCCAACTGTACTTGATATTGAACCAGGGACTTTGTTTAGGGTTTCCTTAAACTGATAAATTTTCAAGGCTGTGTTCCAATTTTGTGATCTTTCTGCCTTATCCTCCCAGAATGCTGAGATTACAGTCATGAGCTACTACACTTGGCAAAATATGTTTTCTCATGTGTCACTCAGAATATATTTTCTGGTATCAAATGGGACACATAATTTCAGTAAGTCTCTGACTTAAGAACATTGGAGTTGTAAACATTCACAAATTCAATGGGACCTCACATTACAAACTTTCATGGATGCAAACAGATTTCTGATATTGCTCACATATTTAGCTAATGATTTTAAGGTAACTATAAAAAGAAAAATAATTTATTTACAGTATTTTTGTATGTGTTTTATGTATTACACTGTTGATTTGTGACAAAGGCATATAAGACTCTCTTTGCCAAACTTAGGAACAAAACTGACTTACAAACATTCTTCAAGAACGGTACTCATTGAAGTTGACGCTTGATGTACTACCATTTTCAAGATGAAAAATTTAAGTTCTGCTTTATGTAATTATTTATGAGGCAGTTATAGACTGATAGTTTCTCCTGCCTATGTGCCCAACTCCCCCCCCACACACAGACACACACACAGACACACATACACACACACAAACACACACACACACACACACACACACACACACACACAATTTCACAAAGCTAGAAGTTAGGGAGAAAAGCTTCTGTCTTGGTTACTTCTCTCAGTGCTTGGAAAAAATAGCTGACACCCAAAATTAAGGAAGGAAAGGTTTATTTAGCTAAAAGCTTGTGGAAGTTTCAGTCCATACTCAGCTGGCTCCAAGGAAGGATGGTATGGCAGAGGGGCCATCATCATGGTGGCCACAAGGGTCAAGAGCCAAAGGGGCAAAGGCAAAAGTAATTCTCCTTCCCTCCCATATATTGTATGCCAACAATCCACCCTGGATGGGTGCAGTACTTATACCATCAATCCTAGCACTAGACAATAAGTAAATCATAAATGCTGGTTTTATCCACTTCCATGACCATATGAGGCCTTGAAGGGACATCTGAACACAAACCAGAACAACTTTACCATAGATAACCATCCATAGATAACTTTTGCAGTAGAGACAAATATTCTGTTGCAGTAGAGAGTTACTCAAATACAAGCAGTGCTAAGAATATGTCAAGACTGTTGGACAGATGACTGGGGAAAAAAACAAAAAAAGGGACAGATTAAAAACTACCAAGTGAAATGTGAAGCTTACCAAACTGCATCAAATGTTGCAAAACAAGAAAAGCAAAGCAGAAAATGTTTCATATAAGATGAAGATCTAGGACTGAGGTAGAGCAAACAAGTTATGGTATAAGAAGTTCACTTTAGTTTGGGGCCTAGATTTCTTGTCAAAGTAGCCTAAACTTTTGGCAAGCATAAAGATTAATTAACATTGCCATTCCCCAGTTTACAGGAATATCTATGGAAGGAAAAGTTGCATTCTTCTAATTGATCAAAAGATTAAATTTTAAGTCTAATTGAGGGTTGAAGATTATTATTGAATCACAGAATTTAGAGAAAAACAATGTCAAACTTGGCATTCTTTTCATTTTGTCTCCTGTTGTATAAACGTAGTTTTAAGGAGAAAACCAAACCTATTAATTGTCTATAAGATAGTCAAATTCTCACCTATATTTTTCTGTATGAGCCTTTTCAACATAAAGTAAGATGTGGTTGGAGAAAATAGTTTTGGTCAAATCACCCATTGGGAAACATTCCCTCTAGACCTAGATATAATTAATGGATTTTCTGTATTGTATATAAACCCTTGAAATAGTTACTCTATGGATATTTACCTAGAGTTTTATAATCTAGAGATGTTTCAAGTTGGAAAATTAGAATGATAGACCGGAAGAAGAGCTACTGAAAAGATTTCTATGATCACCAAATGGTCCAAATCCTGATGATTACTTCAGTCTAGCAATTTTCCTAATAGGTCTGGTTGTGGTCCTCAGCATTCATCATCATGTCAGCAGTCTGTAATATCATACCAGAAAGTTGCAGTCTGGGTAGTATACTACTATAGATACAGTTTCATTACAGACTCATAGCATCTGCACATTTACTGCTCTGCCCCTTTGTGGTACTGTCAAACACAATAACAAACAAAATGCAACAGGCAACTGGAAAAGGCTAGCAAATCTTTTTGTTAGGTAACACTTCGATGCAATTCTGAAGTAATTAGAACTATTTGCTTTGGTCCATTTTTACATTTTTGCACTTATACCTCCAGTTGTTTTCTTATGTTTAATGACATACGATTTTCTAAAATAATATAAAGAAATAAATACCAGATTAGAGGAAATGTGTGCCATATGAATAAGTACCTGTTGCTAAGAAAATTAAGGTCCTAACTTGGATGTTCTCATAGCTCAATTAAATGATATTATCATAATTATCAGCAAACATACTGACTTAGTCCTGCAAATCATTTGTCTAGATCCAAGGAACAGAGGATTACACGACATATACATACAACACAATACAAATGATACAAAATTTAAAATTGTACAAATAATCTGTTACATATTGCACATAATGACTGCCAAATGAACAGTACAGACAAGAATAACTACCAAAACTCTGACATAAAAGTGATTATTAGTTGACTCAGTGTTTCTTCAAAAAGATAAATAATATTTAAATAACATAGATAACCTAGACAAGTTGATTTTAGTTAGAATGTATCAGAATGGTAGTGTTGTGGATTAAGAACTAGTGGTCAACTTAACACCAGCTGGAATACATCAGGTGTAATTCGCATTGAGTGAAGATGCTCCACCTGAGGAAAGTTGCCAGGATAAATAGGTGGAGAAGAAGGGAGGTGTTGAGGGTTGAGGCACTAAGGAGGCATTGTGGGTTCTCCTAAGAGTTGCTGTCTGAGCTGTTAGTTCTCCTGGAGAAGCCTTATTCCTCACATTGATACGGGATACAGTCCATTGCTTCCTGGCTCCAGAGGGGAAGACATGTACTGCTTGGTCTCCAGGATGAGCTCCTCACACTGCTTCCTGGCATGTACCTGACTGTGCTTGTCATCGGAGGACTTCAAGGCCTCCGTGTTGCTGAGGACAGCTGTGGTGACTTTCAGGATAGCCCTGGTCTTTGTTGTGAGTGTGACTTCTTGGCTCCATCGTAGAACCCTCATCCCACTATCACAGCTCCTTCATCCTGCTGCCACAGACTTTTTGGCTTCCACCGCTGACCCTTGGGTCTTCCTGGCATGGATCCGTAAAAGAGCCTGGCGTGAGTCCTTCTTGTGGGCTCTGGGCCTCCATTTGGACTCATGGGAGGCATTGTCCTGAACTCTGGGTTTTTATCTGGACTCATGTGAGACATTGCTGTGGGGTTTAGGCTCTTGATTAAATAATCTATGTCTTCGATGCTGTGGATAGATTTCCTGCATTTTCCTGTGTTAACTTCTGGTGACCATTATAAAAATATTATAAACTCCATGTCCTAATTCTAATTGTTCTCTGTGTACAACACCTGACTACAACAGGTAATGATAACAAACACAACAATAGACATGTTCTGAACCAGTCTGAGTCAGGAATGTAACAACTAGTGAGCGACAAATTATCATGCTAGCTTCTGTAGTGCTGGGCTATTTTTATCCCATAATATTGCCCAACTTTCTGCTTACTAGATTTTAGTTGAATAGTATTCCAGTTATGAAGTTCAAAATGTATCACCACAAAATATGACTCTAGGAGACCAGAATATACACCCCCTAGAAAATACACTTATTTGGCATATTTCCAGCAAGTTATTTACACAAACTGTCAGCACAGTAACAGTAGTTCTGAAAAGTTGCCTTTTTATAAAATAAATGCAAATTTATAAGGAAATCTACCTTAGTAAAATTGTCTCTATTGTGAAGAGGGTTGTTCTCAGACAACCTGTATTAACATCAGAGACTTCATCTGCACAGGGAAACCTCTACTGACCATACATTGCCTCCTCTCACTCTTCCATAACTATTCTCTGACTTCCACACTTTAGAAAGCCTAAACCCTATTTTTATAGTTCAGAATGCTACATAGGACCTCAATCGTCTAGTCTTCTTTTGTCTCATAATTTTGTGGGACACTTGTGTATGTGAAAATTAAGTGATTTTCATTTTTCAACTCTTTTATTTCAACTAAAAAACCTAAAAAGGTAGAGTAAAACTCATTTTTCATTCCCCTCCACCAGATTAAGGCACAAGCCATACAGTTAAATCCTGGTTCTTCAATTACTTGATGAGTGGCTCAATCTCTCTCTGCAAACATTCCTTGACATAAACAATTCATATACAAATATTAAAATCATCAAGTATATAAAATACTTATTTTCTGGGGTTACTGTAAGGATTTCATGAAAAGTAAACAAATAGCCTAGTAGTTAATGGTAAATTTGGCCTAAATCTGTCTCCCTCCATACATTTTAAGAATGGCTTAAAGGTTTCCTCTTATGTAGAATTGTAAGCTGACTTGATGTGTAAATAGACTATAGTTTTGGGGGGACTACAAATTATAAATTGATGTAGTGTCTGCCCAAAGGCTTCCTTGCCCTGCCTTTTGGCCTGTTTTGAAATGTGAAAATCTCACTTTCTGTGGGCAATGAGGCTAAAAGAGCAGGATACAGTCCACTGAACACAATATAGGCAAACAGGCACCCAGATGTGGGAATGAATTTTAGCTTGTTTCTTATGATGTTAAAATTGCCTGTTCAACCACTAATTCTATGCTATTCCCAGAAAAGCACCCTCCCTCTCCCCCTGCACAGGCTCATTAAAATGGTATTGATATCCCAGAGATCTATTTGTTTGTAGTTTTCTCTTTTTCATTTTCTTTCTTGCTGTGTTCCCTAACTTTAGACAGGCGACAGAGGACTAACTGCAGGGGTCCCTGACAAATGACACTATAGAAAAGGTTTCTTATAGTAGCTTACTGTCATAACAAGTGGCTAAGTCTCAGCCAGACACAAATGGTCAAATGTTCAAACCAACCTCAAATAAAATAGATGCAAGCTATCTTTATCTTACCTTTTTTTTTGTCTGTGTGTCACTTTTTTCTGGCTCTAAACATAACTTGGCTGTGTGATAGAGTAGTACACTCTAAATCATTTTTGGTGTGGATGGCTACCTGTTACTAGAATCAAAAATAAGTCCAATTAATAATTGAAAAAAAACTGTTTAGGAAAAGTCTAGATATGTTTATGCCTGCCTCTCTCTCTCTCTCTCTCTCTCTCTATATATATATATATATATATATATATATATATATATATATATAATTTCTATATTAGATGAAAAATCAAAACAAAACAGATCACTAGAAAAACAAGAAACAAAAAACACAAATAAATAACAATAGCAAAGAGTCCCAAACAATGACAACATAGGCCTTCAAAACAAGGTGGTAGAAACATAACTAATTCCGTATCACCATGCTATGAAATCTAGTAATGTTTTATTCTTTGTTCTGAATGTTGTTAGTCTGTTTTGTATTGTTTAATTTCAACAAACATGAAGGTAAGGGCAGCAATTTTGAAGAGAACAAGAGATATTATGGTAGCCACTGTGGATTTCCTGTTGTCTTGGTTTGAAATCTGTGTCACTTACATTGTTTTCTTCTGATCTGTTTTGGTTCACTCTCTTTAAAATATAAATTAAAAAAGAATTGAAAAACAAGTGTTATTAAAGTCTTTGTTGATTTTGATAATCAATAATGGTACACAAGTAAGTGCTAACAGTTCCTGAAACCCCTTGAGGAACACAATAAAGAAGGTGCTGCTGACCCCATTGAAGGCTCTCCTTTCCTTGTGGAGCCCTGATACATTATTGGGTAAATTTCTCTTCAGCTAGATTTTATTTTTTTTGCACTGAGCCACTACCTTTTTTGACTTTCAAATCCAGGGTTAGTCATACAAGCTTTAGATGTGACAGAAAAGGACTGGGTCCTACAAGGAGGCCCCAGTTGATCTGTGTTAAATAAAACGGAACTGATTTGAGGATGATGAGATTTAGGAGGATAGAGAGAAGGGAAGCAAAAATGAGCAACCACACACACACACACACACACACACACACACACACACACACCTAAAAATTAGGCTACAGTGTGCTTACATGCCAAGTTACATTACAGTTTACTTTGTATGGAGAAAACTTTAAACAAAACTTTAAATGTATTGGCAGCCTGAGACCAAACTTAACATTAGTGTACTAGACTGACTAGAATAGCATTAGCGAGGGTAATGAGAGTTACATTAGGCAGAATAGAGACATTTTCAATCAGTTAAAATTGTGGTGTTTATTTTTTTTTTTGAGGTACATTAGAAAAAAACAGGACAAGAAGCCATGCAAACGCACGCGTGCGTGCGCACACACACACATACACATGGAATGCATTTTAATTAGTACCTGGAGGTGTGTGAAAAGAAAAATAACTAAATTAAACCAAATTGCTTCCTTAAAGGATTCTTTAGAAAAAGGAAAAAAAGAAAAAAATCTTAATGAACAGATTGAAGACTCAAAGAGGACACTTTGTACTCTAAATTAACTCTGATTTTCTCTATTCATTTTTATCTTAATTCTCTGAGTCTGCTAACTTTCTTTCTGGATTACTTTTTTGATAAAAAGTAGAAAAAATTCTAAAAACAAGAGCTTTCACATTCAATTCCTAATTCTCAAAAATGTTCTAAAGAAAAGCAAAGAATTTTTTCTACAACTGTACAGACCAAAAATAAAGGGACTTTGAATTATTGAAAGGTTTTATGTACAGCTAAGTTAAATAGAAATTAATAGGCAGTCACACATAGATTAAGCCCTCAAGGGAGACAGAGAAGAAGATGAGGGCACATCAAACTTGTGACAGGAGTTACATCTGAAGAACTTAAGCCTCAAGATTGGGACACAATAGCCAGGACTGTGAACCTCCCTGGAGGTAAACAGTTCTTTGACATCATACTTTAATTACCAACAGCTAGCCCAGTAAGTCCATCTAGGCATCAGATGCATAGTTGGGTGACAACATCCAGACCTATCCTTTCTCAAGAAAACCTTTGTTCTTTCTACATTAGAAGTTATATATGAGCTAAAGTTAAAGATGCTGGCCATATACCCTTGCTACATGTCTCACCTTATTTGATCAATATTAGCAAAGTGATTATAATTGTAATCCTACTTGTTGATTTTAGTTTGAACTGCAATGAAACCCACCTCATGATTTTGCCATATCCACCATTCTTGGAGAAAGAACCTCAGAGCCATCTCACATTTGGGATTTCCCCTTGTCTTTCATCTTTCTGTCAATAAACTTTCCAATGCTTAACCTACTGTGTCCTTGAAATTCATACTTGCATATATGGGAGACATGGACTCAGCACAACTGACTTCTAACAGCTTGAGAGTTATTTTTGCCATCATGTTATGGAGCCATAGCTGTGTTTTTCTCATTCAGTTACTAAAAGTTGACTCTGAAAAATGTCAAATTAGAGAAATATAAAATTTCAGGGTAGTGGCTCACTGGATATATAAGGAAATGCATTCTAATAAAAAAGCAATATACATAACCTTGTGGTTCTTGTTATTTATAGAACTAAAACTAAATTTTAAAAGAGGAGTGAGTTGGACCTTGATGTTAGACCAAACTCAAAATTCAGTCAGTCTAAGAATTATCCTCCAACTTCCAAGCTTCCTCCAATAAGGGGGAAATTATACAGGGACAATAGAAAGTACTTCTGAAAAATGTAGTTGCCAAGAAAGTAGTCAATGTGGGGGAAGAGCAAAACAAAACAAAAAAAGAGTATTAACACTTTCAAGTATAATACGAAGAAATTGTTTCATTTTTTAGATTGGTACCAACAGTTTTCTCTAGAGAATTTATGAAAAATTACAGAGTAAGTAATTGAGGGGCAGTATATTTGACTTTAAATATTACAGAGTGGGAGAGCATGTTTGGGTTGATGCAGAAACTATGGCCCACTATAGAAAAATCACAGAAGGTTGTGAGAAATTTCATATGTAAGATGTTATTCTTGAGAGAACAACCAATCTGGTAGATTAAATAAAAGCCACCATAAAGTCTTTTTACCCTGAGAATGGAGACAATCTCCAAATATAAAAGCCAAACAGAATACTCCAAGTGACACAGCTTGATATACTTTATATACAAGGCATAAGGGGCTGGCTTTATGATGACTAGGATATTCACCTACCAAATATGTCCATTACATATGTCATGGTACATGCTGTGGTTAGGAAGCCCTTTTTACATGGGTTTGTCAGGTAACTCTGGCAAAACATAGCTATAGTAAGAGAAGCCTTAGGAAATTTGCTTTATGTTTTGTCTATTAGGTAGTACTGATGACAATGAAGTCCATTACCACTAACAAAATAATAGAGGAAAGTAGGGACAAGGATCTCTTCCAGGATTGTGGAAGATTTTTAAGTAATAATAAATAAACTAAAAGAAGTATGGTGGCTCATTCTTATAACCCCAGTACTCTAGGAGGCTGAGGCAAGAGGATAACTAGTTCCACCACAATCTGAGAATCATAGTGACTTAAATAGATTACCTCATAATAAAAAGTAAAAACAAAAGAGGCTGGTGATGTAGTTTAGTGTGAAGGAGTTAAACTAAATCTCAAGGGCCAAGGGGCTAGGGATTTAGCTCAGCGGCATAAGCGCCTGCCTTGCAAGCAGGCAGTCGTGAGTTCGATCCCTGGTACCGATAAAAAAGGAAAGAGACCAAAAAAAAAAAAAAAAAAAAAAAAAAAAAAATCTCAAGGGCCAGGGATTTAGTGGAGCAGCATAAGTGCCTGTTTGGCAAGTGCAAGGTCCTGAATTTTATTCCACGTGCAAATAAATAAATAAATAAATAAATAAAACTCCAGTAGTATTACAGAAAAGGTAGACATAAATAAAAAGACCTGGAAGACAAGGATAGGGTTAACAGTTTGGACACAACCCTGTAAGTGGTTGCGTGGACCAAAGAGATGGTTTACTACTCCCTTATGTTAAAAAGTTGTGAAAAATTTTATTTCTTCCATTTTGGAGAAGTTATAAGTGAAAAAAAACAGAAATTACAATAGGCAACATAGCTAACCAGTGCTTAGGGTAGTAATCAGATCCATGAAGAAAAGGACAGAAGTCCCTTGAGTAGAACCCTTGCCAAAATTGGTTAAAGTTTATAGCTGAACTTGTCATAGTTTCAAAATTGTTTTTCAAAGATGGTTTAAAATATTCCACTCTACCACATTGGCAGATTGTATATACACACCATACAGTTGTTACTGGAGGGAAATTTTCAGAGGCTTCTTTTCAGGTTCTTGGTGTCCAAGAAATCCTGGAAAAAAATCCTAGTCCCTGCTTTCCTCTATTATTCTGTTATCGGACAAGATACACAGAAAGTATCACATAAGTGTTTATTGAAGATATAAAATTAGTTTGCTCTGCAAAGTGAAAATAGGCTGGAGAAAAGGTTGTCAGTGGTCTAAGGTTAATGGAAAGAGACCTAACACATGAAAAATTACAGATTTATCTCACTTTTGTGCAGATAAAGCATCAAGAAATTACCCCATCAAAGACTCACTTGGTGTCATGTCATGTATTTACTGTCCTATTAAAACAACAACAAAAAAGACAACTAGTCCCAGGCAGGAGTAAGGCCCCAATACCACACTCTATCTGTGTGTCCTGGCTAACCTCCTGGGTCCCAGAGATTCTGAGATCCAAAATATCAGGGACAAGGCTCCAGTGCCACACTCTGGGGATGCATCCAAGCTAGATTTCAGGGTGCTAGAGGTTCTGAACTCCACCTATCCAGGACCAAAGACCTGGCACCACACTACAGGAGTGGGTCTCAGCTAGCTTCCTGAGTCCCAAAAGTTATCAGTTCCCACAAGTTAGGTACAAGGACCTGGCACCATACTCTGGGGGAGTATCTTTGCTAGCTGAACAGAGAATTGTTATGAAAGAAATGTTGAAGGTATCTAATGATCTAGATTTTTAAATCTCAGTGTGGCTTTAATTTGCATTTGAATGATCCAGATTTTAAAAAGAGAGGAATATAAGAAATCAATGGAAACTTTGAATGAGCAGAATTAAAATACGTGAAACAGATTCAAAAGTATATTCAGGAAATTAAAAATTCCATTAAAACTAAAAATACGCTTGAAAGAAGCAGAAGGTAGACTCTGAAACCTTGAAGACAATATGGAAGCCTATGATCATAAAACAAAAGATCTATTGGGCCACAGATTTAGTTCAGCAGCATAAGTACCTGCATGGCAAGCACAAGGTTGTGAGTTCTATCCTTGGTACAAAAAAAAAAAAAAAAAAAAAAAAAAAAAAAAAAAAAAAAAAAAAAACAGAGAGAGAGAGAGAGAGAGAGAGACAGAGAGAGAGAGAGAAAGAAAGAAAAGATCTTTTAAAAATATCAAGGAATCAGGAAACAACAATTCAAACGCTGAAACATACTGCAAAGAGAAGTGATATAAGACTGTTTGGTGTCAAAAAAAAAGCAGGAGTAAACTCAAATGATCTTAGAAGAATATTTACAGAAATAATAGAAGAAAACTTCCCAAGCATGGGAGAAAAATATGACATATAGACAAAGTGAGGCATATAGACTCCAATTATCCATTAACAAAATAAATCCTCACCTAGACATATAATAATTAGAATCTCATATATTTGCACAAGAACAAAATACTAAAAGCTGTCAGAGAAAAGAAACTGATCACCTATAAAGGAAAGCCTATCAAAATCATGACAGACTTCTCAACACAAACCTTCAAGTCAAGAAGCACATAGAGTGAAGTATTTCAAGTTCTGAAAGAAAAGAACATCCAACACAGATTGATATAACCTGAAACACTATCTTTCAAAATTGATGGAGAAATAAGATACGTCCATGACAAAGAACAACTGAAGAACTTCATGACCATCAAATAAAATGTACAAAGAATACTGAAAGATACACTAGAAAGAGATAGATGACCACAATTCCAAGAAAAACAAAAGAATAAAGCCACTAAACAGGACAAAAATTAAACAACAACAACAAAAAAATACAAAGCATACAACAGAAAAACAATGTGATAGGGATAAGTCAATACATGTTAGTTATGTCTATCCATGTAAATGGTTTCAACTCACCAATAATAATAAACAGACTGGAAAAATGGATTAAGAAACAAAACCCAATAATATGCTCTCCCACCCAAATACTAACCAGGCCCGACCCTGCTTAGTTTCTGAGATCAGAGGAGATCGGGCACGTCCAGGGTGGTATGGCCGTAGACAAAACCCAATAACATGCTCTGCAAAAGAAATGCATTTAACTCAAAAGGAAATGCATAGACTAAAACTTAAAGTATGGAAACAATACTCTATGCAACAAGAACCAAGAGAAAAGTGTGGTAACTCTTCTGTACACAATCAATGTGAACTTCAAACCAAGAATGATCAAAAGAGATACAGAAAATCATCACATACTTGTTAGGTGAATATCTGAAGAGGAAGAGATTAAAAACATTACTAATATGCACCAAATACGGGAGCATCCAACTATGTAAGCCAAATCCTAATGGACATGAAAAATCAAATAAGCAATAATGTAGTTTTAAAAGAGGATATTGACAGCCTATTTTCACAAAAAGACAGATGAATCAAGCTAAAAGTCAACAAAGACATAACAGAAATAAATCAAACTTGTGAGTAAATAGATGTAGTAAATGTGTATCAAATTTTCCACTCCACTTCAGTATACACATTCTGAACTGCACATGGGTCATCGGCTAATATAGACATATATTAGCTCACAGAACATACTTAAATAAATGCAAAGCAAATGAAATAATCCTGTGCATGTTATCTGACCATAGAGCAATAAAATTGGAAATTAATGACAGAAAAACCCACAAGAATCCCATAAGCACATAAAAATTAAATAATATTCTCCTACCAACCAATAGGTCATCGAAAAAATAAAATAGAAATTAAAGAATATCTACAATTGAACATAAACACAAATGCCACTTACTGGAACCAGCGGGAGACAATGAAAGCAATCCTCAGAGGCAAATTTATAGTGGTAAACACCCATATCAGGAAAATGGGGTGAAAACAAACCAACAAGCTAGTGCTGTACCTCAAACTTTTAGAAAAAGAAGAGCAATTCAAGTTCAAACCCCAAAGATTGCAGAAATTATATAAACACCAGAGCAACAATAGAGGCAATTGAAACTGAGAAAACAATAAGAAAGAATTAATGTATCAGAGTTGTTTATTTGAAAGAATAAATAAAATTGATAAATCTCTAGAAAACCTAATCAAAATGAAGAAACAAAAAGCTCAAACCCAATCAATAACAAACAAAAACATGATATCACTAAAGATACTGAAATGCAGAAGATCATCAATACCTACTTCAAAGGTCTTTACTCTGATAGGTTCAAAAACACAGAAGAAGTGGACAGATTCTTGGAAACATATGAATTACCAAACCTGGATCAAGGAGATGTAGAACTGTTTGATAACCAGATTTCGGTTAAAGAAAATTAAAACACAATTAGAACTTTAACAAAAAAGAAAAACTCAGGTCCTGATGAACTTACTGCTGAATTCTACAAGGAATTTAGAGAGAACTTAATGCCAAAACACTTCACACAATCCAAGGAAACTGAAAGGGAAGCAAGGCTCTCTAACTCATTCCTGGAAGCGAGTATTACTCTAACACCAAAACAAGGGAATGAACCCAAGCAAAAAAGAGAACCAGAGGCCAATCACTCTAATGAAAATGAATGCAAAAATCCTCAATAAAGGGCTGAGCTTTTAGCTCAGTGGTACAAGCACCTGCCTGACAAGCTTGACAAAATCATGAGTTCAATTTATGGAACCAAAAGAAAAAAATACTGCCAAACAGAATGCAGCAAGTCATCAAGAAGATTATACACCCTGACCAAGTGGGATTCACTCCAGGAATACAGGGATGGTTCAACATAAGCAAATTAATAAGTATAATACATCATACAAACAGAGCAAAAAAATCACATGATCATTTCAATAGACACAGAAAAAGCTTTTGATAAAAATCCAACATTGATTCACGGGAAGAACCCAATGGAAAATAGGAGTCCATGGTGTGATTCACTCCAGGAATACAGGGATGGTTCAACAGAGGCAAATTAATAAGTATAATACATCATACAAACAGAGCAAAAGATAAGAATCACATGATCATTTCAATAGATGCAGAAAAATCTTTTGATAAATATCCAACACTGATTCACGAGAAGAACCCAATGGAAAATAGGAATTCATGGTGTTTACTTCAGTTTCATAGAAGCACATTTGTGACAAAGCAACAGTCAGCATCACATAAAATGGTCAAAAACTGAAAGCTTTCACTCTAAAATCAAAAACAAGACAAGGATACCCATTATCACTACTCCTATTCAATATAGTGCTAGAAACATTAGCCAAAGCAATTAGACTAGAGAAAAAAAAATAAAAGGAATAAGGACAGGAAAGAAAGAAGTTAAAGTATAATTATTTGCATGATGCTTTACAGAGAAGACCTCTAAACTCAATTGAAGGACTTCTAGAGTTAAGAACCAAATTCAGTAATGTGATACAAGTCAACACTCAATAATCAATAGTGCTAATGTGCACAAAAATGAAACTGTTTGAGAGAAAAATAAGAAAAACCACACCCTTCATAATAGCATCCAAAAATCTCAAATACTTAGGAATCAATCTAACAAAGGAAGTGAAAATTTATTCATTGAAAATTAAAACTACTCAGAAAAAAGAAATGAGAGAGGATCTCAGAAAAGGGAAAGACATTCTCTGTTCATGGATAGGAAGAATAAACATTGTGAAAATAGCCATTCTCCCAAAACTGTTACACAGATTTAATGTAATGCCAATCAAAGTATCATTAGCATACCTCAGAGATCTAGAGAAGTCATTCCTAAAATTCATCTGGAACAAGCAGAGACCTAGAATAGAAAATGCAAATCTGGACAACAAATGCAAAGCAGGAGGCATTATAATCCCTGACTTGAAGTTATACTACAAATCTACTATGATATCAGCAGCATAGTAGTGGAATAAAAACAGACCTGAAGATCAATGGAATAGACTAAAAGATACAACCACAACTACCATCACACTCAACCACCTTGTATTTTTTTTTTATTTTATTTAAGAGGAAAAAGAGAAAAACACAAAACAAAACAAAGCGGTGTAAGGGTACACGTAATACAGAACTACAAAAAAAAAAAAAAACATAACAGTAAGAAATCACCTGTTAATAGATTACATATTATCATCTTGAAAATAGTTGCTCAAATCACAGTATCAAAGAATACAAGGTGGACATTCAAACAGGGAGACTGCAAACAGCTGTGTTCAATGATCCAAAAACATTGATATAGTCAGCTATTTAACACCCCTAAACACACTTGCTGTTATATCCGTTAGAGCTCTTTTTATTTTTTTCCCTCTCTTTTTTACAACAAAATTTACACATTTTGGATTTTATTACTCCTTAGTGCTTATTACTTTCTTTTGGGGGGGGAGAATACAGTCAAATATGGCAAAACAAAGCTGTCAGTCAAAACTAAGGATAGACATAGCACATGGTGTAGAACAGAGTACAAGGTTATCAACAATGGTTATCAACGTTGTCTCTTGTTTCCTTAAAAAGAATTGTCTATCTCATTAGATATTATAAAGTTAGACAAAACAGTAAAGAACAAGACCAATAAAACTTAGGCATTGTAAACATTACAGGACTTCCAAAGAAGACAATAGTCAAACCAGAATGGGCATCTTAGTGAATCTTATTGCCTTCAAAGTAGTTGCCTATATCCTCAAACTTGATACTGTCATACAGAATGGAACAGAGTCTAATCAGTCAAAACAAGATTGTGGGAGTATTACAGGACTTCAAAACAAGTTAATAGGAAGTCAAAAAGAGTTACTATTTATATATCCTAATTTTAAAAATTTTTCCCTTAAGTAAGACAAACATAAGAAATGACTAAATAATTTTTTAAAAGAATAAGGGGGAGACTGAGATAAAACAGGACATAACAATATGACAATAGAGGTCAAAGCATGACTGTTTCAGCAACCTAGTACTTCACCACCATATAACCCGACTTAATAGTAGTTACCAAGTGTCTGTCTTTTTCCTTGAAATATTTGGATAAAACTTCATATACTCTAGCTTCAAATATTTCCATATCAAGAAGCCCAGAATAAAGCCTATCTAATTAATGAGTGAAAACTTTATAAGGCTTCAAGGCCACCTAATGGGGAATCATGATTACCACATATTTTTATATATTTGAATCATTACTTACATTAGGGAAACTATTCGGTATTCACACATGCGAGATTGATTTATTTCACTTATGAGTATGGTCTCAAGCTGCGCCCATTTATTGATAAATATCTCAATGTGATCCTTCTTTATAGCTGAATAATACTCCATTGTATAGAAATACCACAACTTTTTTATCCATTCCTCAGTTGATGGACACTTCTGTTGTTTCCAAGATCTGGCGATTACAAATTGTGCTGCTATAAACATAGGTGCACATATATCACTGTGGTATGATGCTTTCAGTTCTTCTGGGAAACTACCTTGTATTTGATAAAGGGGCCATACACATTCAATGGAAGAAAGACAGCCTCTTTAATATGTACCATATTAAAGAGGTAAAACTGGCTCTTTTATATACTGAAAACTAAAACTAGACCCACTCCTATCACCATGCACTAAAATAAAGTCAAAATGGATCAGAGATGTAAGTATTAAAACAGAAACTCTAAATCTGCTAGAAGACAAGTAGGTAAAATCTTGAAAACAGGGGTAGGCAGAGAATTCATGAACAAAAATTAAACTACATGGGAATTACTTCCTAGAATCAAAACTGGGATCCTATCTTATTAAAAGTTTTTTGCATGTCAAAAATGATCTCCAAAAGAGTGAAAAGAAAAACCAAAAACTTGGAGTATATCTTAGTCAACTGTCCCTCAGACAAAGGACTACCTATCTGTAACATATAAAGAATTTTTTTAAAAAAAATCAGACACCCAAAATTCAAAGACCCAAATCCAACCATGGGCATTTGAGATTGATTATATGCTTCTCAGATGAAGAAATACAAATGGCAAATAATTACATTAAAAGATGTTCAGCATCATCTGTCATTAGAGAAATGCAAATTAAAACCACACTGAGATTTCCTCTCCAGAAAGAATAACCAGGATCAAGCAAACCACCAATAACATAATGCTGGAGAGACTGTGGGACAAACAAAACTCTTCTGCACTGTTGGCAGGAGTATAGACTGGTAAAACCGCAGTGGAAATCAGTCTCGAGGTTTCTCAAAAAGCTAGGATTTGAAGTCCCATTTGACCCAGCTATTTTACTTCTGCACACATTCCCAGTAGAACTGTAAATATCATACCACAGTATTATATGTGCACCTATGTTTATAGTAGCACAATTTGTAATAGTCAAACCTTGGAACTACCTTAATGCCCTTCAAATCAGGAACAGATAAAAATGATGTTGCGTTTTTATACAATGGACTACTACTCAGCTATAAAGAAAGACTACCTTAGACTTTTGTATGTAAATGGATGTGACTTGAGACTATACTCATAAGTGAAATAAATCAAACTCACATGTGTAAATACCATATTGTCTCTCTAGTGTAAGAAACTTAAAGAGTAAATGAGATACAAAATCTTCAGTACATATTGTGAAAGTGTAAGAAACTTCTCAAAGGGGAATATATAACTCAGGTAACAAAAAGGAGAAAAGAAGGAAAGAAAAAAGAAAAAAAGATACAAATTTGTATATATATATATATATATATATATATATATATATATACAAGATAGCTAAGATGGTAGTACTACTAATTTTATTACTTTTTCAACAAAACAGTTAACACTCATAGGATTGAATCAATTTTGCATATTTATAGCTGGTAATCCATATAACTCTTTTGAAGATAACTCTGCAAAATAACAACCTTAGTTATATTCCTACCACCTTTTTGAAAGCCTATGTTGTTATTATTTTGGGCTTTTCATTATGTTATTTATTTGGCTCTTTTGTTTCTAGATTTTCTTGTGTTTTCTTTGGTTTTGTGTTTCCCTCTAATACAGAAAGAGATGTACATGTGTAGCCTCAAAAGTGCCTAAAACTTCTCCTAAAGAGTTTACAAGAACTGATTTTATAACATGTGATATCATGAACAGCTACTTTGAAGAAAACGAGACACTATGCTAGGCATTATTGATTTCCCATCTTGTTTTGAAGTCCAATAATACTTTTATTCTTTGTTTTGATTTGTTTTAGTCTGTTATCTGTTATTCAATTTCAATATATGTGAAGATATGGACAGCTAATTTGAAGAGAACAAGAGATATTATGGTAGCCACTGTTGATTTTCTTGTTTTCTGGTTTTGAAGGCCTGAAATGCTTTCATTTTTTGATAGTTTTTATACTATTTTGTTTTGTTTGAATTTATTGTGTGTTATAATATGGACAACTATTTTGAAGAAAACAAGAGACATTATGGTAGCCACTTTTGATTTCCTGTTGTCTTGTTTTGAAATCCTGTGTGCTCTGTATTATTTTGTTCTGAACTTTTATGTTCTTTTTTTGTTTTAGTCTCTTTAAAATAAAATAAAAGGAGCTAGAGGTTGTAGAAATTATCATGAAACAGTCAGTAGGAACAGTTCCACATAAATGATCCAAGTAATCTTTCTGGAATCAAGGTGAAATACTGTATGTTTACTATTATAGCAATTCATCAAGCCTCTGGCTCTGTAATGGAAATCACTTGAGAAGAAATGGATGTAGCACTTGAGTAGTGCTTATCAAGTACCAAGGACTGTGCTAGGTACTTTACATAGTTGTGAAAGTCTTACTAGCCCCATACTAGTTAGATAAGGAAACAGAGAGCCAGAAAATTGAAATGATTTCTCAAAGCTTGTAAGTCAATTTATGATTGATCAAAGATTCAAGATTTGTATGAAATCAACTGTGTGTTGTATATGTTGCCAAAGTGAGCACCAAGAGGGTATTGTGATGGGCCAATGAGAATTGTTGAATGTAAGATTGCTGAGCACCACACACTAGAGTAAGCTTTTGATCAGCATTCCTTTAGTTTTTATTTGAATCTAATTTTTCCCAATCTATGTATATTATAATGCACTACATCATGATGTCTAATAGTAGACAAGAAGAGACAAAGAATGCTGCTAAGGAAACAAAGACTTGGAGGTGCCTTTGATTAGAACCAGGGATTTTCTCTACTTATGGAAAAATTTTCCTCTGTAGGTGCATGAAATCTTTCAGATCAGGTGTTAGATGGCCACTGAGTGACAAAAAAAGCCAACTGAGGTTCAAGGAAATTATTTGTATGAGATTACACCTTCCATTTAGAGTCATTCTAAACTCATCTTCTGTCCTGGTTCTGTACCTATTTCAGGACTTGATTTCCTAGCACCACACCCCTTCTCTGGAGACAGTAAAAAGAATAGCATCGTCCTCTTGCTTTTAATGTGAGCCAGTTTCACCTAAATCTTATCAGTATATAGCTTTCAATCAAAGTTTTTGAAAAGGACAATTCCTGACCTCTGTTCCTGCCTGTAAGGCATCTGATGACACATTATGGGAAGAACACTCCATTGATTGCGCATCAGGGTCATAGTGATCCTCTTTGAAGAAGCTAGGATAGTAAGAAGCCCTCAAAGGAAGCATGACATAAATGATGTATTCTTTCAAAACAACAGATATCAGTATTTGCCATTCATTGGCATTTTATGTGTTATTTATGTTTGGCAAAGAACAAAGAAATACATACACATGAAAGGCCATGTTAAAATGTTAATAAATATTTCTGTGAAGATTACATTCACAATGTGCTTATTTTTGAAACAGTGGAAGCCAAATTGCTGCCCTCAATTTGCTCAGCATTTAAGAGAGAAAATTCATTTCAAGAGTAATATTTATTTGCATCAAATTTGAAAACTGCACAGGAATTTCTTTGTAAATATCCTGGACTGATTCTTACCCATTATCTTTTAGGATTTGTGGTTTCAGCCCATTATTATATCATACGCCTTCTCAGATTTGATTTTGAGCAGTTCTAATTACTAATCAGCCTACCAATATGAACTTTGTAGATAATTTTGATCTGTGTCTGTCCTATTTACATGTACACAAAAGACATTTTTGTTTAAATTTATAGCGTATATATACATATATACATGTATATGTATATATTCCTATGTATATATAAATAAATATACATATATATACACATATATACGTATACATATAAATTCAGCAGTCATAGACTTCCCTAAACATCTATTTTAGGCTAATCTCCCTAAGTTTCTCAGTCCTTTCTTACTGATATTTATCCTTCCTTTTTCCTATTCTGTTCATTCTTCTCTGCATATAACTCTACTAAAAATTTCATTAAAATATGTAGCTCATAACTAAAAACTATCTTTCGACTCATACTATCTACTCAAAGATGTTTATCACTTTCTTGGTTCTATATATTACATTTGTTTTGATGCAGAATTCTAGAACACAACTATTTACTATTCCTCTTCCTGATTCTTTCTCTTCTTTTGTTGTTTTTGGTTTTTTTGTTCTTGTACTGGGGACTTAAGGTTGACTTGTCTTGCTCATGTTAGGCAAGAACTCCACCACCAAGCTAAATACTGACCCTCTCCTTTTTATGAGACAGTCTTTTTAATTTGCCTAGCCTGGGATTGAAGTGGCAATCCTCTGCCTTAGTCTCCACAGTGGCTAGAATTATCTGTGTGCATGACCATGCCTGTTGTCATGGTTTATGTTGGTGGCCCTCAGGCCTCATGCATTTGCATTATGCATTTGTGATTGATTCATTGTCTAGAGCTTGGATTGATGGTGTCAGTGCTACACCCACATGGGGGTGGAGCCAGGATGTAAGGTAATGGCAGGAAGAAAGTGTGTCTTGCTCTCTTGCCAGTTTCTGTGATGCCGTTTCCAGCTATCATGAACTGCGGCCCTGCCATGCTACCCTGCCTTGGAACCAACTGAGTAGACTGAAACCTCCAAAAATTGTAAGAAATAAACCTTTCTTTTCCCAATTTTGGGCTTCAGGTATTTTGTTTCAGCAATGAGTAAAAAGTGACTAAGATACCTGGCCTTTCTTTTTTTGCGTAACACTTTCCACTGCTATTTTACATAAGCTTAGAGTTATTTCAGGGTTCAATCTTTCTCCCACATTAACAGATAAAACAGCATATATTTTACATTTTTCATTTAAGCACAAGTTTTATACTTTATAGTGTTTCATATTTCTGATTTCACAATCTATTTTTGAGCTCTTTATGAATGCGCAGAAATTGTCCAACTGAAATAATAAAGACATATGTAGTTTACCTTCCTGATAGTGTTTATAACTGCCCCATGAAGAAGTAAGGATGGAATGAAACTCTAATTCCTTCAGTGGCATTCGTGAGACTTGTCTTGCTCATATTAGGCAAGAATTAGCCATGAGTCCAAACATGTATTCAGACATGAAAGTGTCTGCTTCAAATATATACTTAATATACTAGTAGCCCAACTCTTCCTTACCTCTGATTCTATTGCTCTTACACCTCCTGGCTAACTCTCTCTCTAATCTCACACTTATATTCATTCAAACAAACATCATATTGGCTTAAAAAATCATCAGACAGTATGGAGAAATTTAATTGGTTCATATTAGGTTTCTGGGTATTTCCTAAATGACTGTCAGGGATTTAGACTCTTGCTTTTATTTGAAAGGTCAGGAGCAGGTGCAACTATCAGTGGCATAGTGTTGGAAGAACATAGAGGTATTAAGATGTTGCACAGGTAAAGGCTGCAGCCTGGCAACCCTCAAAATCCTTGATTCATTTAGGTATGATTAACTTATCATACATAAAACTTTAAATTATTTGAATTTTATCTGTTGTTTATTTTGCTTTGAAAGCATTCAAAGAAACTTTTTTGGTCATTATTTTAGTCATGGATCATTTGGTTGCAAGGAACAGAAACCAAAGTTATGTTAAAAGTGAATATGGGGCTCTTAATCAAAAGAAAATATTGGTAATACATAGCATATAGGATTATTTTACATAAAATCAATGATAGAAAGTGAATACGAATCTCAGGAAAGACTTTCCAAAACACACTCTTTTTATAATACCATTATTTTATCTGTCTTTTACTGACTCTAGTTATGTAAAAACTCTAAAGACATATTAAAATAATATTTTAATATCTAATAACACACCTAAGATAATGTATTTAATCCCTTATAACATACCTAAAATAATGTATTTACGTCTTCCCAAACTCAACAGCAATAAGCAATTGATCTAGCTCCTTCAGATTTGTGTGGTTTACCCCTCCCAATCATTGGATTGGTTACTGCTGAGTCAGGTTCAATCATTCCTAGTAAAAGAACGATGAGATATCTTCACACAAATATTCCTGGAAAGTATTCCAGGACTGGAGAATAGTTTTCAGACGAAAAGTGATTTCTAAGAAGTGCTCAATACATTTTTCCCTTTTCCGTTTAATTAATATTTTTGTTGAAAAGGCATTTCACCATTGTGAATTTATATACAGTAAATAAACAAAAGAAAAGTTCATCATTAGCATTGATAATTGGCATAATGTTAATTAAAAGCACAAATTCATATCTGTTAGAATAGTGCAAAAATTGTGGGAAGGATGTCAAGCAAAAGAAATAGCTGCTTTGGAAAATTTAGCAGTTTCTGAGAAATGTAAACATGTACTTCATCAGAAGAAATAAGGACATAGGTCCTCATGTCCTGAACACATATGGATATAACACCTTAATTCATAAACACAAAAATTCCACTAGGAATAACTAGAATATGTCCTAGCCTTTAACTGAATTAAGCTATATATAAGACATCCATAAAATGGAATGCTGCTCAGCAATAGAAAGGATAATCTCACTGAAGCAAGCAATATCATTGATCACCATCAAAAGCATTATAGTAAGTAAAAGAAGACAGACCTGAAATGCTACATATGGTAATTCATTTTTATGGTGCTATGAACAAGAATAAAACAATAGTGGCAGAGAATAAATCAATGGTTGCTAGGAACTTAAAGTAGAGGATGTGACTGACTACATACAGGCAGAAGAGAAGCCCTTGAAGTAATGGGATTGTCTTACATATATGATAGTTGTGATCTTTATTTTTCACAGTTCACAAAGCTGTAGCCTAAGCTAAAATATTTTTGGACATAAATTTTGTCTCAATAAACTTTATCTAAGAAAAATGTTATTTCCCATGCTGTGAAGGTCAGGAGGAAAGCAAAATAATAATTCTTGCTTGTGCAGTTTAAAAGAATTGCTAGTTCACTTAATACTATTATGCAGAGAAAACTACGCAATCAGGCTTTATGGTTTTACCTTCAGTCTCTTTGTCTGCCTCAAAAATGTAAACAAACTATTCCGTATTCAACACTAGGAACTCTACCACAAACTATGTTTTTGTTCATTTGGCACTAAGCATACACTAAATGTATCAGAATCATTTGATTTTGCATGTGTCCCTCCTATCTTTTCTTTACTTTGTATGTATTGACTCTTTTTTCCGCTCTCAGCAACTCATTCTTTTTCATTCATATTTCCTCTAATGAACAGGAAGTAAAAAAGAATATTACTTTAAAGTTATAGCAAAGGGGCATAGTAAATATGGAGGTTACAGGAGTAAAATAAATGGAACTTTTATCTTGTATACCATTTACCTAATAAGATAATTGAGTGGGGCTTTTTGTAAATTATTATTTCACATGTAATTGTACCACATTCACTTTAAATGAAGAATTCATTTTTTTTTACTATTGGAATCCAACAGAAACAGTATTGTTCTGAGTTCTAAAACCAAGAATTCTATTTATAATGTTTGCTTGGTAATTCCTTATTCATAAGGGAGGCAGTGTGCACGGAAATGTATTTATCTTTTTTGAATAGTTGCTCTTTTTTTCTGTGACTTTGAATTTCTCATCTTATAATAAATGTGAACAGATCCTTGTAGTTCATTACTCCCTTTACAAAGCAAATCCATATACATACAAGTCATTAACATGATAGTAGGTACAAATTTTATGTTTACCAAGTAAAATGATACTTAACCTTATTTCTACATTTGTGTTGACATTTAACTTTGTTGAACTTGATGGTATTTGAGTTTATCTACTTTCAAAACTGTAAGATAAGGCTTTAGAAACATCTTAAGTAAGAAAAAATGTGATAGCAACATATAGATATTATCCGATTGGCCATGACTTGTCTTTTGATATAGGTTTTCAAAAGAAAGCAAACATCAGGATATTTGGAAATAGGCTGAGTACTATATTTTGGCTAAGAGAAATTAATAATTAGTAAAGCTATGAATTAGAGTCTAGCTATGTTTTAAATAAACAAAGTGATTACTTACCAGCGAGTTATTTTGTATTAGCACTATTTTTTAAATAGTCATTGATGATAACTTTAAGAAAATTATATTTTTACAAATGGAGTAAAAATTCATACTTTTTCTGGAGCATACTTTTTTAACAATTATAATGCCAATTTTTTAGATAAGTCATTAAATTTTGTGGTAAAAACAAAGAAAAAGCTTTTTGTGATTTTGTGATTCCAAAGTAGAGAGGAATAAAATGAACAAACTTCAGAAGTTCCTCATTGGCGATTTCTTGACTAAGTTTACAAGTTTCAGAGCAATGGAGCATACTTTAAAATTTCTGTTCCCAAGAATGGAGTGGCAACCCTCTTACCACCAACAGGATTGCAATTTTCTAAATGTGATTTTTGTGGTGGAGATTAACAAAGAATAACAATTAGATAAAGATCCTATAAAACAAAAATAAATCAAAGGTTAATCTGTGAATTACTAGTTGTTCTCTGCATGTTGCAGCTAGTCTGATTTTGCCCAAATGAGATTCTCGATAGCTTAAACATATCTAAGTAGCAACAGCTACTAACTGAACATTGAGCTCAGAATGGGTGCTATTGCATTCCTTTATTTATGTATAGTCAAAATATTCATTGAAGATGAGAAATTGTCGATAATTTTTATGACGTTTGCATTTAGCAAATGCCCAAATATTTATTGAAATAGTACTTTTGTCTTAATAATTGTAAACTGAACGACCATATAGCCACCACCAAAATAAAAAATAAACTGTTGTCAAAATTCTAAATCCCTTTTTAGTCACACCTTCTATTTCCAACTTAAAGATGGTCACAAGATTATCTTTTGTATAGAAATCATGATATTGTCTGTTTATTTTTGATGATCAAGTTACATACTGCTGAGTACCATAGCTCAGTTTTGTCTACTTTTGAAATACATATAAATGGAATCATTCAGTACTATATTTATGACTTTTTACCTGTCCACCTTTGCTCACTATTATATTTGTTATATATGCAGCTGTAAAAATCTTTTTGATGCTATTTAGTACAGATCAGTATTTTTAAATAAGTGTCTTTCTTGGTTTAAGGCTTGTCAATATAAAATTATTTGTGCATATTTGTATTTTTCCACAATACATATATTTTGCCTATGCAGAATCTTCACAGAAATATAATACCCACTATTCTGTCTCTGACATTTTTTCCCTAAAAATAATGCTTTTAGGTTTTATCCACAATTTTGTATTAGTAGTTTTGTTGTTGTTGTTGTTGTTTCTTTGTTCATTTATAGTTTTCAAAATACATTCTAGAAGGGCCAGGAATCTAGTTCAGTGACACAGGGCCTATCTCACAGGTGCAAGGTTGTGAGCTCGATTCCAGGTAGCAAAAATTTAAAAAAATAAAAAAAAAAAAACAAAACAACAACAACAAAAAAAAACCCTTATACTTTCTTACAAGCCATTACGTCTCTGTTCTTTATTTTTCAGTAATTTTTCTGTGCTGTTTAGCTTGGATTATTATGCTGATAATGTTCAGTTTGGGCAACATGCCTGTGTTTTGACTAATTCAGTATTTGCAATTAAAAATTTAGGTATGAATTTATGCATATTAGGTTTTTTTTTTAAATTTTGGAATCTAGAATCAAACTCAGGACCTTGGGCCTTCCAGGCAAACACCACGTCACTGAGCTAAACCCCTAGCCTGGCATATGGGTTTAATATCATAATAAAAGCTCATATGTTCTAGAAGACAGTTGTTTTGGTATAATGAAATGAAAACATTTTAAGTAAGAATTAATCAGTTGAAGAAAAATGGGAAGATTTTCAAGTAGAAGGAGCAATATATACAAAAATCAAAAGTATTAGAAACTGAAGGAGTTTAGAAAATGTCACCCCAAAGTAAGTCATTTTGGTATACTGATGATTCTAACTGACAGCATTTAAGGAGCAACTCGTGCAGGGAAGGATTTCCTCTGAACTTCCCTTTTCTGCAAAAGATAGGTTCTCTAAAAGGAATACAATTTTCTTCTCCCTGTGAATCTAATGAACCAGGGATAACTAACACAGGAGAGTACTGGAGGTTGACTCATTCATCATTTGGACAAACAATTTACTCTTATAGAGGTGTATAAATGTATTGATTTTGCTGTGTCTGTGGATATGTATTTACTCCTCTTTTATGTAGGGAACCAGTGTATACAATAAACTGAAATGTTTTCCCTGGCTTTAATGTGCCTTCTGTCAGTTTATTGTATAGAATAAATTATCAAACGCACAGGGAGTAGCAAAAAAGTCTTCCCTTCCAGAGAAGAGCATTGTACATTTGATAAATTAGTTTGGTACTGCCTCATTTTATCATTTTTAAAAATAAAAAAAGTCAGTCTTCTTTTCTTCTGTCATGACAATTTTCTAAAAATCTGGTTTTTGTTAATGATGCTATATAAGATGAAACTCAAAGTTACCTCTTTGATAATTATTCATCTGCCATATAGATATAAAATTACATGACAGTGAACTTTTTTCCTCTCATTGATCTGTCTTTTGTTCTTTCTTACACGAGAATAAACAAGGTTGAACAAAAATAGAAAGATTTATAATTGTTAATAATAAGTCTTATTATGAATCTATATTGATCCAGTGTGGCACTGTTGAAATGAAAGACACATAGGTCAAAGGAACAAAAGAGAAAGTTTGAAAATGAATACACACACATTATTAATGAATTTTGATGAAGGTGCCAACACAGTTCATTAGTGAACATTTTTAAAAAATATTACTGATTCAGTTGTACATCATACGGAAATAAGTGATTTTGGATATTTTGCCTTATGCCACACGTGTCAATGAAATTTAAATGGGTCCTGTAACAAAACTAAAAATTCCTTGAGCAACCCACTCAGAACCCCTTCTGTCTCTCTCTGACAGAAGCTTTCTTGCTCTCAATAAACATTTCTGCTCTTAAAAAATTGCTTAAAAAAACAAGTGAAAATCTTGGTGACCTTAATATAGGTAAGAATTGTTTCAGAAAAAGTACAAAAAAATCACAAATGAAAAAATTATAAAATGTATATTTTAAAATATTAATATATAAAAGAAACTCTTTAGCAAAGGA
This sequence comes from Cavia porcellus, assembly GCF_034190915.1. NCBI lineage: Eukaryota > Metazoa > Chordata > Mammalia > Rodentia > Caviidae > Cavia > Cavia porcellus. The sequence continues at coordinate 74,640,354 of NW_026947486.1, forward strand.
AAAAGCAAAACAAACTGGAAAAAAAAATTTGTAACACACACACACACACACACACGGAGCTTTTATCCAGAATACATAAGGAATTCTTCAAAGTAATAGCAAAAAGATACATAATGAATAAAAACAGATAAATGAACACTTTACACAAAAGATATATGAATGGTTAGTAATTACATTAAAAATCTGTAAAATGTTCAAAATCATTAAGTTCCAAATATATTCAATTTAAATCCCAAACCAAAATGATACCATAAACATCAAAAACAAAAGCAAAATCAGGAAAATGCCACTCATTACAATTATCAAATTAAACATGAAGCATACAAGCCATTGGTGAAGATGAGGAGTAACTGAAATCGCAAAAAAATAATGCAACTGTTTGTTAAAACACTTTTACTGTTTCTCAAATAGTTGGTTATATATCAACCATTTCACTCCAAGATATTTATCTGAGATATACATACAAACACTTGTATCTCAATGTCCATAACTCCTTTTATGTAGAATACCAAATGAAAAATAATTTATAAATTCATCAACAGATAAATGGACTATAATGCATCCATATGACAGGACACCACCTGATAATAAGGGGAAATGAACCATTGATGTGTTCAACAATGTGGATAATATCAAAATCATTATGCTTGTTAAAAAAGCCAGACATTTCCCTTTATAAAGTATATACTTATGATCTCACTTATATAAATTTCTAGGACATTGTGAGTAATCTTCAGTAAAGGAAGATCTGTGGTTTTCTGGGGAACAAAAACCAGGAAATACGTACATGTAGATTTAGACAGGCTCAGGAAATATTAAAATTCTAGTTCTGTTCAATTTTCCTTGGGGAGTGCTGGGGAGCAAGATACCAGTATGAGGGAGCTGGAGAAATAGCTTATCTTTTGACAAAATCCAAATTTTTAAAGATTCATTTTAGCTTCTATGTTAAATACATGCCTATATAAATACTGCATGTAACTTTATATGTAACTCTCAATCATAAGACGTAGTTCCTGCAAAGTCTTTCTAATTCAAAGATAATTTTCACTTTGATAGTCTGAATTTCTCTATGACCAATATTGTATCTTACTTGAATGAAATCAGAAATGCTGTGACACAAAACCTGGAGCATAATGCCTGTAAGACCCTGGAGCTCTTCGTTGCTTGTAGGTACCATTGTATGTGGCTACCATTTAGTAGCTTTAAAAAATTAGACAAGTTACTTTTAAGTTTGAACTGCAATGTCTGAAAATTGAGAGACACTAGTGTGATGGAAAAAAATAACGCTCAACCTGGTAGATTGATATAGGAGAAATAAATGTAACTCCCATTCTGCTAGATGTGAGATATGCCCTGTTCATTTTCCCTCAAATTGAAAAATGAACTCTAAGGGGAAATGGAGGCTTACAACAGGAAAACTTTAGAGAGATAGCTTCTGAGAGACAGGAGGGCATACAAAAGTGGGCTGCCAATAAGCTCACTTTTCAAAGCAAGTTTAATCGAGCAAAATTACAAGGCAGGTGAAACATGAGTCAAAACTGTGACCAAAGACCAAGATTACAATTATACCCGCTTAGGTAATATTGATCCAATGGGGAAGCAGGTCATGTAACATGTGTACATGAAAAGAATAAAGACGTCTTTTAGGAAGGGATGGATGGGGGTGGTCCTGGTCACCCACCAGCGTAACTGATGTCTATCTAAACTTTATTGGGCCAGGTAACATCAGTTATCAAATCCCCTGTGGAGATATGCATGCCTGGTCATTCCATCTTTTATCTTGAGGGTGTGCCTCTAATAAATGCTCCTCTCGCCACAGTGCTAATGTGTTCTCATCCTCTGCACTGACTCCCTTGAGGACTTTGCCCAATTTGATGGCTTGTACTATTTTTACCTAAGTTAGCTGTCTACAATAAAACATCAGATATGCCAAGTTTTTGATCTCACAAAACTGAGGAATGAAGTCATCAAACAACAAAGAAGGTAGAGTTTTACTGCAATAAACATAAGAATAGCTCCAGGATTTTCAAGATGGATGTCTTGATAGGTGATGTCTTAGTTACTTTACTCCTATTATTGAGATAAAATACCCAAAACCCCAAATTAAGGAAGGAAATATTTGTTTAGCTTAAAATTTGTGAAGGTCAGTAGTCAGCTGGCTCCAAAGCAGTGTGGCACGGTGAAGGGCAACAATGCAAGGCAGCAAAAGCAACAAGAACCAAAAAAAGGAAGCAAGCCTCTTTTTCTGTCTTATATTGTGTACAGGCTATCCACGTTTGAGTGGGTCCTTTATACCCACACCATTTTCATGACTTCTTGCACAGACTGAGGATTTTTACAAGGTAAAATTTCTGGCCCCCTGCTGAGTCATTTGCTTAACTTCTGAACCTCTCACGTTGATACAAAGTACAACATCCTCAAGAGGTAAGGGCATGTCCTCTATACCCTAGAATTTAGTACTGCTGAGATAGTTAACCTTCTAGAATTCTCCATTTGTCACAATATATCAACCATTACAGGTGGCCAATAGAGCTCTCTGTCAGGAGTATTTTATCTAGCAAAATCACAATGTGGTACACTTTAGGTCAAAGTAAAAAGGACCTGCAGAATTTCAAATATAGTAGCTTATCTGATATTGACAAAATAAGACAGCAAGAAGCATAACAAAGGTATGTGGTTAGCACCGTTCATCTTTAACATTAACTTATTCTTAATTTCTAATAGTAGAAGAAAACAAAGGCAACTCTGAAAAGAGATGGGAGTATGGTTTCAGACATTCTGGTTACCCACCTATGCATCTGATCCCTATCTGGGCTCACTGTACTAGGCGGTGCTAATTACAATATAATCTCTATTTCTGGAGGCTTGCAGGCCTGGCTATTGTGTCTCCATCTTGAAGCTTGGCCTTGCTCGGTTTTGCCTCTAACGACAACTCTGTTGTCTCCCACTACTGCACTATCTTCTGGGAAGGACTGATCCCTCTCTGCCTATTAATTTCTATCTGATTTAGTTGTCTATAATACTAGAAGTACCTACATAATAGGATTCTTTTAAAGAGTAAGTTGAAAAAAAATAAATTCAAATTAAATTTCATTTTGTGTACATAAAGTGCTCATTTAATAAATACTAGTTAATTTAATAAGTACCAATTTAGAAAGAAATAGTTGCCAAGTGCTTGATATTTTCATGTCCTGTATTTATGCCACATTTCCTCCAAGATAAATGAGGCACACTCTCATTTTCAGAATTACTTAATGGGTAGAATCCTTTGTCTTTTTCTCAGGGGAAAGGGTACTATTTTGAAAGGATTTTTATTTTACTTTCTTCTTCAAAGTAGCAGAACTGTTGGGAAGGTCTTTTTCTGATGGTAAAATAAAATTTTCCTACTAAATATTTTATAAAACCCCATAATGAAACATAAAAAGTGACCTTTTCACATTTCTTAGTATATTAGTATTTGCTCGTGGATAACAACCACAATTTTACAATCAAGATCTACTACAAACATGGAAATTATTAATATAACCTAATGTAACAAATCAACTAAGAATTCTTTCACTTAAATCAGATGAAAATTTTTAAATGACATTTTATTAGATAGAGTCCAAGAAGGCCTTCCAAAGAAGAAAGGGGGAATCCAATTTACCTCCACAAATAGGTTCATTGATTCATTACAAAAGAAGTAAATTTTAGGAAATAGCCTAAAGAGTCATAAGTAGGCAGATTTGGTAGAGTTAAAAAGCAAGAAAAACTAAGCAGGACATTTAGAGTGAGGAGCTTAAGGAAGCTCAGCACTAAGAATCAGGCTTATAAGACTGGTGCAACCATTGTGGAGATCAGTCTGGAGATTTCTCAGAAAGCTGGGACTGGAAACCCCATTTGACCCAGCTATTCCACTTCTAGGCATATTCCCAGAAGAACTGAAAGCATCATACCACCGTGATATATGTGCACCCATGTTTATAGCAGCACAATTTGTAATAGCCAGATCTTGAAAACAACCTAAGTGTCCATCAACTGAGGAATGCATCAAAAATTTGTGGTATGTTTATACAATGGAGTAGTACTCAGCTATAAAGAATGATCACATTGAGATATTTATAAATAAATGGACACAGCTTGAGACCATACTCATAGGTAAAATAAATCAAACTCACATGTATAGATACCGAATAGTTTCCCTAGTGTAAGAAATGATAAGAAAACATAAAAGTACGTGGTGATAATGATTCCCAGTCATACTGGTTTGAAGCCAGATAATGTTTCCACTCATTAATTGGAATGGTTTTAATCTGGGTAGTTTGATTTTATTGTCTGTGATAGTACGAATAGCTATTTTGAAGAAAATAAGACAGCGTAATAGCTAGTGCTGATTTGATATTATCCTGTTTCGAAGCCCCATCAAGTTGTTGTTCATCTATTTCCATTAGATTTAACATGTAGTATCTTATTATATTTTAATATATGTGATAGTGTAAACAAAGTTTATTATAGGCAAAGAGATAATATAGAAACCGTTGTTCGGTTTCTGTTAGCTGGTTCTAAATACCCTGCAATACTTTCATTCTCTTGAATGGTTTCACACTGTCTTGATAACTTTGATGCTATAGTATACGAAGTTATACTCAAATATTTCAAGGAAAGAGACACTGTGGTAACTATTAATGTTAGGCTATCTGGTGGTGAAACACAATGATGTTTAGATTGTTCAGTTCTGACCTGTGCTGTTCTATTGATATGTCCTCTTTTATCTCAATCTCCCCCCTTTTTTTCCTTTTTTTAAAAATTAATATATTTCTTTTTATTTTTTAATTAAGGAAAAACTAAATTAAAAATAGCAGGATATATTATAGTAACTTTTTTGTTTTCCTCTTAACCTGATTTGAACCTCTGTATTGTTCTCCACATCTTGTTCAGACTGATTTTACTGTATTCTCTTTTGTTTAATAGTATCAAGTTTGAGGGTATAGGCAACCATTTTGAAGGCAACAAGATATTCTATGATACCCATTATGGTTTGACTATTATCTTCTTTGGAAGTCCTGTAAGGTCTCCAATGTGGGTTTTATTGGTCTTGTTCTGCACTGTTTTGTTCAACTGTATTATACCAGATGATACAGGCAACTCTTTTCAAGATAGCAAGAGGCAAAATGGTAACCATTGTTGATCATCTGGTATTCTCTTTTTGCATTATATACTATGTCCATCCTCCTGTTCTAACTGACTCTGTTTTGCTTTGTCATGTTGGGTTTTGCTTTATTTTGTTTTGTTTTGTTTTTCCTCTTCAAAGAAAAAGTTATAAGAACTGTAGGAGTAATAAAACCAAAAATGTGTAATTGTTATCAAAAAGGAGAGAAAAGAAAGTGATCTAAAGGATATAACTGCATGTATATTTAAGTGTATAGGATAGAAAACCACATTACTGAGTTTTTGTTGGATCATTGAATAGAATTGTCTGCAATATCACTATATTAATGTCCACTTTGTATGCTTTAATTTTGTAATCTGGACAACTGTTTCTGTGATGACAATATGTAATCTATTAACTAGTTATTTCTTACTGTATATTTTTTTCTCTTGAAATTTTGTATTACGTGTACCCTTTTACTGTTTTGTTTTGTTTTTCTCTTTAAATAATAAAAAAAAATCAGGCTTATAAACAAAAGAGGTAGACTAGCTTTACCAGTTTTCCTGGGGTGGACTAGAGGCTGGTAATTTTGCACAGGGTGAGGAGTGTTACCAAATGTTTTAGGTCATTTCTTCCTAGCTGGAAGATATGTATCAGCAGCCATTCTTACCCTTGGTGATATTCTGGCTTGCTTACTGTTGTTAACCACCGACCTGGTCCTTGTGGTGGTTTTACGGTTAAAAGGAACATGAGGAGGTAAATTCCATACACTGTTAGAAAAAGACATCTCCATCTTTAGTGAAAAGATGCCACGGATTAAGGCCTGGGGTTCCATACATCCTGTTTTGTGAGGGCACCTGTTCTATTCTATTTTGTCTATAGCATCTTGATAGTATTTTATATGTATTTCCTAAAAACTCTAATAAAAAGATAAAATTTTAGTCAACTTGAAAAGCTAATAGCCCCAGGCTTTGCCTTCAACATTTACTTTCTTTTCAACCCTTAAATTTTACAGTAACTCAGAAAAAGAGTTTTAGTTCATCAGGTCAAATTTCCATACTTCATTTTAATTCTCACCTTTTATTTGTAATTGTATTTTGAATTCCATTACCTTCAGGTCATGTAATATATTATCCAGTAGTTTCACTTAAGTGACCCAAAATTCAATATATACTTCCATTAAAGGTCATGAAGTTAAAAAAAAAGAAGTGCTGACTGAATAAAAACTAAAAAATTTCCTGCTAGAAAGATTAAGTGACGTTTAATGGACAAAATTGGCTGTCTTCCTTTAATCTTGTTAAGATCAATCAAGAAAAAGTTGTATTTGATTTCAATTTAATTCCAATTATCCTTGCAATCACATTTTGTAGTGACAGTACATAAATGAGGAGGGTTGGTTAGCATAATATTAAAAGCCTCTATTCATTATAATTCATTTTTAATTAATATTTTAAAATCTTTAATAGATGAATTTATTATCCAGGAACAGTACATTTTATGCTTTTATTTTTAAAGTCTTGTTTGCTAAAACACAGAGTTCTTTGGGAAATAGGAAAATAAGAAAGTCTCCATTTTATAGTTTTCAATCCATTTATATGGGTATAATAATTACGCATTAAGCGCTTCCTTAAAGTGCTGTTTCCTATCTCCAAAAAATGATTTCTGAAATCACTTTCTCAGGACCTAACCTGTGGCAAATGGATCCTCATTCTTATTTCCTTAGTGTGTGAAATTTGTATGACACCAAGGAGAAATAGATGACTTGTGCAAGGAAATTCTACTCTTGTGTTCATTGTGTACCTAATTATGCTACAAGTGTCAGTTTCACAATATAAATATAAGCCTGTACTGTTTCTCTGATATATAGAGATGCAGGAAATATCCACTGTAGAAATGGAAAATCCATACCTTAAGGAAATCAGAGGTCAGGAGTCAGGAAAACCACTGGCAGTCAGGACAAAAACACTCAATATGGGTTTACCACGACCTTTATTTATCATCTAAATACAGTACCCAGGCCAGTGACTCCAATTCATGAAAAATAATAGACACTTGTATTTGTCCATATAAGATTTGAAGCTTACAAGGCAGTATCACAGTTTTAATTTCCACTAATGCTCAACAATATACTGTGCAGAAAAAAAAACTAACCTTAGGAAATGAGGCAAGAAAAATAAATAAAAGACACACAGATTGGAAAAAAAGGAAAACTACTTCTGTACAGATGACAGCATCTTGCACATAAAAAGAACCCTACAGATCTCACTAAAAACTATTAATAAGCAAATTGAGCAAGATTATAACATACAAGATAAATATCCAAAATTCAATTGTATTTATACATACATTCACTAAATAATCCAAAGTCAAAATTAAGAAAGTAATTTCAAATGCAGTGACATCAAAACTATAAAATTGGAGTAACATAGAGGTGCGTAACTCATATTCTGGGAACTATAAAATATTACTTAAAGAAATGTAAATCAAAACATTCTGTGTTAATTGATCAAAATACTTAATAGTTTTCACATTCAGATACTTTCCCAATGAATCCAGAGTCAGTGTTATCCCTTAAAACATCCTACCTGGATTTTAAAATCCTATGAATTTACATGATTTTTACCTGGTAAAAACAAATCCTACCAATTTCTATAAATTAGTAGGCTAGTCCTAAAATTCATGTGGGTATTCAAGGTATCCGAAAGAGTAAAGTCAATAGTTGGAGAACTCTAGTATCTGAATTGCAAAATTTATCTTTATATTACTGTAGTGAAGAAAATGTGGCACCGTTATCTGCATAGAGACACAGACAAATGAAGACAATTGAGAATCTAGAAGTCAATCTTTGCATTTGTGGGCCATTGCTCTTTGACAAAATTGCCAAAAAAATTAAAGAGGAAATAAAATTGTCTTCCATAGTTGGTGTTAGAACAAATGGATATTGCCATGGAAAAAAATAAGCATGAACTCCTTTATCACATAATACAAAAAATTACTTGAAATTTATGTATTAGCTAAAAAAAGAACACAGATCTCTTAGAAGAAAATTAACACAAATGAGTTCAGCAAAGCACAAGTGACATTGCAGATGACACAAAAAATACAAGTAAAAAAGAAAACAATATAAAAACATTTTTATTTATTCAAATTTAAAAACTTTGTAGGTAGCCAAAGTGGTGCACTTCTGTGAACTCATCTTCTCAGGAGGTTGAGGCAAAAGGATTGTAATTCTGAGCCCAGCCTGGGCAACTTAGTGAGTCATGGTCTTATAATAATAATAATAAATAGTGATAATGAGTTGAGGTGCGGTGTAACACAGTGACACAGTACTTGCCTAGCGTATGCAAGGCCCTGGGTTCAATTCTTAGTATTAAAAAAACTGAGTTTAATGTTTATGCTTCAAAGGATTCTATCAAGAAACTAAAAAGGCTTTCCATTGGAAGAAAAAAAATTATTTGGAAATATGATATCTAATAATTAACTTGTATGCAGAATAATAAAAAAATTGCTACTCATTTTTTTACAAATGATCAGGTTTTTTTAAATAGCAAGAATCTGGATAGTTTTGCAAAGATTTAAAAAGTAGTCAATAAACACAGGAAAAGCTGCTCATTATCACTAGTCATTAATGAAATGTAATTCAAACACTTTTCCATCTGGATGGTAGACACACAGAGATAGAGAGACAGAGAGAGAGAGAGAGAGAGAGAGAGAGAGAGAGGGAGAGAGAGAGAGAGAGAGAGACTGGATGAAAGATTACAAGTGCTGGTAGAAATATAAAGAAAATGCTATAAATCCTGTAGAAAACAGTTCTTTAAACTTAAACTCCTTATACTGGGTCCTGTGTTTGATCTCTAGCAAAATAACAATAAAAATATAATTGAATAAAAATTTTAAAAAACTTTAAAATATATGCCCCTGTAATTCAACTCCTTAATATATGCTCAAAATAATTACAAACAGAGCTGTGAATGGAGTTACACGCCTATAATCCCACTACACTGGGAAGCGATGGCAGGAGAATGTTCAAGTTTGAGCCCAACTTGTGCAATTTTGTGAGAATCTGTCTCAAAATAAAAAGGGAACTTCTGATGATGTAGCCTAATCTGAAGAGAGTGGGCTCAATTCCCAAGTATGGAAAAATTTTTAAAACAGGTATTCAAATATGTTTTCAGGAGTGGTTATAGCAGCAGTTTCTACAACACCTCAAATGTTGCTTAACTAACTGGGAAACAAAACAAAATGTGCTTTTCTTACATAATGAAACTTTAGTCAGCCACAAAAAGAAATGAAGTAATTTATACATGATGCAACATAGATGCACCTTGAAAACATTACACTAAATGAAAGCCATATGGTCCACGATTCAATTTATATTGAATATACAGAATTGGCAATCTATGCAGATAGAGTGAGGCTAGTGGTCTTAGGGGCTGGAGTGTGGAATGGAGACTGAGACTTAATTTCCACACGGTGTCTCATTCCATTTTGTGTTACAATGTCAAAATATCTGTGCTTTATATCTAAAGGAGCTCATTAAGATCATTTAGCTCACTTTTAGAGGCAATAGGTCCAAGTCGGCAGCATACATATTAAAACTGGAGGCTACATGTCCAAGATATGATGGCCCCATCTTTTTGGCCTCTGGTGAAGGCCTTCTGGCTATGTCATAACATGGCACATAGCATCACATGACAAAATTTTATGTGAAACATATTACATGGTGCAAGAAGAAGAAAGAAACTAGGGAAGAACCATCCTGTCGATTTAACCCACTCTTATGAGAACAAATCAAATTCTATGAAAGCCAATCCAGTCCATGAGACTGACAACTCTTGATAGACTGGTGCCATCTTAATGCTTCCCATTAGGTGGCACCTCCTAAAGGTTTCGCCATATTTCAGTACCTCACACTGGAGAAGCAAGCCTCAGTAGTAAATTTGATGAGAATGAAAAAACACATTTATGCCAATAGCACAGGTCTTCTTTTGTGAGTTATGAACAATGTTTAAAATTTTATTTTGATAATGTGAATATTCTAAAAAAAAAACTACTTGACCAATACATTTTTTTAATTTTATTTAAAAGGAAAAAGAGAAAAAACAAAGCAGTGTAAGGGTACAAGTAATACAGAACTACAAAAAAAAAAGTAAGAAATCACCAGTTAATAGATTACACATTACCATCTTAGAGATAGTTGCTCAAATCACAGTATCAAAGCATACAAAGTGGACTTTCAAACAGTGAGACTGCAAACAGTTGTGTTCAATGATCCAACCAAAAACATTAATATGATCAGCTATTTAACACCCTAAACAAACTTGCTGTTGTATCCTTTAGAGCTCTTTTTTTACCTCTCTTTTTAAAGGGTCATTTGAATAATATATGGATTTGATCTTGATAAAGCCATACCAAAGCAAAAACAAAGAAAGAAAAAAGGGAGACAGAGAAAGAAAGAGGGAAAAAAGGAGGAAGAAGGGAGGTGGAAGGAAGGAAAGAAGGAAAATGAGGAAAAGTTATAAAATCTTATGTTTTGGTTGGTTGGCTAGTAAAAAGTTCCTTATACTATATGAAATGAAAAATCCCTTAAATGACAGGTTTGTCTCCTTTTGCTCCAACTGCTTGAGCAAATGCTAAGATTTCCTTCAGTTAGCCCATGCAGAGCAGAGACTACCTAAGTGATTAGACACCGATAAAGAGCTGAGCACTGAGCCCCTAATGGTTTTTGTTTGTTTGTTTGTTTGTTTTTTGGTGCTGTCTGCTGGAAGAAGTACTCCCTGTGAGCACTCGTGAGAATGAAAGAGAATATGGAAACTTGCACATGGCTTCCTCTAGACTCTTCCTCTGCCTGTTTTCCTTATGATCTGACGGTGTAATATTACTGAATCAGTTTGTTAACTTCAGCTATGAGAAAAAGCTACATGCTGAGTCCCACAAGTCCTACCATGAAACTGTGAATAGGAAGATGGTCTTGGGTACTCCTTACAGTGGCAGTTGTAATGGTCACTCATTGCAACTCAGTAAAATGACTGTACAGAGAGATTTGGGGAAAAAGTGAGAGGCTTGGGGGCTAAAGAAATCTTGGTCCTAGGTGATCATGGAGTCATGCATAGTAGGAAACAACAGCTAAGCTGTTATTTGATGTTTGATGTAAAAGTTGCCTATGGAATTTCAAAATGATTGATCAGATTCCAGGATATTTGGCACCCTGGACCTAACTAAAGTGAGATAAAAAGTAGAATCTGGGTAACACCTTTGGATTTTGTTCTTTATTTGAAGTGGGAGGAGAATGGTTCCAAACAAAGTAGGCTTTAGACAAGGAAAACTAAATAGCATCACTTTAATGATGTTCTAATGGTTCTAATGGTGGGCATGTGATCCCAAAATCCTGCAGGTGGACTTTGAGTGAACCAAGAACGTTAAAGATCTATATAGCATTCTCAACCAAGTGGGATGAGAAAAGGTTAAGTCTGTTCACAGGGCTGCAGCAAAGGTTTAAAGAAACCAGAGAATAAAGCAAAGCAAAATTAAATTTAATTGAAAAAAAAAAAAAAAGAAACACTCTAGTCTCATACTGATACAACAGGCTTTCCACTGATTGCACTGTTTCCAAATAGACTGATTGTTTCCATTGATACAACAGACTTTCTCCCTCCTGAAGGATTCCATCTGTCACCACCCTTATCAGAGACCACTATAAATTGCCTCTCCCAGAACAGCTATATCTGGGGACTCAGAACATCAGCCCTGCTATTTATAGTACTACACCCTATGTATTCCCAAGCCTTGATCTTAGAAAATCATCACTTGTGCTCTCTAAACCTTTTCTTGTTAGAGAACCACAACCCCCTTTCAGTGAATTTCCCCCTTGTATATGAGTTTCTGGTCTGGTCTGCAGTGCAGTGCAGAGTGGTCCCTCATATTTGTTCTGAAATAAACCTCTCCTGTTAAGTTTATATTTTTGTTTCTTCCTCCTATTTCCTAATAACTCCCTTCTGAATGTTTTCATGGTTAAAAGGACTGCTAGTTATTTGACAAATAGACTTGTAATGGTATAACACAAGTGAGAGTGATTTTTAAAATGGTTTTGTTAGGGCTATGGATGTAGACAAGTGGTTGAGCTACAGTTTAACACATTTCATCCCTACCACCACCAGAAAGAAAGAAAGGAATAAAATAAAGAAGACAAGGCTTTGTATTTTGTGGTTTTATATCCAAATGTCTAATAAAATAATATAAAATGTTGTAGGCTGGGAGGCTAAGTTTAATAAATGATTGAGGGAAAATACAATTTGTTCCTTTGCTGTTCATACAGGTGTAGGAATTTAATCTCCTTGAAAATTGCAAACAATAGGCTTCCAGGTGCAGTGAAGGAGAGAGGTGGGTTTGAGGCTTCCACATTAGCCTCCCCATTCCCGGCTTCATTTGGAGACCTGCTGAGCTCCCGATAGGTGGGCTGGCCCACACTACCAGCCTAGCCCAGCCTGTTTAGCTGCCGCGCCTGGCCATAGGTCTGCAGAGGAGGAGCTGGGCAGATCTGGGGTGCCCTCACTGGCCTCTCTGCGTGTCTGGAGGACCCTGGATTTCTATGCCCAGACTGCTGGAGTTCCCTCAGGCTTCCAGGTGCAGTGAAGGAGAGAGGTGGGTTTGAGGCTTCCACATTAGCCTCCCCATTCCCGGCTTCATTTGGAGACCTGCTGAGCTCCCGATAGGTGGGCTGGCCCACACTACCAGCATAGCCCAGCCTGTTTAGCTGCCGCGCCTGGCCATAGGTCTGCAGAGGAGGAGCTGGGCAGATCTGGGTGCCCTCACTGGCCTCTCTGCGTGTCTGGAGGACTCTGGATTTCTGCGCCCAGACTGCTGGAGTTCCCTCAGGCTTCCAGGTGCAGTGAAGGAGAGAGGTGGGTTTGAGGCTTCCACATCAGCCTCCCCATTCCCGGCTTCATTTGGAGACCTGCTGAGCTCCTGATAGGTGGGCTGGCCCACACTACCAGCCTAGCCCAGCCTGTTTAGCTGCCGCGCCTGGCCATAGGTCTGCAGAGGAGGAGCTGGGCAGATCTGGGGTGCCCTCACTGGCCTCTCTGCGTGTCTGGAGGACTCTGGATATCTGCACCCAGACTGCTGGAGTTCCCTCAGGCTTCCAGGTGCAGTGAAGGGGAGAGGTGGGTTTGAGGCTTCCACATCAGCCTCCCCATTCCCGGCTTCATTTGGAGACCTGCTGAGCTCCCGATAGGTGGGCTGGCCCACACTACCAGCCTAGCCCAGCCTGTTTAGCTGCTGCGCCTGGCCATAGGTCTGCAGAGGAGGAGCTGGGCAGATCTGGGGTGCCCTCACTGGCCTCTCTGCGTGTCTGGAGGACTCTGGATATCTGCACCCAGACTGCTGGAGTTCCCTCAGGCTTCCAGGTGCAGTGAAGGGGAGAGGTGAGTTTGAGGCTTCCACATCAGCCTCCCCATTCCCGGCTTCATTTGGAGACCTGCTGAGCTCCCGATAGGTGGGCTGGCCCACACTACCAGCCTAGCCCAGCGTGTTTAGCTGCCGCGCCTGGCCATAGGTCTGCAGAGGAGGAGCTGGGCAGATCTGGGGTGCCCTCACTGGCCTCTCTGCGTGTCTGGAGGACTCTGGATATCTGCGCCCAGACTGCTGGAGTTCCCTCAGGCTTCCAGGTGCAGTGAAGGGAAGAGGTGGGTTTGAGGCTTCCACATCAGCCTCCCCATTCCCGGCTTCATTTGGAGACCTGCTGAGCTCCCGATAGGTGGGCTGGCCCACACTACCAGCCTAGCCCAGCGTGTTTAGCTGCCGCGCCTGGCCATAGGTCTGCAGAGGAGGAGCTGGGCAGATCTGGGGTGCCCTCACTGGCCTCTCTGCGTGTCTGGAGGACTCTGGATTTCTGCGCCCAGACTGCTGGAGTTCCCTCAGGCTTCCAGGTGCAGTGAAGGAGAGAGGTGGGTTTGAGGCTTCCACATCAGCCTCCCCATTCCCGGCTTCATTTGGAGACCTGCTGAGCTCCCGATAGGTGGGCTGGCCCACACTACCAGCCTAGCCCAGCCTGTTTAGCTGCCGCCCCTGGCCATTGGTCTGCAGAGGAGGAGCTGGGAAGATCTGGGGCGCCCTCACAGGCCTCTCTGCGTGTCTGGAGGACTGTGGATATCTCTGCAACCAGGGAGGGTCCACAGGTTCCTGAAGCACCGCGGCCTGTGGTGAGTACCCTAACCCGGCTGCGATTGAAGAACTGTGGAGCTTCCAAGGGCAGGTGGGCGCACAGTGTCCCTGAGGCCCAGCTTGTCTGGAACTGCGGAGTTCTGAGCAGGCAGAGGAGGGCCACTGGTTCTGTAGGCCTAATGGCTTGGAGTAGCGCGGCTCCAGAGTCCCAGTAGCTCCAAACATAGGAGGGGATTTTCAACAGATCCTGAAGAAGCTTTCAAATAACACTTGAAACACAGAAATATAGGAAAATGACAAAACGAAAGACCAAATTACAACCTCAAACCTCCAGCCCATCTCAAGAAACCCTAGGAGCGATGTATATAGAAGAAAATATATCCCAACCACCTCATATATCGGACACAATAGCCACTGAAATTGACAAGCAACTCCAGGAAGCTTTAAAGAAATTCAAACTCGAAATAATCTCCCAGAAAAAAAAAGAAATGATAAAAGAAATGAAAGAGATTCTAAATATATCTAAAGAAAACACAGATAAACATTTGGAGGAACTAAACAAAAAGATAGAATCCCTAGACGAGCAATATAAGAAACAAACAGAATACATAATGCAGATGCAAAGAGATATACAGGAAATAAAAAACTCCACTGAAAGTTGTAAAAACCGCCTTAATGAAAGTGAAGATACAATTTCAGACCTTGAAGACAGGATTGCAGCTAGTGAACAGGAAAGGAAAGATCTTTTGAAAATAACAAGGAACCAGGAAACAACAATTCAACAACTGCAAGACGATGCAAAGAAGAATAACATAAGAATGATAGGGATTAATGAAAGAGAGGGAGACAACATGAAGGATGTCAGGAAAATATTTAGAGAAGTAATAGCTGAAAATTTCCCAAGCATGAGATCAGAAACTGACATCAGGATCAGTGAAGCATATAGAACTCCAAACAGTCATAACCAAAATAAAACTACACCCAGACATATAATAGTCACCATCCCAGAAATCCAACACAAGAATAGATTATTAAAAGCTGTCAGAGAGAAAAGACAAATCACTTATAAAGGAAAACCTATCAGAATCACAGCAGACTTCTCAGCACAAATGATAAAGTCAAGAAGAGCATGGAGTGAAGTATTCCAGATCCTAAAGCAAAATGATTTCCAACCAAGACTGATATATCCTGCAAAACTATCATTCAAAATAGATGGTGCAATACGATACTTCCATGACAAAGAACAGCTGAAGAACTTCATGAACACCAAACCAACCCTGCAAAAAATATTGAAAGACAGTTTAGATACACAAAGGAAAAAACCACTAAGCAAAGCAAATAATTAAACAGAACCAAAAGATAAAGATGCAACAGCAGAGAGATAACATTCCTACAATTAACCAGCATTTAACAGTAATAACCATTAATGTAAATGGTCTCAATGCACCAATCAAAAGAAACAGACTAGCAGAATGGATCAAGAAACAAAATCCAACCATATGCTGTTTACAGGAAACCCATCTAACCCAGAAAGATACTCACAGACTGAAAGTCAAAGGATGGAAAACAATTCTTCATGCAGCAGGAATCCAAAAAAAGGCAGGAGTAGCCATTCTGTTTGCAGACAACGTGAACTTTAAACCAACAATGACCATGAAGGACAAAGAAGGTCACTACATACTCGTAAGGGGAAAACTCCAAGAGGAAGAGATAACTATCTTAAATATATATGCACCAAACTCCAGAGCACCCAGTTATATAAAACAATTATTAACAGAAATGAAAACTCAAATTATCAGTAACACAATTGTAACAGGAGACCTTAATACACCACTGACACCAAGGGACAGATCAACCAGACAGAAAATGAGCAAAGAAATAACAGAACTGAATCACACCTGTGAACAAATGGGTTTGATAGACATATACAGAATGTTCCACCCAACAACATCAGAATACACATTCTTCTCAGCAGTACATGGATCATTTTCTAAAATAGACCATATATTAGCTCACAGAACATATTTAAGCAAATGCAAAAGAGTTGAAATCATCCCTTGCATATTATCGGATCATAGCGCTCTGAAATTAGAAATTAATGACAAAGGATACTGCAAAAATTCCGCAAACACATGGAAACTAAATAACACACTCTTGAGTAATCAGTGGGTCACAGAAGAAATTAAAGAAGAAATTAAACAATACCTAAAAGAAAATGAAAATGCAGATACAACTTACCGGAATCTGTGGGATGTAATGAAAGCCGTTCTGAGAGGAAAATTTATTGCACTGAGTTCCCACATCAGGAAAACAGAACGAATACAAATAAATAACTTGATGCTACACCTCAAACAGCTAGAAAAAAAAGAGCAAGTCAAGCCCAAAGCCAAAAGAAGAGAGAAAATTATAAAAATCAGAGCAGAAATCAATGCAATAGAGACTAAGAAAACAATCCAAAGAATCAACGAATCAAAGAGTTGGTTCTTTGAAAGAATAAATAAAATCGATAAGCCCCTAGCCAACCTTATTAAAAAAAGGAAAGAAAAAGCTCAAATTCATGCAATAAGAAATGAAAAAGGAGAAATCACTACAGACCCAATAGAAATACAGAGGATCATCAATACCTATTTCGAAAACCTCTACTCT
The DNA here is from genome assembly GCF_034190915.1 of Cavia porcellus. Lineage (NCBI taxonomy): Eukaryota > Metazoa > Chordata > Mammalia > Rodentia > Caviidae > Cavia > Cavia porcellus. The sequence continues at coordinate 74,657,290 of NW_026947486.1, forward strand.
CAAAAGTCTGACAACACAGAAGAAATAGACAGATTCTTAGAAGCATATGAAGTACCAAAGCTAGATCAAGAGGATATAAAACTGTTGAATAACCCAATCTCTGCTAATGAAATTGAGAATGTCATTGGGTCCTTGCCCACCAAGAAGAGCCCAGGCCCAGATGGATTCACTGCAGAATCCTACAAGAAATATAAAGAAGACCTAGTGCCGACACTCCTCAAACTATTCAATGAAATTGAAAGGGAAGCAATCCTTCCTAAGTCATTCCTGGAAGCAAATATTACTCTAGTACCAAAACCTGAGAAAGACCCAACTATAAAAGAGAACTATAGACCGATCTCCCTAATGAACACAGATGCAAAAATCCTCAATAAAATATTGGCAAATAGGATCCAGCAAATCATCAAGAAGATTATACACCATGACCAGGTGGGATTCATCCCAGGAATGCAAGGATGGTTCAACATACGCAAATCAATAAATGTAACCCACCATATCAATAAAGCCAAAAATAAGAATCACATGATCATCTCTATAGATGCAGAAAAAGCCTTCGATAAGGTCCAACACTTATTCATGATAAGAACTTTACAGAAAATTGGAATAAATGGTCTTTACCTCAATATAATAAAGGCCATTTATGACAAACCAACAGCCAGCATCATACTAAATGGCCAAAAATTGAAAGCCTTTACTTTAAAATCGGGTACAAGACAAGGATGTCCTTTATCACCACTCCTATTTAATATAGTACTGTAAGTACTAGCCAGAGCAATTAGGCAAGAAAGAGAAATAAAAGGGGTAAAGATAGGAAAAGCAGAAGTTAAATTATCATTGTTTGCAAATGACATGATACTCTACATAGAAGACCCCCTAAACTCCATTGAAATACTCTTAGATACAGTAAATAAATTCAGTAATGTGGCTGGATACAAAATCAATACTCAGAAATCAATAGCATTCCTATACACGAACAACAAAATTACAGAGAGGGAAATAAGAGAAACTGGACTATTCACATTAGCAAGCAAAAAAATGAAATATTTAGGAATTACTCTTACGAAAGAAGTTAAAGACTTATACAGTGAAAATTATAATACACTGAAAAAGGAAATTGAAGATGATCTCAGAAAATGGAAAGACATCCCTTGCTCATGGATAGGAAGAACAAACATTGTGAAGATGGCCATTCTCCCAAAACTGTTATACAGATTCAATGCAATCCCAATAGAAATACCATCAACATACCTTATAGATCTAGAGAAATCACTCCTAAATTTCATCTGGAACCAGAAGAGACCTAGAATCGCAAAGGCAATTCTAAGCAGCAAAGACAAAGCAGGAGGCATCACAATCCCTGACTTGAAGTTATACTACAAAGCAACAGTAGTAAAATCAACATGGTATTGGAATCAAAACAGAGCTGAAGATCAGTGGAATAGATTAGAAGATACAACCACAACTACGAACACACTCAACCACCTTATTTTTGATAAAGGAGCCAAGCAGGTTCACTGGAAGAACGACAGTCTCTTTAATAAATGGTGCTGGAAAAACTGGCTCTCCATTTGCCGAAAACTAAAGCTAGACCCATGTCTATCACCATGTACTAAATTAAAATCTAAATGGGTCAAAGATCTGAATATTAAAACAGAAACACTAAATCTATTGGAAGACATAATAGGTAGAAACCTTGGAGACATAGGAGTAGGTAAAGAATTCATGAACAGGACTCAAACCGCACGGGAAATACTTCCCAGAATCAATAACTGGGACCACTTCTTATTAAAAAGTTTCTGCATGTCAAAAGAAATCTCCAGCATAGTGAAAAGAAAACCCACAAACTGGGAAAAGATTTTAGTGAACTCTCTCTCAGACAAGGGCCTCTTGTCTAAAACATACAAAGAATTAAAGAAACTCAGACCTCCGAAATTCAAAGATCCAATCCAAAAATGGGCATCTGAGATGAATATGCAATTCTCAGATGAAGAAATGCAAATGGCAAATAAATACATGAAAAAATGCTCATCATCATTGGTCATTAGAGAAATGCAAATTAAAACCACACTGAGATACCATCTCACTCCTGAAAGAATGGCCAGGATCAAGAAAACCGACAACAAATGCTGGAGAGGCTGTGGGGAAAAAGGAACTCTCCTGCACTGCTGGTGGGAGTGTAGACTGGTACAGCCTTTGTGGAGATCTGTCTGGAGATTTCTCAAAAAGTTGGGACTGGAAATCCCATTTATTCCAGCTATTCCACTTCTAGGCATATTCCCAGAGGAACTGAAAGCATCATACCACAGTGATATATGTGCACCTATGTTTATAGCAGCACAATTTGTAATCGCCAGATCTTGGAAACAACCCAAGTGCCCATCAACTGAGGAATGGATAAAAAAGTTGTGGTATTTCTATACAATGGAGTATTATTCAGCTATAAAGAAGGATCACATTGAGATATTTATCAATAAATGGGCGCAGCTTGAGACCATACTCATAAGTGAAATAAATCAATCTCGCATGTGTGAATACCGAATAGTTTCCCTAATGTAAGTAATGATTCAAATATATAAAAATATGTGGTAATCATGATTCCCCATTAGGTGGTCTTGAAGCCTTATAAAGTTTTCACTCATTAATTAGAAAGGCTTTATTCTGGGCTTCTTGATATGAAAATATTTGAAGCTGGAGTATATGAAGTTTTACCCAAATATTTCAAGGAAAAAGACACTATGGTAACTACTATTAAGTCAGGTTATAAGGTGGTGAAGTACTAGGTTATTGAAACAGTCATGCTGTGACCTCTATTGTTATATTGTTATGTCCTGTTTTATCTCAATCTCCCCCTTATTGTTTCAAAAAAAATTATTTAGTCATTTCTTATGTTTGTCTTAATTAAAGAAAAAATTCAAAAAAATTAGGATATATAAATAGTAACTCTTTTCGATTTCCTATTAACTTGTTTTGAAGTCCTGTAGTACTCCCACGATCTTGTTTTGACTGATTAGACTCTGTTCCATTCTATATGATAGTATCAAGTTTGAAGACATAGGCAACTACTTTGAAGACAATAAGATTCACTAAGATACCCATTCTGGTTTGACTATTGTCTTCTTTGGAAGTCCTGTAATGTTTACAATGCCTAAGTTTTATTGGTCTTGTTCTCTACTGTTTTGTCCAACTTTATAATATCTAATGAGATAGACAATTCTTTTTAAGGAAACAAGGGACAACGTTGATAACCATTGTTGATAAACTTGTACTCTGTTCTACACCATGTGCTATGTCTATCCTTGGTATTGACTGACAGCTTTGTTTTGCCATATTTGACTGTATTCTCCCCCCCCAAAAGAAAGTAATAAGCACTAAGGAGTAATAAAATCCAAGATGTGTAAATTTTGTTGTAAAAAAGAGAGGGAAAAAAAAAAAAAGAAAAAGAGCTCTAACGGATATAACAGCAAGTGTGTTTGGGGGTGTTAAATAGCTGACTTTATCAATGTTTTTGGAACATTGAACACAGCTGTTTGCAGTCTCCCTGTTTGAATGTCCACCTTGTGTTCTTTGATACTGTGATTTGAGGAACTATTTTCAAGAAAATAGTGTGTAATCTACTAGCAGGTAATTTCTTACTGTTATGGTTTTTTGTTTTGTTTTGTTTTGTTTTGTTTTGTAGTTCTGTATTGCGTGTACCCTTACGCCGCTTTGGTTTGTTTTGTGTTTTTCTCTTTTTCCTCTTAAATAAAAAAAAAAAAAAAAAAAAAAAAAAGAAAATTGCAAACAAAAAATTCTCTATATCTGTTTTGATTACTTTTGCTTTTGTTTCTTTTTGACTATTGAAGCTTTTGGGTAAAGGGAGACAAGATAAAAAACTTCAGTTTTGGAGTTTTGAAAAGCACATTGTGGATTGCAAATATGCTCTAATAAAACTGTCTATTTGGCCCCTAGAGGCTGATGGTTTCCTACCCCTGTATGCGTGTTTTCAAAGAGCTGATTTGAACTCTAAGATTAATAACGTAAGCTGAGCTTAAGATAACTGGCTTTGTTCTCTGGACTTCGAACACAGTTCTCTGGTTGTATGGTTTGTAGGCTATGTCACTGCTAAAGAAAAGGTATTGATTTTGTGGAAGCCTGAATTCTCAGAGCTCAGTCTCCTAGATCTGACTTGAAACTGAAGCTTTTTATTAACTGCTGGAGAATGTATGATCTCACCAACACTGCACTGCACTAAAAGCATAGGCTCCATGAACACTACTCATATTCTTGGATTTTTACAGATTCAGTAGCCTCCCTCACGACACCATAAGCTATGACCGTATCACAGATGGTGGTTGAATTGTCTAGTCACTTCCGAGTGCCTGAATTGGAAGGTCATATTCTCTGATGAGACTATCAGAAATGGAGCTGTTCATAGGCTATGTATTTTTGACAAACTAGATATATTTCTGTTTTAAGAATATTAAAACCGCTGCAATTTGGAAAGGATGTATCTCCAGCCTAGTGACCACTCCATCCACTCCAGGAGGGATTAGACTCTTGAAAAACAGAGAATAAGAAAGATCATTAAACTATGCAAAGTCATATGACTAGTAAGAAGTGGAATCAGCATTTACATCTAAATTTGCATAACATCAACACCTGTGCTGTTAACCACTATGCTGAGTGCCTACTTCTGATTCAATAGCAGTTAAAACAACTAACTATAAACAACAATAGTACACTATTTTTGGTTTATCAAATTTGCAAAATAATAATCCTAACATTTGTCAATCTTGGCCAGGGAGCAGTTAAAAACAAGACTTCATCACCACTTAATTCTGCTTTGCTTTTTGTGATGTCAGTATGTAGTTGAATTCACAATCATGTTCTTTATGGTTTGTGTATTTTGAATTATAACCAGAGAAATCTTATCTAGGATTCTAAAGTAATGCAAATGTATTTTTATAATATTTTATAGCTTAATGTATATATCAAATATATATAAATACCTTTACAAACTTATAGATGCATCCACATATATCTGTATATTATGTTACATATTATATTTAAAGATTTAAATTTTACATGCATAGGTATCTCATACATATGTGTATGCATATATTGGCATAGATTTAATATTTGTCTAATTTTAGTTAATCCTGGTATAAAGTATGAGGCATTTATGATAGATTAACTTTATACATCATCTTCACTCGGCCATAAGGGTCCCATGTATGTGTTAGATTAAATAATATTATTGGCCTGGTTATGAATATTTTTGCATGATTTTAACATATGAATCAGTAGACTGCATAAAGTAGATTTTTTCCCTAGTGGTAGGGACCCTCAAACCATTTGTTGAAGATCTAAATAAAATAGAAATGTATAATAAAAGGGAATACTTCTGCTTACTGCCTTAAACTGAGAATTTGATCTTTATTCCTGTCTACAAACTCAAATAGAAACAACATATATTTTTGTATCTCAAGTCTTCCAGCTTTTAGTTTGTAGCTATACTACGGGCTCTTCTGGATCTCCAGCTTGCAGTGCCAACTGCAGATTTTGGAATTTTTGGCATTTCAGCATCAAGACCCATACGAGCCAATTTCAACTCACCTTCCCACCCCTTGCTGTACATACACTATGGAGTTTGTTTCTCTGAATAATCTTGACTAATGTAGTGTGAAAATAACTTTTATATTTTGCTTTTTTCTTTCTTTCTTTTTCCTTCTGTTTCTCTTCCATCGTTCTTTATTTTACTAGTAGCTACTGAACAATTCCAAAATGATTTGCTGAAAAACTCAATGTTACCACCAATTTGAAATGTTGTTTGTGTCATTCAACGAATTTTTTTGTCTCTTTCTCTATAATAAACATATATTTAAATATTAAAGATATATTTAATTCTAGTATTTATATCTTCATACCATTGCTATGTATGTATGTTTTTGAGTCTGTATGATCCTGCTCAAGTTATTAAAACTTCAAAATATGCTTTTATATTAAAAAAGAAAAGTTCCCCAAACTTTATGTCAGTTTTTCTATTGGTTTAATTTTTATATGTTTATAGGCACAAATTAATTATTATGTGAAAAAAAAACTTCTTGATATTTTTATTGAGACTGTAATAGATTTATAAATTGACTTTGTGAAAATTATGTTTCTATTTCGAGGCAACGTCTTTCAATTTTGTTTATATTTTGATTTCTATTGTTCATAGTTCTTCAATAGGCTATCCATTCTCTTACAGGTATACAAATAAAGTTGATGATAACAACATTTTCTTCTGCTTTTTTTGGGGGGGGTAATTTAGTTTTAAACAGGAAATGTGCATTCTAGGTAAGTACTCCACCACTGCACTACATGTCCATTTTGTAAGTGATATTTTTCTCTGTGAATGTCTGATTTGTTTTTATTCTTTCAGTGAAGTCAACATTATTTCTAACATAAAATGAAACACACACACACGACCACTAAAGTGTTGAACATGTAGCTCAGTGGTAGAGTGTTTGCTTACATGCACAAGGTCCTGACTAAATCCCCAGCACCTCAAACAAACAAAAAGTCAATGAGGGACATAGAGTGCTGCTCAGTGGTAGAATGTTTGCCTAGAATGAGTGTGATCTTGGTTTCAGTTGCTGCAGCCAATTAAAATACAGGAAGACATGTGTAATAAAATAGAAATTAACTCTAATTCATCTCTCTCGTCATGCACTAAATTAAAATGAAAATGGATCAAAGATCTAAACATTAGAACAGCAATACTTAGTCTGCTGGAAGACAAAATAAGTAAAACAATGGAAGACAGATGTAAGCAAAGACTTTCTGAACAAAATCTCAATTTCAAGAGGAACAATACAAAGATTCAACAAATAACATTTCATCAAACTAAAAAGGTTCTGCAGAGCAAAGGAAACCACTGACAGAGTAAAGACAAAGCCTATAGAATGGGAAAAAAATTTACAGCTACTCCTCAAAGGACTGACATCTTGAATATATGAAAAAATAAAGTTAGACCCTCCAAATGTAAAGACACAATTAAAAATGGGCATCTGAAATAAATAGGGAGTTCTCAGGTGAAGAAATACAAACTACCAATAAATATACGAAAAATTCCTATCATCTTGTTTTGAAAGCCAATATTTTTATTCTTTTGAGGTTTTTGTTGTTTTGTAGCTATTGTTCATATGTCTATTGCTTTTTGTTTTTCCTGTGTTTTTTTTCCTTTATAAAATTAAAACAGTACATGAAAAAATGTCCAACATTGCTGGCCATTTGAGAAACACAAATTAAAATGCTGAGATTCTATCTCACTACAAAAAGAATGACTATCATCAAGAAATAAGGAACAACAAACTTTATAGTGAAACTGTGGGAAAATAAGGATTCTCTTCATCACTGGTGGGACTCAAACTAAAAGGACCACTGTGGAAATCAGTATGGGAATTCCTCTAAAAACTAAAAGCACATGAAAATTCCATTTGACCCAAATATTCCTCTTATAGGTACTTTCTTAAAATAGTTAAAGACATCATACTAAATTAATGCATGCATAACCATGTTTATAAGAGCAATAAACATAGTACCTAAATCTTAGAGGCAGACTACATGCCCGTCAGCAGATGAATAGATTAAAAGATATGGTAACTATGCAAAGTAGAATAGTACTCTGCCATAAAAAAAGGATAAACTGGAGTCATTTGTAGCAAAATGTATATACCATGAGGCCATAATGTTGAATGAAGTAACTCAAGCACGCAAGCTTAAATATCACATGATTTATAGGATTTCATATAATAGATATACACACAGATATATATGCAATTCAGTAGGGACAATGTATCTAAAAGTGTAACGGTACAATTGCATCACATCTTTTATATGTCCTTTGGTCTATTAGCCTGATTTGTAAACTCTACATATGATAATAAACTTAGTAAGTTTTTATAAGATAAAAAAATGAATCTGCTGCTGGAAGCACAAAATTGAGGTGCAGAGATGGAGTAAGATAGAAAATTCAAATGTGTTATGTACATGTACCAATCCCCTACAGTGAGTATAATCATTATGTACTATAAACATATACTTATAAAAGTTTTTAAAAAGGAATACTATTGAATTTTGTTTGGAGCCATTAAGTGAGTAATGATAATGTAATATTTTCTCTATTTTAACTAATTAAGTAGGTTAAAAAAAGGGTTGGAGATGAATCTCAGTGGTTGAGGACCCTTGCATTTGATTCCTAGTACAGAAACTTTTAGAAAAAAGCAAAAGAAAACAAACAAAATAATCTCATGTGAATTTCTGAAATAAGCCAGACTTGCTGCTGGATTGTGTTTGCTAACTTTTCATTTAGAATTTTTACATGAATATTTGATCTGTATTTTTAGTGTTCAATATTGCTCCTATTTTATAATCAGTATAATAGTAGATTAATAAAAACAGAAATTCAATTTAGTTTGTTATATTCTGGACTTCTTAAATGAAAAGGAATGTAGACAGCTGGGTTAGGTGGCACATGCCTTTAATCCCAGCACTCAGGAGGCTATAGCAGAAGGATCATTGTGAGTTCCAGACCAGCCTGGGCTACAAAGTGATTTCAAGGCCAGCTACAATTGTATAGCAATGCCCTGTCTCCAAAAAAAGCAAAAGACAAAACAAAATAAAATAGGAATGTACACAGTATATACTGAAATCGTGTACAAAACAAAATAAATGGAAGCAGTTCATGAGAGGGCAAGGAGGGGAGAGAGATAAAAGAGGGTAAAAAGGAACTTAAGAGGTGTAAGGAACAATGTACCAACTTCTCACAAGGCATGGAACAGTATTTACTACATACAAGCACGAATAATAAATTAAAAGTAAAACATGTATTAAGCAAGTTGAGGGATTGGGGATATAGCTCAGTGGTGCAGCAAGTGCCTGGCAAGTGTGCGGTGCTGAGTTTGATTCCTTAAAACAAAAATGAAGAAAACCAATCCAACCAAACAAGCATAGAAAAAACAAGAAGAAAACAAGCCTAACTGCTTTTAGAGGTTTAATATAAATTCTCTGTGAAACAATCTAGGCCCGATGCTTCTATTATAGAGAAGTCTTTAAAAAATTACATATTTCTTCTTTGATAATTGAACTATTCTTTGGTTAGTTTGGTAAATTGCATTTTGAGAGGAATTTATCCATTCCATTCAAGCTTTCAGTTGTATTTACATGTATAGTCAGAGAGTAATTAAACAGATCAAGATGGTATAGGTCAATCATTTAATGCTGCATCTTGATATAATCAGGAGGTGTGGTAAGCACTGTATTTTTTTAGTTAAAGAGAAAAAAGAAAGGAAATAAAAAAACAGCAGTAAAAGGGTACAAATAATACAGTATTTCAAGAAAAAATACAGTAAGATATCACTAGTTAATAGGTTACATATTGTCAGCTTAGAAACAGTTGTCCAAATTATAAAATTAAAGCATATAAAGTGGACATTCATACAATGAGATTGCAGACAGTGCCGTTCAATGATCCAACAAAAGCTCAGTAATATGGATTTCCATTCTACACACACTCAAACATACATGCAGTTATATCTCTTAGTCCACCTTCCTTTCCTCTCTTTTTAATAACAATTACACTTTTGGGTTTTTTACTCCCACAGTTGTTATTACTTTTTTTGAAAAGAACAAAACCTAACGTGACTAAACAAAACAGAGTCAGAACAGAAGGATTGAAATAGTACATGATGCAATAGAATACCAGGTTGATCAAAAATGGGTACCATTGTGCCTCTTGCTATTTTTAAAAAGAGTTGCCTATATCATCAGGTATAATAGAATTCATCAAAACAGTACAGAACAAGACCAATAAAACCTACACTGGAGACCTTACAGGACTTAAAAAGAAGATAATAGTCAAACCATAATGGACATCATAGTGAAACTTATTGCCTTCAAAGTGGTTGCCTGTACCCGCAAACTTGATACTATCAAACAAAATAGAATATAGTAAGAACTATATTCTACTATTCTTACTTGTATAGAATACAAGTAAGAACAAGATGGGGAGAGAAATACTGGGCTTCATATCAGGTTAACAGAAAAATAAAAAAGTTACTATAATATATCCCATTATTTTTTAATTTAGTTTTCCCTTAATTGAAAAACATGTAAGGAAAAATAGATTAATTTTAATAAGAGTGCAGATTGAGATAAAAGAGGACATTGTATTAGAACAACACAGGTCAGAACTCAACAATTTAAGCATCATTGTGTTTCACCCCCAGATAATCTAACATAATAGTAGTCAACGTAGAGCCTCCTTCCTTGTATAATTTGAGTATAACTTCATATACTATAGGATCAAGCATATCAAGACAGTCTGAAGCTGTTCAAGAGAATGAGGAAGTTACAGGGTATTTAGAACCAGTTAACAGAAAACGAACAACGGTTTCTATATTATCTCTTGGCCTATAAAAATTTTTGTTCATACTATCGCATATAGTAAAATATAGTAAGATACCACATGTTAAAACTAGTGGAAACAGATGTAAAACAACTTGACAGGACTTCAAAACAAGATGATATTAAATCAGCACTAGCTTTTATGATGTGTTGTATTCTTCAGAATAGCTATTCATATTATCACCAATACTAAAATCGAACAATCCAGGTTAAAACCATTGCAATTAATGAGTGATAACATTATACGGATTCAAACCAATATGATTGAGAATCATGATTACTATTTACTTTTATGTATTCTTATCATTTCTTACACTAAGGAAACTATTCAGTATTTGTACATGTGAATATGATTTATTTCACTTATGAGTATGGTCTCAAGCTTCATCCATTTATTTATAAATATGTCAATGTGATCATTCTTTATAACTGAGTAGTACTCCATTGTATAAAATTACCACAACTTTTTGATCCAGTCCTCAGTTGATGGACTCTTAGGTTGTTTCCAATATCTGGCTATTACAAATTGTGCTGCTATGAAAATGGGTGCAAATATATCACTGTGGTATGAATCTTTCGGTTCTTCTGGAAATATGCGTAGAAGTGGAATAGCTGAGGCAGATGGTGTTTCCAGTTCCAGCTTTCTGAGAACTCTCCAGACTGACCTCCACAATGGTTGCACTAGTCTACACTCCCACCAAGAGTGCAGGAGAGTTCCTTTTTTTCCCACAGCCTCTCCAGCATTTGTTGTTGGTTTTCTTGATCTTGGCCATTCTTTCAGGAGTGAGATGACATCTCAGTGTGGTTTTAATTTGCATTTCTCTAATGACCAGTGAGGGCAAACATTTTTTCATGTATTTATTTGCCATTTGTATTTATTCATCTGAGAATTGTTTATTCATCTCAGATGCCCATTTTTGGATTGGGTCTTTGAATTTGGGGGGTCTGCATTTTTTAATTCTTTATATGTTTTAGGCAGAAGTCCTTTGTCTGAGGAGCAGTTCACTAAGATTTTTTCCCAGTTTATAAGTTTTCTTTTCACTATGCTGGAGATTACTTTTGACATGCAGATGCTTTTTAATAAGAGGCAATCCCAGTTATTGACTCTGGGAAGTATTTCCCGGGAAGTATTTGAGTCCTGTTCATGAATTCTTTAGCAACCCCTATGTCTTCAAGGTTTTTACCCAATTTGTCTTCCAATACATTTAGTGTTTCTGTTTTAATATTTAGATCTTTGATCCATTTAGATTTTATTTTAGTACATGATGGTAGGCATGGGTCTAGTTTTAGTTTTCAGCATATGGAGAGCCACTTTTTCCAACACCGTTTATTAAAGAGACTGTCGTTACCCAGTGAACGTTTGGCCCCGTTTTTCAAAGATAAGGTGGCCGAGTGTGTTTGTAATTGTGGTTGTATCTTGTAATCTATTCCACTGATCTTCAGCTCTGTTTTGGTTCCAGTACCATGTTAATTTTACTACAGTTGCCCTGTAGTATAACTTAAAGTCAGGAATTGTGATACCTCCTGTCTGGCCTTTGCTGCTTAGAACTGTCCTTGCTATTCTAGGTCTCTTCTCACTCCAGATGAATTTTAGGAGTGATTTCTCAAGTTCTATGAGGTATGTTGATGCTACTTTTATCGGGATTGCATTGAATTTCTATAAAAGTTTTGGGAGAATGGCCATTTTCACAATATTTATTCTTCTTATCCATTAGCAAGGGATGTCTTTCCATTTTCTGAGATCATATTCAATTTCATTTTTCAGTGTGTTATAATTTTCCCTGTATAGGTCTTTCACTTATTTTGTGAGAGTAATTCCTAAATATTTCATTTTTTTGGTTGCTAGTGTGAACGGTGTGGCCTCTCTTATTTCAGTCTCTATGACTTTGTTGTTAGTGTATAGGAATGCTATTGACTTTTGAGTATTGATTCTGTATCTAGCTACATTACTGAATTTATTTATATCTAGGAGTCTTTCAATGGAGTTTTGTTGATCTTCTATATAGAGTATCGTGTCATCTACAAATAATGATAGCTTAAATTCTTCTTTTCCTGTCTTTATGCCTTTTATTTCTCTCTCTTGTCTAATTGCTCTGGCTAGTATTTCCAATACTATATTAAATAGGAGCGGTGATAAGGGACATCCTTGTCTTGTGCCTGATTTTAAAGTAAAGGACTTCAATTTTTGGCCATTTAGTATGATATTGGCTGTTGGTTTGTCATAGATGGCCTTAATTATATTGAGGTAAAGACCATCTATTCCAATTTTCTGTAAAGTTCTTATCAAAAGCTTTTTCTGCATCTATAGAAATGATCATGTGGTTCTTACTTTTGGCTCTATTGATATGGTAGATTACATTTATTGATTTATGTATATTGAATCATCTCTGCATGCCTGGGATGAATCCCTCTTGGTCAGGGTGTATGATCTTCTTGATGATTTGCTGCATCCTATTTGCCAATATTTTATTGAGGATTTTTGCATTGGTGTTCATTAGAGAGACTGGTCTGTAGTTCACTTTTTAAGTTGGGTCTTTTGGTACTAGATTAATGTTTGCTTCTAGGAACGATTTATGAAGGATTGCTTCCATTTCAGTTTCACTGAACATTTTGAGGAGTGTTGGCATTAGGTCTTCTTTGTATTTCTTGTAGAATTCTGCAGTGAATCCTTCTGGGCCTGGGCTCTTGTTTGTAGGTAAAGATTTAATTACATTTTCAATTTCATTAATAGAAATTGGGTTTTTCGGTAGTTTTATATCTTCATGACCTAGCTTTGGTACTTAGTATGCTTCTGGGAATCTGTCTGTTTCCTTCGTTTTATCAAAACTTTGAGAGTATAGGTTGTCTAAATAGGTGTTGATGATCTTCTGTATTTCTATAGGGTCTGTAGTAATTTCACCTCTTTCATTCCTTATTGCATGAATCTGAGATTTTTCTTCCCTTTTTAAAATAAGGTTGGGTAGAGGACTGTTGATTTTATTTATGCTTTCAGAGAACCAGCTCTTTCATTTGTTGGTATTTTGGATTTTTTTGGTCTCTATTTCATTGATTTCTGCTCTGATTTTTATCATTTCTTCTCTTCTTTTGGCTTTTGGCTTGACTTGCTCTTCTTTTTCTAGATGTTTGGGGTGTAACATCAGGTTATTTATTTGTATTCACTCTGTTTTCCTAATGTGGGAAGTCAGTGCAATAAATTTTCCTCTGAGGACAGCTTTCATTGCATCCCACAGATTCTGGTAAGTTGCATTTGGTTTTTCATTTGTTGGTAGGTATTGTTTAATTTCTTCTTTAATTACCTCTGTGACCCACTGTGACCCTCTTTATTCAAGAGTATGTTAATCAGTTTTCCATGTGTTTGTGGGATTTTTGCAGTATCTTTTATCATTAATTTCTAATTTCATAGTGCTATGGTCCAATAGCATTCAAGGGATAATTCCTACCCTTTTGCATTTATTTAAATGTGTTCCGTGAGTTAATATATGGTCTATTTTAGAGAATGACACATGTACTGCTGAGAAGAATGTGTATTGTGTGGTTGTTGGGTGGTATACTCTGTATTTAAGTCCATTTTTTCACAGGTGAGATTCAGTTCTTTTATTTCTTTGCTGACTTTCTGTCTGGTTGATCTTTCCATTAGTATCAATGGTGTGTTAAAATCTGTTAGAATTGTGTTACTACTTATTTGATTTTTCATTTCTGTTAGTACTTGTTTTATATAACTGGGTGCTCTGGAGTTGGCTGCATAAATATTTAAGATAGTTATCTCTTCCTCTTGAAGTTTTCCCCTAACCAGTATGTAGTGACCTTCTTTATCCCTTCTGATCATTATTGGCTTGAAATTCAGATTGTCTGCAAACAGAATATCTATCCCCACTTTTTTTAGGGTTCCTGTTGCATGAAGTATTATTTTCCATCCTTTGACTTGTAGTCTGTGAGTATCCTTTTGGGTTATATGGGTTTCTTGTAGACAACATATGGTTGGATTTTGTTTCTTGATCCATTCTGCCAGTGTGTTTCTTTTCATTGGTGCATTGAGACCTTTTACGTTAATGGTTATAACTATTACATATTGGTTTATTGTTGACATGTTTATCTTTATCTTTCTGTTCTGTTTAATTGTCTGCTTTGTTTAGTGTTTTTTTTTTTTCCTCAATGTATCGAGGCTTTGCAGGGTTGGCTTGGTGATCATATAGTATTGCAGCTGCTCTTTGTCATGGAAATATCTTATTTCTCCATCAATTTTGAAGGACAGTTTTGCAGGGTACATTAGCCTAGGTTGGAAATCATTTTTCTTTAGGATCTGAAATACTTCACTCTATGCTCTTCTTAACTTTATTGTTTGTGCTGAGAAGTCTGTTGTGATTCTGATAGGTTTTCCTTTAGGTGATCTGTCTTTTCTCTCTGTCAGCTTTTAATATTCTATTCTTTTGTTCCATTTCTGGTATGGTCATTATTATATGTTTGGGTGTAGATTTATTTTGGTTTCGGCTATTTGGAGTTCTAGATACTGCATTGATCTTGATATCAGTTTCCAATCTTGTGTTTGGGAAATTTTCAGCTATTACTTCTCTAAATATCCTCTTGATATCCTTTATGTTGTCCCCTTCTTTCTCATTTATCCCTATCAACCTTATGTTGTTCCACTTTGCGTCATCTTGCAGGTGTTGAATTGTTATTTCCTGATTTCTTGTTATTTTAAAAAGATCTTTCCTTTCCTGTTCACTGGCTGCCATCTTGTCTTTGAGGTCTGGGATTCTATCTTCACATTCATTGAGGCAGTTTTTACAACTTTCAATGGAATTTTTGATTTCCTTTATATCACTTTGCATCTGTTTTTTATGTTATGTTTGTTTCTTATATTGTTCATCCAGGGATTCTATCTTTTGGTTTAGGTCCTCCAATTTTTTAACTATGTCTTCTTTAGATATGTTCAGCATCTCCTTCATTTCTTTTTGTTGTTAATTTTTTTTTTGTCTTTTTCCTTTTTATCGGTACCAGGGATCGAACTCACAACTGCCTGCTTTCAAGGCAGGCGCTTATGCCGCTGAGCTAAATCCCCAGCCCCACCTTCATTTCTTTTATCATTTCTTCTTTTACCTGAGAGATCATTTCTAGTTTGAATTCCTTTAAGGCTTCCCAGAGTTGCTTCTTTATTTCAGTTGTTATTATTTCAGGTATTTCAGGTATGTGGCATGTGTTTTCTTCTGTGTACATGCTTCCTAGGCTTTCTTGGGATTTGCTGGATGTTTGATGTTGCATTTTGGTTGTTCATTTTGTCATTTTCCTATATTTTTGTGATTCAAATGTTGTTCCAAGTGAGGGAGAGAGTTCCCCCAGACTGGGACCGGGTTCTGCTCCATGGTTCCACTCCCTGGGCCTGGCAGGAAACCTGGCTGGTCTCCAGGTGGGAAAGAAGATTCCCCCAGACTGGGAGGGATTCCATGCATAGGCCCCACTTGCTGGTCCCAGCAGGAAATCGCGGCCTGGCCCCCAGGCCACCAAGAAAGCTCACCCAGACTGGGGCGGGATTCCGTGCCTAGGCCCCATTACCACTGTATTTCTGAGTCTGCTTCTTACAAATATGTTTTTTTAAGAACTAGAGGTACATTTTAAATAACTATAAAAAGATAAAAGTGATATTGCAACTGAGATAAGCCAATAATGTCATTTATTATTGCTACCAAGCATTATACTGTACACAATTGTATTGTGATGCATTTATACAAATGGCAGTGCAATAGATTTATTTATGCCATTATCACTCAATCATATGAATAATATGCTATGCTGTGATCTGAAAATTAGCCATGAGCTCTGGTGTCTTAGATGGGAATTTCTCACTGTATTTAAATTTTATGGTACACTTTTGTATGCTTGTTCCATCATTTACTCAAAAGTTATTTGTCATATATGCATAAAGAAATTTATTTATAATTTTGTTTAATTGTTTCTGTGTCAAAAAAAGGGGAAAGTTTATTTTGGATCAGGCTTTTTAGAGGTTTTAGTCCATAGATAGCTGCCTCCAAGGCAGGATGGCAGAGCAGAAGGGAATGGTGGAGAAAGACCTGATGCCATGGTAGGCAGGAAACAGGGAGAGATCAAAGGAGAAACGTGGGAGACAGACTCTTTCAGCCCATGCTCCCAATGAACTACTCTTCCAACCAGGCTTCACCTCTCAAATTGCATTTAGCTATAAACTCAAAATCAGTAGACTAGTGAGTATCAATCCTCAATGATCCGATCAATTCCTAAAAGCTATACCTATTAGTACATGATTTTTTAGAGGGACATTTAAATATAAATCATAGCGCAGAGGGTTTACCCAGCCCAGCGCAAGGTCCCTTTGCCATACTTCAGGGGTAAGCCCCAGGTAGAGGCAAATGTCCCAGAGGAACTGAGTCCCACAAAGCCCATCACAAGGCCCTGGTACTGTACTTCAGGAGTGCACTCCAGCCAGGTGCACAGTTTTCGAAGTTCCAAGTTCCACCCAATTCAAGGCCTCCTGTGCCATTCTTGGGGGCAGGGCACTCCAGCTAGTTTCATGGGTCCCAGAGGATCCAAACTCTGCCTAAACCAGCATCCCAGAAAAATTCATTGAAGGTAGCATCTAGCCAATTGCACTGGTCCTGGAAGTACCAAGACCCACCCAGACTAGCCCAGAGCTCCAGAGCCATCCATCAGGAGAGCACCATGGTGAGCCACATAGTTCCCTGAAGTTCTAAGCTCTTTCCAGCCCAATGTCAGGCCCCAGCACCATACTTTAGAAGTGATTCCTGGCCAGCCACACTAGTCCCTGAGGAGCCAAGTACCACACAGCCCAGCTCAAGGCCCTGGCACCATACTTTGGTTATGCACCCCAGCAAGCCACATAGATCCTGGAGGCAATGAGTCTCACCTAGCCCTACACAGTGGCCCAGTGCAAACCATTGGGGGAATGCCATGGTGAAACTCATAGGATGTAGAGGAGCCATGCTCCTCCTTGTGCACTGCCCAGCCACTATATACAGAGCACCCCAAGGGGAAGTACAGTACAGAAAAGACTCACCCAGAGAGCATTTATGTTCTGAGAGATGCCCCAGTGAACTGAGGAATGGCAGAAGCCACACTTGTCAATTTACCATCATACCAAGAACCTTGGCTCAGAGGATCCCAGGTGTCTGGCCCAAGACTTTACGCCTTGGTACAATCAGTCTGCATGGGAAGTTCCATTGTCTTAACCAACTCATTTTGAGTAACCCAGCAAAATGACAAGATGAAAGCAAAATGCAGTCTCAGTCCTTCAGTGCACAAACAACAAGACCAGGAGAAATTGCTATGAAAGATACTAAAAACTGCACAACTGAAATTTCTGAAACTATAGCAACTAAAGTTAAAAAAAAAAGAACTCCATGAAAATATAGAGGAAATTAGATCAAAAATAATTTCTCAGGTAAAAAAGTGACAAACATAATGAAAGACTTATTGAGCATGTCTAAAGAAGGCATACATAAAAAAAGATGAACATAAGTAAATTATGCAAATCTTGAATGAACAATATAGGAAAGAATTACAATCCATGAAACAGATTCAAAGAGACATTTAGAAAATTAAAAAAGCAGCTTTTATGAAGTTGAAGATAGACTGTCAGACACTGAAGACAGTATGGAAGGGAATGGTCCCCAAAGAAAAGATCCCTTAAAAAGAACAAGGAACCAGGAAATCAACAGCTACAAGCATATGAAAAAAAAAAAAGCAATATAACTTGAAGAATGTCAGCAAAAAAACAGTATTCAACACAAATGACATTTAAAAACATTTGCAGAAATAATAGTACTGCTGAGGATTTAACTCAGTGGCTTAAGCACCTGCCTAACAAGTTTGAGGTTGAGTTCAATCCCCAGTACAGAGAGAGAGAGAGACAGAGACAGAGAGAGAGAGAGAGAGAGAGAGAGAGAGAGAGAGAATATAGTACAAAATTTTCCAACCATGGGAAAAGAATCTGACATGCAGATAAGTGAGGCAAATAAAACTCCAATTAGCCACAAGCAAAATAAGTCTACACTTTGAAACATATTAAGATTCCAGAAGTTTTGTAGAAAAACAAACTACTAAAACCTGTCAGAGAAAAAAAACAGTTCACCTATCAAGGAAAGCCTAACAGAATGATGGCAAACTTGCCAACAGAAACCATCAGAAGATGCCAAAAACTCCAGCTACAGACTTTTAGACTTAATAAGCAAATTCAGCAGTGTAGCTGGGTACAAAGCAACACTGAAAAATAAATAGCAGTCCTGTACACAAGCAATAAACTCACTGAGAAAGAAATTAGGGTAAACACAACATTCAAAATAACATTCAAAAACCCCCAAAATACTTAAGAATTGACCTAATAGAGGAAGTTAAAGGTTTATATATTGAAGCTTACAGTACTCTGAAAAAAGAAATTGAAGAGAAATTCATAAAATGGAAGCATATCCCTTGCTCATGGATAGGAAGAACCAACACAGTGAAAGTGGCCACACTCCCAAAACTGTTATACAGATTTAATGCAATTCCAATCAAAACTCCATTGGCTTATGTCACAGATGTAGAAAAATTATTCCAAAACCTCATTTGGAAGCAGAAGAGACCTAGAATAGCAAAGACATTTTTTTTTCCAAAAAAGGCAAGGTAGGAGGGATCACAATCTTTGACTTGAAATTATACTACAAAGTTGCTTTAATAAAACCAGAATCTTACTAGCAAATAAAGAAACCTGAGGACCAATGGAACAGAATAGATGATAGAGACACAACTCCAAACAAACTCAACCACTTATCTTTCATAGAAGGTCCAAGCAATTTCACTGGAAGAAAGACCCTTTAGTAGGTGGTGCTGCAAAAGTTGTTTTTCCACGTGTTAAACACTTAAACTAGACCCACGCCTATCATCACACACTAAAGTCAAAATGGACCAATAAACATTAAGACAGAAATCCTAAATTTATTCTAAGACATAGTAAGTAGTACTTTTGAGGACATAAGGGTAGGCAGAGAGTTTAGCAACAAAATCCAAACTGAATGGGACTCATGTTATTAAAATATTTTTGCACATCCAAAGAAATCACTAACAGAGTGAAAAGAAACCCTATGGGTTGGGAAAAGATATTTGCCAACTCTTACTCTGACAAAGCATTTCTATCTAGAACCTACAAAGAAATGAAAAAATCAGGCTTCCCAAATTGGAAGACTCAATCCACAAATGGGCATCAGAGAATATATAATCCTCACAGAAAGAAATTCAAATGGCAAATAATTGTCAACATTAGTGATCATTCAAGAAATGCAAATTAAAACAACACTAAGCTACCACCTCAATCAAGAGAGAATGACTGACATCAAGAAATCAACAAATAACAAAATGCTGGAAGGACTATGAGGAAAAAGGAACACGTCTACATTGCTGGTGGGAGTGTACACTGGTAAAACCACTGTGGGAATCAGTGTGGAGATTCTTCAGGAAAGTATAATCAGGGTTCCATTTGCCCCACCATATTCCCTTTCTGGGTATTTTCTTGGAAACATTTAAAACATCAGTGATATATATGCACCAATGTTTATAGTGGTACAATTTATAATTGCCAGATACAGGAAAAAACCTATGTGCCCATCAACTGAGGAATGGATTTAAAAAGATGTGGTATTTTTATACAATGGAGTGCTACTCAGCTATAAAGAAAGATAAACTAGAGGTTTTTATAGGTAAATCGATGCTACTAGAGACTATACTCATAAGTGAAATAAATCACTTTCACAAGAGTAAACACTATATTATTTTTCTAGTGTTAAACTAAAAGTAAATAAGATCTAAAAATTATGACAGATGTAGTGAAAGAGAAAGAAACTGCTTAAAGGGAAATTGTATTGTTTGATCAGTTTTGCATACCTGTGTCATAAGCTGAGCAAATGTTTTGAAGATAAAAAATATGCAGCATAACAACTATTATTAAATTTCTATCATCTCATTGTGAGAGCTGCATCACTATTTTGTTGTTGTTTTGCAATTTTTGTTTTGTTTGCTTGCTAATTTTTCTTTTTTCTCTTTAAAATATAAACCATTGAACAGAAAAGCTGTTATTTTAAGGATTAAATCTATTGTTTTATACGTTTCTATTTATTAAATCTTTTCAGATGATATTTATTGCTTCTTCTCTAACTTTATTTAGTTGATTTTTAAAATTTAATATTTGAAAAACATCATTTTATTTTTCCTTATTGTTATATACAGTATTTAAAACTCAGTTTCCTTCAATAGCCACATTAAATATATGTGTCATTATATACCGTATAGTGCATTTGGTCTTACTATTATTTTTGAAATTTTATCTTCTTTTTCTACTTCTACTTTGACAAAAGGATCATATTAGACAGAGAAATAAAATACTTTATAGGGAAATAGTCTTTCATTTTCTAACTTTGTTTATAGCTTCTAATTTTGTGTCATAATTGAACTCTTGCCATTTCAGAATCCTTCCTTTCTTCCTTCTTATTCTTATTGGGCATAGTGATCATAATAGATAAGTGCTCTGCTACTGGGATACATCCAAAGCCCTTTATACTTTCTTTTTTATTTTGAGATAAGCTCTATCTAAGTTTCTTGGGATCTCAAACTTGTGATCTCCTTGTCTCTACCTCCTGAATAGCTGAGATTACAGGTGTGTACCAGCATGACTGTTTTTGTTTCATGTTATCCTTGTCAACAAATATGGGGTCAATGTTCCTCAAGCATCTGTGATGAAGTAAAAATGGATACATTTTATATTACTCAATTGCTGAGTTTAGTACATTGTTACTAAGTACAGTCAACTAACTCTGATGTTTGAGCTCCTCAGCTCCTAATTTTTTGTCTATTTCATGTCTTGATTTATTTTTAATAATGAAAATCTGTTATTAGTATATTTCTATAGTTATTGACATCATCCTTTCTGTTAAAATATGTATGCTATATTTTTAGGTCTACAACCACAAAGAGAACTTTGACTTTTATCCGTATTCTACATGTTTCAGCTAGTTTTAGTGTTTTTTGTTTTTGTCTTTTAGAATTTTCATGTGCCTCGTGTTTTGCAATTTTCTTCTCATGGTTTCAAAGAAAGCATAGCTTTCCTCTGTGTTCATTATTTAGTCATATTCGAGGATGTATTTGAGAGGGCATAAATCGTGTATATGATCATTACCATTTAACAGATTTTTGTTGTAATGCTAAAGATGGAATCCAAAGTCTTGTGCATGCTGTGTAAATTTTTTACAATTATGACTTATCTATAAACCAACTACCTAATAGTTTTAAAAAATCAGGCTTGCATATATTAACAAGCCTTTTGCCTGCCATGGACTCTTTCTTTTCTATGATTTCCCTTCTGCCATGCCAATCTGCCTTGGAACCTACTGACTATAGACTAAAATTTCTACATTGAGGCAAAACAAAACTTTCCTCTTTTAACTTTGAGTGTCATGTGTGCTGTCTCAGGATGAGGAACAGTAACTAAAACAAATACTAATTTTTTTTTAGATATCATGATATAAAAGCAAGTTACCTTAGACCTCTACAGTTTACAAAAACTGCTTAATGTTGTGGCCATTTGTTTCTGGACATTCATTAGTGTGGCAAACTACTGCTTGGGCAACCTTGGTCTTTGAAATTGCTGTAACATGCTTTCTCAATTTCTGCCATAAGGGCCATCAATGTAGTAGATTTTTTGCAATATATGATATTCTCTGGGGTCCTCTATATGAGGGTAACACCATCTGTTAAAAAAATCATACCATTTTTCCCAAAGTATGTATACATATTTGATGCACTCTGTATTTCTTTTTGCTTATAATTTTCACACAGAACACTGTTACCATCACCCAAGTTTTAACATTCACTTGGAATATATCTCTTTTTTTTGGATAGAAGATTTTGTCTTCTTTAATCTACATGTCTTTTGTCAGTCAAGATGAAGCCCACTTCAGGCACTTCACATTTTACATTTGCCCCTGGGCTTCAATATTACCTGTCTTGAGCTTGCAAACACATTTTATAGTTATGTTGTGAATTTATGATTTTTTCCGTGCCTTTTACTTGAACGAATTATACTTCTCAGCTATTTAAAAATGGTTATGGCAAATGTTGAGCTAGTTTTCTTTTAAATGCTGGAGACATAGTAATAAAGAATATACTCACAAAAATTAAAGTTAGCCTGCATCTCCATATTTACTGCAGCACTATTAATAATAGCCAAGATATTGAATCAACTTAGGTATCCCTCAATGGATGAATAGAGAAAATATTGTATTTTCATATAATGGAATACTGCTCAGCCATAAAGAAAAACCCTGTCATCTGCAGGAAAATTGATGGAACTGGAGATCATGTTGCAATCGGTACTTAGGATAAGTATTGCATGTTTTCTGTAATATATGAAATCTAAGGAGAGGAATAGAACATGAAAGCAGGAGAGAGAAAAAGGGGTTGGGCGAGGGAGAGATAAATACAATCAAATTGAGGATGGAGAAAATGGCGGGTTGCTAGGGGATCGGGCGGAGAGTCTCTCCAGAGAAATCATATTAGAAGCTAGAATATGACAACATGGAGAGGGCCAGACAAATGGATAATGATTCTTATTAACCAAGACAGTGCAGCTGGAGGATTTAAAGTCGTGCTGAGACTGTGAAGGCTGATAATGGGAGGCTGCAAATCCCGCGCCTTTAAATCAACAGACTGACCCATGGACCCAACAGGAAAAGCTGTGTTGGCTTTTAGTGACTGCTGGAAACTGAGACCTGGGACCCCGAGAAGCAGCCAGGACTGCCCCGCTGCACCAGAGAAGATCGTGAAAGGCTCTGGAGCTCCAAAGCCAAACTCTGAGCAGATTTCTGACCATTCCGCGCTGTGCCGGGAGTGCACGCTGTGCAGATTTCTGACTGTTCTGCGCTGTGCCAGGAGTGCAGAAAATGTGGGCGGCATGGTGTGCGGTGGCCCGAGAGGAGGACCTGCGCTGGACCCTGGTGAGTACTGGGGACCCCGCGGCTGCTGCGGTTGGCCAGAGAACATCTTGGAACTGGGCAGTGCCCACCACCACGGGGACATCAATAACACAGAGTCTGGTGGCAGACATCTTACAGGTGGGCAGAACCTACAGCTGGATGGCATCACTGAGTCCCCCTGTAGGGAGGGCTGGTGGAAGACATCTTGAAATTGGGCAGAGCCTGAGTACGTGCTGGCTTCAGCGTCATACAGAGAACTAGTGGGAGACATCTTGGATTTGGGCAGATCTGCTGTTCTGGTGCTTCTGTCACAGAGAGGTCTGGAAAAGAACAGCTGGGATTTGGACAGAACCCTGTGCCATAGTGACATTAGTCAGCTGCTTCTGGTACAAAGAGGACCGGCAGGAGCTGCTGGGGCTAAACCAAGCCTCTGCTTGGGGCCAATAAGCAGATACAAAATAGTCACAACTCAGTGACATCCAGAAAGTACAGCCTAATTTTTGGATTGACTGGTGCAGAGGCTGGAGACTAGTCTGTACCACCCCTGCATCCCAGCCTGCCCCAGATAACAGCAAATTGGGGAGGACAGCAAAAACTCAAGTCAGCACGCTTCTGAAAGGCCCTAAGCAATTCAGAGAGGGCCAGAGAACCCCAGGAGAGTCTGAAAGAAACCAGAAACATGACAAGAGGTAAAAATTAAAAAAAAAATGTCCAGCTGCCCAACTTGAGAAAATAATCCCAGGAGAAGTAAACACTGAAGAGAACAAGCACAATAACCATCTATTGATTGACACAGCATCAGCAGAAATTAAAAAACTATCTTCATGATCTCATAGATAAATTTAAAGCTGTACTCCTGATCCAAGTGAGGAAGGACATAAAGAGATTAATTAAAGAAATGACAAGACCCGCCCAAGAGAACACAGATGGAAGAACTGAGGAAATCAGAAAAGAAAGAGAAACTTCTGAAGAAGATTTTAAACATAACTTAGAATACATGAAACAGATCCAAAGAGAATACCAAGAAACTAAAAACTCCATTGAACACTGGCAAAATGCCTTGACAGAAACTAAAGACAGCCTTCTGAAACTTGAAGAGTCATTTATGGCATATGATCATGAAAGAAAAATCCTCTTAAAAATAACAAGGAACCAGAAAGAAGCAATTCAAAAACTAGAACATGACAAAAAGATACATAACTTAAGAATAAAAAATGTGAGTGAGGAAGCGGGAGCAACCAAAAATGAAATACAAAGAATATTCACAGATATATTAAAGCAAAATTTCCCATGTATAGCAAATAGAAATGATATCCAGATAAAAGAGGCATACAGAACACCAGCTACCTGCAACCAAAACAGATCTACGCCTAGACATATAATAATCAAGATTCCAGAAATCCACCAAAAGAACAGAATATTAAAAGCAGCCAGAGAAAAGATGCAGATTACCTACAATGGGAAAACTATCAAAATAACAGCAGACTTATCACACAAACTCTTAAGTCAAGAAGGGAGTGGGGAGAAATATTCCAAGTCCTGAAAGAAAATAATATGCAACCAAAGCTCATATACCCGTCAAAACTCTCTCTCAAAATTAATGGAGAAATAAGATACTTACAAGACAAGGAGGAACTGTGGGAGTTTGTGGCCACCAATCCAACCCTACAGAGAGTGCTGAAGGACATTACAGAGAAAGAGAGGAAGAGATACCAGGATTCCAGCAACAGTGGCAGAGAGGCCTCAATGAACGGGGCAGACAGTGGAATGAGGGAATAAGGTGAACAAATTATACCAGAAAAGTGGAGTAGCAGACATGAGGCAGAGACGGTAAGCTATAGTCTTTAGTATAGACAGCTCTGAAACTCTATAAAAAAAGGCAGCAGTCATTGTTAATGGTGTATAAGGATTTAAAATACACAGTAGTCTTATTGCCATATTTAGTTTGAATTTAATTTGTTCTGGTCTGTCCATTCATGTCAGATTTGAGGGCAAAGACATCTTGACCCAAAAATAGCAGGTTATACCATGGTAACTATCTTTACTTTCCTATTAACTTAAACTGAAATCCTGCACTACTTACATTGTCTTACTATAACTGATCTTAACTGAATCTGAATCATAAGACTATGGGTTGGCCTTGGCTGATTTTATTTGAAATTGGTATGCTTGTTAGTATCAACCCTAAAAGTAGAGGCAACTATTCTGAGGATGACAAGATGTAAAGGATATTCATACTGGTATTAATTAGTAACAGCTCTCAAATCCCACAATCCTGTCAAAGTTAAGTTTTTATAAAAATAGGTGATACTATATTTAACTA
This sequence comes from Cavia porcellus, assembly GCF_034190915.1. Taxonomy (NCBI): domain Eukaryota; kingdom Metazoa; phylum Chordata; class Mammalia; order Rodentia; family Caviidae; genus Cavia; species Cavia porcellus. The sequence goes on from NW_026947486.1 coordinate 74,683,027, forward strand.
TAATAAGCCAGTGTTGTGGTCAAATCTATTGAAAATAACAAGAGAAAACATAGTAACTACGGAAGATCATCTATATTGTGGTCTTATATGTCTTATCCATTGCATGTTTTTCTAGGAAATTGTTTTGCTGTCTTGCTATGACTTGGTTTTCCCTATAATACAGAGAGGATAGATATATATGTAGAAATTCACACATGGGTTTTTTTTTTTAAATTATTTACGGGAACAGATTATATAATGCAAGATGAAATGAACAGATACTCTAAGGAAGAGACGCTAAGAAACTCGAGGCTAATTTTGTAGCATTATGATATAAATTCTAGCAATACTATTGTTTGCTGATTAGAAAGACATTGGACTGGTTTCTTGAGTTCAATTTCAGCATATGTAGAGATGGGGACAGCTATCACAAAGAGAATGAGAGACGCAATGGTAGTTACTATTGTCTTCCCTAATTTGGAACTTGAGGACCTAAAAAGCCTCCAATGATTTGATTAGTTCTATAGTATGCAATAATTATATAAAGTGGGTGAAGATGGGGACAACTATTTGTAAGAAACTAGAGACAGTTAGATAGACAATGAAGATCTCCAGTGGACTTGCTTTGAAATCTGTATTTCTTTAAATTGTTTTTTTTTAAATGTTTTGTTCTGTTTTGATATGTTTAACCTTACCCTCTTTGAGATGTAAAACAAATATGTAGGGCTGATAATCATATTACTGAGCTTTTGTTCGATCGTAGAGCAGAACGGTTTGTAGTGTCACTTTTTGAATGTCATTCTAAATACTTTAATTCTATAACATGAACAGCTATTTCTAAGATGACAATGTGTAACTTATCAACCAGCAATTTCTTACCGTTTGTTTTTCTGTAAGTTTGTATTATTTCTACCCTTTTTTATCTCCATGTATTTTTTGTTTCCTTTTCTTTAAATAAAAAAATACAATCAAATTATCTTATATGCCTATTTTGAAAATAAAATGTCACATTGAAGTCCATGATTCTATTTAATTAACATACATGAAAAATGCTAGGATTGCATTAATGTAGAGGGGATTTTTGAAAAACAGAAGAAGAGAAGTCTTATTGAAAACTTAAGAATGGATCTTCTTTGGAAATTTCTCCCACAGTCAAAAGATGAATTGAGTTGCATTTTGAAACATTAGAATATGATGTCAGTAGTGAAGTTAATATCTTTTCATTAGAAATACCATAAAAAACCTCTCCTTTAATTTCAGTTAGTTTGTCATGGTTTCACAATACAATTTAAAATTGATAAAATTTTTACAAGGCAATACTCTCAGTTTTTGATACAAATACTTATCTAACTTAGCTTTACTGCTTTTGATTTTCTTAAGAATACTGCATGGGTCTCATCAGAGATAAAATCTAAACTTAATGAATACCACAGAATTTCATTAGCAGTGGTGACAGTAAAATCAGAGTATCAAAGAAGATAAAAATGATTTGCGTTACTCACAAAAAATATAACTTTATTTTGTTCTAACTCAGTAAATGAAAATTTTTAAATGTCTATTTGATGCTGGCCATGAGAGCATCATGCTTTTTGACCTTTTATGCTTGTCCTTTCAAATTCCTTTAATCTGGATTCAGTTCCAAAACAAGTAACATTGATTTCCATGTCTCACTGCCATACATTTTCAGTCATTTATTTAGTATCAATAACTTTTTCAGTTTACTCATTGGACTACAGTTATTTGGCTTTATATATCAGAATTCTAGAAAATTTCTATAACACATTCGATTTGCCACTTTAATTTAAGACATTTGAGTCACCTAGTTTAAAAAAAAAAAGAATTGCAGATGTGAAAGTACCAAAATTGATTGTTTGGTGACAACTTTGAATCATCTTTACTGTCAAGGTGAAAACTTTAGAAAGTATGTTTTCACATTTTAGGAGATATAAGTAGTTTCAGATCTTAACTTGCTACTTATTGGCTGTTATTTTGGATAAGTCATTTTGTCTCCATGCACCTCAGTTTTCTTATCTAAAAACTTGTTTCTGGTGAGACTATATTTGGTCTAGGATTATTTTGGGGATTAACTGAGCATTTGGAAAACATTGGAAATTAAGCATATAATAAGTTTTCATCTTCTTTCAACTACTGTTTAATTTATTCTATCATCATCTTTTGTCCAATACCAACTCTACCACTGCACATAACACTCATTATAATATGGCAACCCCATTTTGTTACCATCTCTTATGTTCTTGTTCTCTAACATAAATTATAACTTATTTTTTCACAACAAATTATATCTCTTTTATCCCATTCATAAATTTCAAAGCTGGAGACTGAAAGCTAGATGGACAAACTGACAACAAAGTGTTAATGAATAACTTGATATGTACCACCTGGGTATGATTTATATGGCAGATCCTTTTAAAAATATCGAAGGAAAGACTATTGATATATCTGTTAAGAGGTATGGCTGCCTCATAAGGAAAGTCTTTTGAAGTTAACATTTTGAAAATTCACTTTATAGCATAATTTACATATAATAAATGCCACTAATTTTTAGTATATAATCCAATGAAGATTAGAAAATATATAGTCATGTAGCCATCACTACAATCAGATATAAAAGATTCTATTACCTCAAAATGTTTCTTCAGTTTCTTTTCTAACCAATCCGTTCTTCCCACACCTGGGTCAAAAAACTAAATATCTGCTTTTTTGTCACTATAGATTCACCTTTACCAGGATTTCATATAATTAGTATCATACAGTACACTACCCTTCTGGATAATTCACTTAGATTAGTATAATGTGTTTAAGATTCTATGTTACTACATATATCATCAGTCTACAGTTTTTGTTGTGGACTAGTAGCAAATTGGAGTGATATATTGCAATTTGTTCATTCCATCAGTACTTGATAAGCATTTAGTTTGCTTTTAATTGTGGGATATTACAATAAATGCTTCTTTGAACATTCGTATATGTCTTTTGTGGACATATATTTAATTTTTCTTGGATAAATTGCTATGGGGGTAGCACAGTTTTTGTAGACTAAGTTTATAATTTACCTTTGTAAGCAATCGTAAAATATTTTTTCTGAAGCAGCAGTATTATTTTGTATCACCAACACCAAGCTATGAACATTCCAATTGCTCTGTATCTTCATCAGCACCTTCTATGATCTTTTTTTAAGTTTTAATCATTATTTTAGATATATAGCATATATTACTGCAAACCTTGTTTCATTTTTCTTTTCATGAATGATAGTGAACATATTTTCATGAGTTTATTTTCCATCTGGGATCCTCTTTGGTGAAGTGCTGATTAAATATTTGGGGTAGAAATAATTTACATGTGTGTTAAATCTACACATAGTCTGTGTTTAACTAGTCGTGAATACCACATGTAACAGAATAACTTTTTTATCTCTTCCTCAGTATCTAGTTTAGCATGAGTTTTCTGGAGAAATAAGAAAAAACCCCAATTTATGAGTCTGCCAATTGTAAACAGAAATTGTATCATGTCATTAGGAAATGATACTAGAAGAATAGGAAATTAGAGAAAAAAATACTAGACTCCTATTTTAATTTTAAATTGCATTGATAATAAGTTCTACTAATGGCAACCATTCCAAGTATATATTCTAGGGAAGTTTGGCTGTGTGCAAATGAATTTATTAGTTTTAACGCTTGTGATATATACTTGAATGAGAGCACAAGTGTTCAGTGCTGGATATCTTATTTGTTCTCCTCAAATGCAATATGCGAGAGATTAATTTGTTGATCTGATGTCGTTACTAATTAATAGAAATTTTTTGGTATGAGGGATAAACACTACTGTTGGACAAGTTTCCATCCAAAATTCATCCGGTATTATTGAATATTTGCTATTGGTAAACTGTGAAATGTGCTGGAAATCCAAGGATGAACACACCATACCTCTGGTTTCCTATTTGTTTCATATTCATCACTTACTACTACAGATACATTCTAAGTAAGGGAAGCAAGGAAGAATAATCAAGTGTAATAATATATGTAAAAGAAAGTTTTAATGGTACATTTCCAAAGGTTTTCAATGGTAAGCCTTAAGTCATTCATCCATTCAACATATATTTGCAAGCATCTCCTACTTACAAAATAACATGACAAGAAACTCATTTAAGATTTTGTTTGTGTCAGACACAAGCACAATAGCATGTGCTTGTAATCCCAGCACACAAGAGACTGAGGATGCAGAATCTCAAATTTATCTTGGGGTGATTAGAAAGACTCTCAAAAAATAAAATAAAATAAAATAAAATATTTGGTTTATGATGACAAAACCTAGTAACTATGGAAACTAGGTAATTTGTGATATAATCTGCACTGAAGATCAGTTGTAAAATGTTCAGGACCACATTTTCAGTAACATATCTGCTACCCCTCTTCTCTTGAAATGCCTACTGTTTCTAAATTTTTCTTAATTTGCTTTACAAGGAGAACTTCTTAGCATTGGTTATAACTTAGAGAAAGGAGATTAATCAGCATGCAAGAAATACCACAAGATATCTCATCAGAGTTCAGAATGTGCAGATCTCTTGTGTCTTTAACTGCTTCCCTTGAGTGTATTAATGTGAAATTTGCTGTGTTGCTTGAGATTATGAAAGACATCTTTTCTTCAATGTTTCCACTAAGATTTAAAGATCATTTGTTTTATATGAAGGCATTTTGTCCTTTCTTCTAAGACACAGAACCTGTAGTTGGAAGAGCAGTGGAATGTGATCTGGATGCTAATCCTAGCACTTTGACCTAGAATTCATATGATCTTTAAAAAGACCATTTTTTTCTCTAGTTTTGGGTTCCAGAACTTTAGAGATATTAAACTAAATAGCCTCTTCTCATAAGAACACCATATCATGGAGTAACATTTTAAAATGCTTCACTTTAATCATTCCCAGTTAAAATCTATATATCATCAAAACCCAACAAATACAAACCACTATTTTCGGGCTTGAGAAGGAAATAACTAAATCTAAGAAATAGACACTTGTCCACAGAAAGTGATGATCTATTTGCTATCAAGGAGAGAAACATGTATGAAACCAGGAAAACAAAAGATAGTATCTGATTTACTCAATTTTCTAAGAGCTACTGTGATCAATATATGTGTACATCATGATCAATCTTATGTCTCACCTAGATATATTCTCTTTTCCTAAAAATCACAGTTTTAAACTCTTGGATTCATTTTACTTGTCTCTTTTTCACAGAAATCTGAGAGTCCTGTAACTGGACAAATTCTCAAACAGAAGGTTATGGACAAAATCTCTCATAACTTAACACCATCAAACATTTCATTAAATTTCACTGAGGAAGTAGCAAAAACAAGTTATGAGATGTCCATGTTTGAAAAGAATTCTCATTTGTCTGTACCCAAGCATCCAATTTTGCCTCTAAATTAGTAATTCTGTTAAACACTATGATATTTCCAATTTTCTTCAACCAAAGTTATTTTAAGATATCTGACAAACCACACTAACTGTGCATTCATTCCTTTTCTGATTATATTCAAATAATTGCTAAGTAGGCAATAATAGTGTGAACATGAAAAGAAAAGTTTAGTTGACATTTCTCAGTTCTCTGAGAAATAAAGGTAATGGTGACTTTAATATTTTTTTTTCATTTCCATTATCTATTAGTACTAATTCTATAGGCATTTTTATTAATAGCCTCCTCTCATTTTAATTTAAGTATTTATTCTATAAGCATTTATTAATACCCACTTTGCATCAGGAAATAAAGACCATGGTGACAAAGAGATCAATAACACATAGCCTTTGTTCCCAATGTTAATAATCCATTAAAAAGAAATTCCCATACATAGATCACTATATTATACTGTGTTAATTACTATGAGTCATGTATTCTAATTATGATGGAAGTACTATGAGTTACCTTGGTATTCAGCTGACTTTTAAAATTAATTCAAACATTTATTTCTTTTCATATACTTTTTGCATAGCATCCAATTCTTGCTAGTCATAAGAATAAACGGCTATACATTTTTAAGAGAACACAGAAGTAATTGCATATCTACAGGAATGAATGATAAAGTGAATTTTATATGTAATATTTACCATCCATTAACACTGGATATTATTTTCTGAATGTACTTTTCTTCCCATTTGTAGCTGCCTAAATAATTTAAGGAGTATACTTATTCAATTTTAAATTACTCTGCCGCTCAGACAATCATTCTTTTACTTAGAATATCAATTGTTATCTTGGAAAAAGAATCTGAAAGTTAGCTAACAAATTAAAATAGTATAGTTTGTCTTAATAAAAATGCTTTAAAATCATTTACTTTGTATTCTATATGTTTTGGAAAGGTCAAAGTGTGAAAGATTTTTCAAGATCAGATAACGGAGAGTTGTCTTTTTGCTATAACAAGATTTTCTACTTGTTTCATTTAATTTACCAAGTATTTTTGAGAGTGGATTACATGAAAAATTCTTCACTAAGTACTCTGAGAAAAAAACATTCACATTCTGTTCTTGATGAGCTTATACACAATTATAAACAGAAATAGGGAATTGAATGATGAGAAAGCTGATCTAGTCCATGGATCAGATATTCCAGATTAGCATATGTAAAGTTTAGTGAATATTATATTTTGTAAGTGCCAGACCATTTTTAAATTGCTCTACCTTGGTAAATTTAATCCTTCCAACTTCCCTATCAATTAGATTATTACTTCCTTTGTTGCACACATAATTAGCTTACCTAAGGTCATGTATGTGGCAAGTATCAAAGACAAGATTTCAATCAAGAAATATGGTTTTATATCCAATACCTTTTAATGCACTACATTATAGTCTGAGCTGGGGGAGGTAGCCCAGCATAATGGCACGTGACTATAATTCCAGCTATCTGGGAGGCCGAGGCAAAAGGAGGGCAAAATTTGAATCCAGATTGAGCAATTAAAAGAGAACTTGTTTCACAAACAAACAAAAAACTAAAAATAACCTCAGTTGTGGATCAGTGCAAAGGACATGGATTCAGTCTCCTAGTACCGCCATCCTATACTCTCACGTCCAAATGGGAAAAAAACCCAGACTCTTTAGTGTCAGAGGTAAAATTCAAACACAAATCTCACAAAAATCCATCAAGTGTTGCATCTATAGTTCCAATGCTAAATACGTATATAATTTCTGCTTATGAAGAGTGGAAAAATAATGAAATAATTTTTATATGTTGGAGAAACCAAACATATATAAAAATGCTCTAAACAGACAATATAAGGATTATACACAATTGTGCAGTAGTATGCTGCTTTTTAAATTTATTTAGCGTTAGGGCTGGGGATTTAGTTCAGAGGCATACGTGCCTGCCTTGCAAGTTCTAGGTTGTAAGTTTGATCCCTTTTACCAAAATAAAATAAAATAAAATAAACTTATTTAGCGTCAGTTAACTCTTTGGTAACCTTTTATTGATTAAGTGTTTTGTATATTTTACATTAATTGTTTTGTACATTTACATACTAATCACATTCATTATAGGGAATTTTTATCTGTACATGGTATAACTTAATTCTTTTTCCCGCAATTCCCTACTGTCCCTTCAACCCTTATTCCATCTCCCATTTCTTATTTACAAAATATTGTTTCTTTTCCCTTTCCCCCTCTCTATTTCCTCTTCCCATTTGAACATTTTCTTCTTATCTCACAATATCTATTACACATTTTGGTCCTTATTTACACTTTATAAGGACAACAAATGTAGTCACTTAAGGTGGCAATATTACTGAGGTGGACAGATGTAAATACTGTCCATAGCATGATTATGACAGCAAAGTCAACAGCGCACAGAAAGTCCATGTTACAGAAGCTCCACCAATCACTTCAGGCATAAAATGCTCTCTGACTGAGATGTAAAATTCTGCACTAATTCTCTGCTTACTGATTCAGATTCAAATTCGTGCAATAAAATGAAAAATGGAAAGGCATCTTAAGGGAAATGACTTTTGAAATTCATTTAAATGAAAAAAAAAAACTGTCAAAGCACTTCATATCACCCGGTATCTAGATTATTATTATTATTATCGTTAGTATTATTATTATTTAGACAATGAAGTATGAGAAAACTGGTTATTTCAAAGATCCAACACAAAGTATTTCCAGACACTTCCTGAATAGTAGCCATCAGTATAACATGAAAGCTAACTCATTTTAGTGTCTCAATCATCATTAAAGACATATTCCATAAGTATGTTCAAAACATCTTTAACCAAAAATATGAAGACCATGTAGTTTTTCAAATCACAAAACCAAATAATAGTTGGTGAGACTAGTACTTTTGGTGATGAATTACAAGATATTAACAGTTGTACTTTGTCTTGGTCTGTCCATTCACTGCAGCAAGGGCAAGACATAAATATATTTTAAAAAAGAAGCAATTTGAAGAAATCAGGAATTAGAATGGTAAACTTACATAGTTTTAGGACAGACTGTTCCTAAAAGAGTTATCAACAGATTCTCCAAGTTATGTTTCCAGAATACAAGATCATATTAAGAAAATCTGTAATACTTTTCTCCTGAAATTTATAAATACATACATTTTTCTCATTTTGGATGGATGGAGTAAGAATGAGATCAAAAAATCAATAGTTGATGAATTGAGATGTCTTTGATCCATTTACAAATAAGCCCTTACTTACCACAGTGAACTAAATCCTATCAAGTACTGTAAGGTGTAAGTAGAGCATAACACTGGGAAACATGAGTGCTGTATGAATAGTGCAATTACAGAGAAGTGCTGTCAAATAGATGAACTGTTGTTGTTTTTAATGGGGAGGAAGTCTTTGCAGACTCACTGTTGAAATGTAGTTACAGATGCTCAAGTCATCTTTACTGATGAAAAAGTATTCCAAATAAGGACCTTACACTTGTCATTTTTGTTGCCACTAAAAGGTGTTTTTTTTTCCATTTCTGACATGCATATTTCAATACTGTCCTGATTATGGATTTAGTGGAGAATAGACGTGTCAAGTGACTTTAAGATGTCTTTCACCATTTCATAATAATAGGTAGCAGAAGAAACAAACAGAAGCTAAGCAGCAGCACCTATCCACTTTCCTTCTTATATAACTGTTCACCTTGTACGAGAGGCTTGAACTCTGACACTTTTATTACAAAACCAGTGTCAGGAACACCTGCCTCCCACAAGCTTCTCTACCAAACTTTCTGTCTCAGAACACCAGGCACTCTCTGCTTCCTGTTGTGTGCTATTCTTTTTTTTTTTTTTTTTTTTTTTTTTTTTTTTTTTTTTTTTTTTTTGTCTTTTTCATTTTTATCGGTACTGGGGATTGAACTCACGACCGCCTGCTTGCAAGGCAGGTACTTATGCCGCTGAGCTAAATCCCAAGTCCCCTGTGTGCTATTCTTTCAGCAGAGCCACATGTAGACCAGTGTCTCTTACAACTGATAATTTATTGAGTCAGAAGGTGTGCAATGCTCAGTCTGATTTGCTCAGGTTTATGCCTAATGACTCAACAGTAAATATGGAAAAGTTAAATTCAATGTTGTTGTCCTGTTTGTCTGCCACTATGGAGTCCAGGCTACGTTGTACTAAAGAACAACAGATGGACAAGGATAAAGTCTTGAGAAATTACATATGAAGAATAAATTGAGCTAGAAAGGGTATTTGAGTAGAAGCACTCAGATAAAAGGAGAATCAAGGAAGTACAGCAAAAATAGACAACAGCAAGATAATACTGGTTAGCGTAATTTAGAGCAGACATGTAGGTATGACAGTTCTTTTAAATCTCTCCTTATTCTGTGTTTTTCATGCAAGTTTTATGTTCTGAAGAATTAATCCATTTTGATATAATATGTATGTCTGTGAAAAATTAGTCAATGTGGAAAATGCACCATATTTATGCAGGTTCTTACATATTATTTAACATTTCAAAAGGATGAGAACATGAAAAGAGTCATGAAATGTGATAGCTTGTAATAAAATGGTTAAGTGATTTTTAAAAATTTTTTGCTCTGTTAAGCCATCAGGTTTCACTGGTGTTTTCTATTTATTTTTTATGAGTAAAAGGCAAAAGAAAATTTCATAACAAAATAATAAGAGAAGAAAAATAGTTAATAGATGGCACGTTGTTATCTTTCAAGAATTTTCCCAGGGTACAAGATATTGGCATAAAACTTTCTCCAATCAGTATTAGCACAAGCTTTCCTTTTCAATAAAGTAAGAAGCAGTAATAATATAACTGACCTACATTTTTCCCTTTGTCCTACTGTTTTTTCCCCATTCACTCATCCTAGTCACTTAACGATGTTTAAGAGAATGGTGTTAGTAGCACAAAGACACAGACCTAGAGTGTACACACAGGGGCAAAAGAAAAAGTGAAAGACTCCAGGAAAGACTCACTGTTTAAAGAAACTTGCTGATAAATGGAAGAACAAATGAAGATAGTATTTTGAGCAACGTCAAAGAGAGATATTCCTGGGGAAGAGAAGATTTAAACAACAAACTCTAATCAAGAATAAATACTCATTTTATAATTTCTTACTTGGAAAACACCACTACTCAGAATGTTTCAATGTATTTCTTTTTTTTTTTTTTTTGTCTTTTTCATTTTTATCGGTACCAGGAATCGAACTCACGACTGCCTGCTTGCAAGGCAGGCGCTTATGCCACTGAGCTAAATCCCCAGATCCTTTCAATGTATTTCTTAATTTATCTCAAAATCATATATATATATATATATATATATATATATATATATATATGTGATAGATAACTATACTTACTAATGTCTGTTAGTGCATCCAAAAGAACAGTTTGTGCTTTTATTGCCTGATTGTTTGATCATTTTTCATACCTATATCTTGTAATCTGAAAACTACTGTAAAAATAACAATATGCAATATATTAATCAGTATTAGTGACCTATTGTTTTGTTTTGAAATTCTGCATCATCATTTTTTTCTTTTTTGTTTTTAAAATAAAAAAGTAAAATCCTGAGATAATAATGAAATTTTTTAATTTGGTATTTCCAATAAAATATGCTAAATTCAACCATTAGTCTACATACTTTATTAGAATGAGTTTAACACTTTTGAGAACAATAAGCTTACTGAGTCATGTACCTTGAAAGTAAATGAGATACTTTAAGTGTATATTATACAAGACCTATGTCATATATTTACACATTATTAGATTAAGTATTCATAACGAATCTACAACATAGATATTTCTGTACTCAATTTATACACTAGAAGATGCATGCCTAGAGAGATGAGGCAGTAGAGCCTTCAAATCCTGACACTGGTTAAGTGAAAAATATGACATTCAACATCAGTATAATCTTACTCCAAAACTGACACTTTCCCATGACATCAAGAAAGGGTAATGTAGATTAGTCAAGATTATTTAGAAATTATTTTGGAAAATGGTTAGATAATTTCTAGCATGTCACTCAGTTTAGAGCTAGTAGTGTGTCAATAAAAATACTGTAAATAATAAGTGTAAATTCTGCAACATCGTGTTTAATTTCATCCACACATTCAAAATATGTAAAATGTCTTTCAAGAAAGTATCTAATATATTCTTAATAGGTACAATATTTAGGACACTCAGATGATAGAAGAAACAACCTCAGCAAAATGCATTTACATCATACTTTCTAATTTACTTTCTCAAATTACGTGGCCAATAGCATCACCATTTTTCATGACTTTCTTATACTAAATATATTTTAAATACATGCTCTGTCTTTCTATATTGTCAATTAAAACTTTTGTTTCCTTCTGGGAAATGCCTTTTAATGATTTCTGGAGTGCTTTTCCCCACAAATAGTATTCATGTTGGGATTAAAAACTATACTTGAATAATTCCAATAACTTTTTAATAGTTGTCTTAGAATTTTGTAAAGTCTCAATGTTATATTCACATTATAATTCTGTATACTTTTTACATACTTTTCTACTTTTCTATAAATTAATGAAAAACATTAATCATGTGTCATTTTTATTACACTACACTGTGTTTTACTTGCCAGTTACTAAGAAGTCAGTAAATATCAAATAAATACACATACTTATATTTTTGCCACCGTGATATATTAGGTAATTATTTTCAGATAAGGTTTCCCCAAAGTTAGTGCTATCATCCGACTGTCTTTTGAAATTTGACTTTAGGAATGATATTTTTTAAATTATTGCTACTGAACTTCTATTTGATCATCAGTTGACATGAAGCAAAAACATTTCTTTTAAAAAGCTATAGTTAATATTAATGCCATATAACCTGATTTAGCATTTTTTCTCATTTTCAGTGAATGCTATCTTATATCTGAGAATCCTGCAGTTAATTTTCTGCTTGAGAGTCAGCTTTTGCCATGACACTAAGATTGCAAATTACCTCTGAAGTTACAGATACAAGGAAAATACACAAGTCATATACTGTTATAACTATAGTGGCATTATGAAAATTATAATAACATTAATAATAATAAAAAATTATAATTAATGTTTCAAAGGAAAACAGTACAAGTCTGGCAACAGAAGGTTCTTGCATATTGGAGGGTAGGTGATTATCAAGAGACTTCCTAGGGGAAGTAATACTTAAGTTACATCTGCAAAATGAGAAGTAATTATAAGAAAATTGGTAAACAGAGGAATAGTGTCCATGTTCTAGGTGAAATAACTTAATTTTTAATTAGCACTAAAATTAGTAACTTTCTGTAAAACAATATGTTTTTCTGGCTTCACTGATTCAAAAATGAAAACAAGAATATCATGTTAAACATAGCAGTATATTATTAGGATAAGCGTGTCCACTAATATTTGTTATTCCTGAGGGTCAGTTAGATATAGCTCTTATAAAATTTGTGAAGACAACACTGAGTGAAGACCTGTGTTCTTAATTTTTATCACATACATACTAAATATCTATTTGTTCTGATAATGCCTTATATTTAAAAATCAGAAGACATTTTATAACAAGTTTTATAATGAATGTGATTATTATGTATATGTAAAATGTACAAAAAATAATTAATAAAAAGTTACCAAAGAGTTATACTGATGCTAAATATGTATTTATAACAGATTTCCTATGCATTCATAGCTTTTTAAAATTTATTGCCAAAATGCATAATAAAAATAAAGAATCTAAGATAAACATGTAGTTTAGTAGTAGAGTATTAACTTAGTATGTGTGATACACTAGGCTCTAGATGTAAAGTACCACCAAGAAACAAGGGAATAAAACAGAAAACAAAAAAGAATGGTAAAATAAAACACAAAATAGAAGGTTGCCATGATCTGAATTTGTCACTGATAGAGAATTTTAAGATAGAGTAACAAAGAACAAACTCTTTAAAGGACACTGAAAGAATATTTTCAGCAATATAGATGATAAAGAATCTCATATGCACTGCTGATTTATGCTCAGAAATGGATGATTTTTCATTCAGTGGCTGCTCATCTGTCTTCCCTCATGTATGATTGAAATTTTATATTTCTATTTGTTTTTTATTTTGTTGGGGAGTAAGCTCAGGTCCTTGCTCAATTTAGAAAATTGTTCTACTACAGAGCTACATTTCTAGTTCTTAAATTTGTATCTCTTTAAAATAAAAAATATAGTTATCACAAGGTAGCATTACAAATTGGACTGAGTTGATTCGAAGTATTTTGGGTTTTTGGCTTTCAATGTACAAAATCATCATGTGTCATGAGTGGATGGATGATAAAATAATTGAAACAGTTTATAAACTTCATTTTGGCTCAGAGATCTGGAAATTGCAGTCTATGATCAATTGGGCCTGTTTTTCCCGACCTACGTACAATGACAACTTATCATTACGGGAGCACAGCAAAACCATTTATTATCATCAGTCAGAAAGCAAAATCAAGAAAAAAATGGGCCAGTGTCACATAAATATCTTCAAGGTCACTTCCTGGATTATCAGAGGTTCTGTCACTAGGCCATATCTTTTGAAGGTCCCAAGTTTTCCCAATACAGTACTACCACCCTGAGACCAAGTTTCTAACACATGTGCCTGTAGGGGACTTTTAGATCATAAAAGTGTTCTTTTTATAACTAACCTGGAAAGAAACCGACTTACAGGGCAACAACGTATTACACAAAAAGCAATGTACTGAAAGGGAAGAGTCATAGATTTTAACAAACTACTTGGTAATTTACTAGCTGTTTGATCTTGAGTAGGCTATTTTGGTAGAACACATACCATCTTCAAAGATGTTTGCAGCCTAGTCTTAGAACCTATGAATATATAATTTTGTGTGTAAAAAAGTAAGTTATATATAGTTAGGAGAATGGACCTTAAAATAGGAAGATTAATCTGGTTTATCTGGGTGGCCCTGGTTAGTATAATCAATAGAGACTTTAATAATAGAGATTTTTTTTTTTTTTTTTTTTGGTACTGAGGACTGAACTCATGACCTCACACTTGCCAGACAGGCACTTATGCTGCTCAGCTGAATCTCTGGTCAAATATTGTAGTAATGAAAGGGAAAGAACATGGTAAAAAGGATAAAATAACTGGGATAGGGGAAAGGAAAAGGAAAAGATTATATGTATGTTGGTAAACACATATAGAGGTACACATGTATTTGTATGCAAGATAGATAAGTATAATATCAACCTCTGTTAGCTCATCAAAAAGAATAGTTTGTACTGTCATTGAGTGACATTACTTTTTTTAAAAATTTTATTTAAGGAGAAAAAGAAAAAAAAAGCAGAAAAAGGGTACACGTTATACAGAAAGAAAGGTAGGAAATCACTAGTTAATAGATTACGTATTGTCATCTTAGAAATAGTTGTTCAAGCTATAAAATTAAAGCATATAAAGTGGACATTCACACAGTGAGACTGCAAACAGTTCTGTTCAATGATCCAACAAAGCTCAGTAATATGGATATCTATCTTATACACTTAAATATACACGCAGTTATGTCCTTTAGAGCACTTTCTTTTCCTCTGTTTTGTACAATGACAATGACAATCACACATTTTGGGTTTTATTATACCCACAGTTCTTATTACTTTTTTTGAAGAGAGTAAATCCAAATGTGACATAACAGAACAGAATCAGTCAAATCAAAACGATGGACATAGTACATAATGTAAAAACAAAATACAAGGTGATCAACAATGGTTACCATAGTGCCTCTTGCTATCTTAAAAAGAATTGCCTATATCATCAGTCATAATAAAATTGAACAAAACAGTAAAGAACAAAACCAATAAAATCAAAACTTTGGAGACATTTCAGGTCTTCATAAGAAGATAATAGTCAACCAGAATGGGTGTCATAATGAATCTTATTGTCTTCACAGTTGTTGCCTATACTTTCCAACTTGGTACTATCAAGCAAAACAGAATAGAGAAAATCAGTCAAAACAAGATGGTGAGAGCAATACAGGGTTTCAAATCAAGTTAATAGGAAATCAAAGTGGGTTACTATAATATATCCTGCTATTTTTTATTTATTTTTCCCTTAATTAAAAGGATAAAAATAAAAAAGTAAATAATAAAAAAGGAGATTGAGATAAAAGAGGACATATCAACAAAACAGCGCAGGTCAAAACAGAGCCATTTAAGCAAAATAGTGTTTCACCACAAGATAATCCCGACATAAAAGTAGTTACCATAGTGTCTCTTTCCTTGAAATCTTTGAGTATAACTTCGTATACTGTAGCATCAAACATATCAAGAGAATGTAAAACCATTCAAGAGAATGACAGTATTACAGGGTATTTAGAATCAATAACAGAAAATAAAAAATGAAATGGTTTCTGTATAACCTCCTTGTCTATAAAAGTTTTTGTTTATATTATCACATATAATATAATCCAATAAGAAACAATGACTGATTACTTTTGTGCCTAGATTTTGTAATCTGAACAACTACTTCTAGGATAACAACACACAGTATATTAACCAGTATTAATTTCCTGCTGTTTTTTTGAAATTCTGTATCATTTTTATCCTTTATTTTCTGTTTTGATTTTTAAATAAAAATAGAGAACTTTCTCAACCTTTAAAGGAACGGATGAATCAAAAGGACAAATCAAAGTGCTTTGAAGCTTGGAAGGGTTTAATTTATCAGTGCTAAGGTTGACAAAGAAAAGGGTTGTGAGTCAGGGAATATGGATGGTCTCTAAAAGATAAAGACAGCTCCAAGTCAGCACCCAGCAAGAAAATACTGACCTTAGCCTGTAGTTACATGAACTTGAATCCCACCAACAGCCAAAATGAATACAAAATAAAATTTTACCCTAGAGCCTTCAGATCAGAATACAGACTAGCTTATGTCTTGATATAAGCTTTGTGAAAACTGGAGTGAAAAAAAATCTAATAAGCCCACCTAGTCTTCTGATGTACAGAATTGTGAGATAATAAATTCATGCTGTTTAAGCCACTTTGAATTTGGTCATTTGTTACTCAGCAACAGAAAATTAATGCAGAAATTTAAAGGTTCTTTCTCTGATTTTCTCTTTGATATATCTTATCTTCTAGTTTAAATCTTATGACACATGGATTTTTTCCTAAAATAGAGTCCTGAGATATAATGGGAGAAGAAATTTCTTTGAAATATAATCAGCCTGTATTCTACCTTATAAGAAAAGATATATCTCAAATGTTTCTCTATGTCATCCTTTCCTTCTCTAACTCTCAACTTGATTTTTTCTTATCTAGGCCCAGCAAAAAATGTTGAAGCTTAGTTTTTGAGAGAAAGATTTTCCTAATGACATTCTAGAACTTTGAAAATAAATTATCCTTTGGACTATTGTCCAATTATGACTGAGAGTGAATACTCGTTGTTCTCCTTAAATTTATGAAAAAAATCTCTTTTTAAGTTTTTAAGATACAACCCTAATATGTTTTCACTTATTTCATTAAATTCTCTTCACTTGTGGTATAAATCATTTTACTGGTCACTGGGAAAATGATAGATGGTCCCCAAGAAGAGGGATACTAGAAGGTAATTGAAAATTGAAAAGAAAATTGATTGTAGTTTTTATTTACTAGTAATTAGAAGAGCAAAATAAGTTTTATATAATAATAACAACAGTAAGAATGCATGAAGAATGCTTCTATTAGGCTTAGGTATTGTAAATATAATTATTATATCTTAGGTCTACTCATAACTTCTGCTCATGTAAGAGAAAAGTTATTTCTCCTATTTTGAAATCTCTAAAAAATAAAAATATTTTTGTAAACTATAATTTAAAATTATAATAAATCTTGAAGTTTATTTTTTGCTTTCAGCAACATTGTTATACAGCCTTGTGTCTTTTTATTGGTACTTTTCTGCAATACCTGTCACATCTGTCATACAGATCACACAACCTAATTCCCAACTTGAGGTAATCAGGAATCTCATTTTCAAGTTGTAATTATGTGGATCACCTCCGGTGACCTTTATCAATGTTTGGATTTATACAAACATTTTGTCTACCTGATATTCATCCAATTAAGCATGCTTATGTTTTGTATTGCTATGATTTTCATCAATTGCATAAAACTTTCTTGTGTGTAGTATTTGATGGTATGCATGAGGAGCATTACTTCTCTTGTCTGTGAATAAATGTCATGAGAAAATTGATTTTGTTATCTTAGTAATAGCACTGGTTGCCTTAAGCAACATTTATCTTCAAAACTGCATTCCACAGAAAAGTTATCTTTTCTGTCTGAAAACCTGACTAAGGTGTCGTGCATCAAGCAAATTGATTATTTTCTGGAGTTCCAGTAAATATATATTTGTATGATCTGGGCTACTGGTTTTTTTACAATTCTTATAAATTACTGCTTCAATGAATCTAGACAAGTGCTACAATCACTACTAGTTGACTGTGTGATTTTAAATTAATTACTTAGACTCATCTGAAAGAGAGAAATGAAAATGTATCACAAATTTATTGTTCTTGAATCTATAATTAATTTTCTCTGGCAGTATAAAGTGTTTCATGTAATCCATTTCCCTGAAAGATAGGACAAGTGAGAAGTATACTTCAGTGATAGACTGCTTGCCCAGCATACACAAGACCTGGGGTTCTATTCTTAGTTACCCTAAAAAGAGAAACAACCTTCAGCAATTATTCTTTTGTCTCTCAATATCACAATGATAATATTTCTATTAGCAGTAGCATTCGGTATTTCAAGAACAACACAAATTGAACTTATAACGCAATTTACCTTGTGGCCCTAATCATAAAACAAGCTAAGAAAAGCCCCAGGTATTTCAGAAAAGTTCCCAGGAGCAACTTGCTTCTTCCTCATGTATTTGAATGTTACTCATATATAATTCAACATCATTAGGCAAATGAACAAATATTTTGCATATAGTATCATACTGATGATACTCAAGTTTAAGGAAAGTGGTGTATTGATTTATCTAGTGAACTTCTTGGAAATGCAGATAACATGAAGAGAATGCAGCTTGAAAAAAATTACTTTCCATTGGTTTTGTTTTATAAAAATAA
Organism: Cavia porcellus; assembly: GCF_034190915.1. Taxonomy (NCBI): domain Eukaryota; kingdom Metazoa; phylum Chordata; class Mammalia; order Rodentia; family Caviidae; genus Cavia; species Cavia porcellus. Next base: position 74,701,514 of record NW_026947486.1, read on the forward strand.
ACAAGAATGCCTGCCATAAATAAATAAAGCAGAAATTTTTCTTAAATTGGTACTTAATAAACCCATCAACTATGTAAAGGTCAGGTAAAAATGGAGAATTCACCAGAGTATTTCATTCAATAAATAACTAAAGAACAATTTGAGACAATATAATGGTGTAGCTGATGACTTAGCAATCAACAGAGATTTTTTACAGCTTCTATGAAAAATGAAGTTCATTTCCCCTTTTTTATTGGTTCATATTAATTACATAAAAATTGATTTCACCATGACGTTTTTATACATTCTTACAACATATTTTGATCATGTACATCCTCCAATTTTTCTTTTACCCTGTCCTCATCATTCCTTCTGAAATCCTTTATCTTCTCTAATAATCTCCCCTCTAATTTTAGATTGTTAATTTTTCTAGATTCCACATATGAGAGAAAGAATGTGATAATTGTCTTTCTGAGTCTGTCTTAGTTGACTTTAGCAATTAAAAATCCTAATTTCATTTATTTTCCTACTCTTGACATAATTTTGTTCTTTATATAGCTGAATAATATTTCTTTGTGCATGTATTGTGTATATTACATTTTCTTTATCCATTCATCTGTTAATGCATACCTAGGTTGGTTCCTTAATGTAGGTATCATAAACTGAACTTCAGTAAACAAGGATATGCAAGTATTTCTACAGAATGGTTTCCATTGGAAAAAATCAGTTGGATGGTGTACTAATTTATATTTATACCAAGAGTGTATAAGAACTTGTAACACCCATACATCCTCACAGGTATTTATTATTTTATTATTATTTGTATTCTTGATGATAGTCATTCTTAGTGGTAGTGAAGGTGAGAATCAATATATTTGTTTGTATGCGACTCTTTTTTTTCTTTTTTGCTTTTGCTTTTGAGGAGCTTGGGATAAAACCTGGAGATTTCCACATGCTTACCTAGCAAGCACATTAAATTTTCTCTTCTCCAGAACCACAGTTCTGATTCACAAGATTTTATTTCATGTTGGGTGTATGAACTTAATAAAAAATGTAGAGTTTAGCTAAGAATCCATGAACTGACAAATTGAGATTTTGGATGTTCTAGTGTCATTTGTCACTACTACATACCATACACAGTCCTCTACATATGAAATTTGTTTTTCTACATCATTATATCTCTGTGAAGGAAATATCCCTCTTTGTTTGGTAAACATCCACTTCTATTCAAGAATGATTTCCTTTCTTCACTTCTCCTTGAGATTTTTTTCTGTGTACTATTTTTTAATTTTGTTTTAGAATTCACAATAGAATTATTTGTACATTTTCTGTTTCAAATCCATGGTCGTAAAACCTCTTCTTCATAAATGACTCTATAAACTACAGGCTAATTTCCATAATAAACATAGATGCAAAAATTCTCAATAAGATACTGGCAAACAGAATGAATCTAACCATCAAGAATATGATACACAATGAACAAGTAGGATTTGCTCCAGGTACGCAGGATTGCATGCAATAAATTCATACACCATATTAACAGAGCAAATGAAAGAAACACATGATCATTTTAATATATGCACAAAAAGCATTTGACAAAGTCCAACATGCCTTCATAATAAAACTCTATAAAAATTTGAATAAATGGTTTGTTTCTATATTTAATAAAAGCCATTTATTACAAACAAACAGTTAGTGTCATACTAAATGGTCAAAACCTGAAAGCTTAAACTCTAAAATAAGGAACAAGACAATGAAATCCCACTATCAGCATTCCTATTTAATATGCTTTGGAAAAATTACATGCACAGTTAGACAAGACAAAAAATAAAAATAATAAGGATAAGAAGGAAGAAGTTAAATTATCATTATTCGCAGAAGACATGATATTCTACATAGAAGACCAAAAAAACTCCACTAAAACTACAAATTTAATAACCAAATTCAGTAATGTAGCTCGACACAAAGTCCACACTCAAAAATCAATAATATTCCTGTCCACAAACAACAACTTCACTGAGAGAGAAATTAGGGAAACCATACCCTTCACAGTAGTATCCAAAGAACATGAAATACTTAGGAATCAGTCTGACAAAGGAAGTACAAGTTCTGTATTCTGAAAATTAATTTCTAAAAAAAACAAAGGTCAATGAGGATATCAGAAAATAGGAAGATATCCCTTGCTCATGAGAGGAAACACCAAGAAAGGGAAAAAGGCTCTCCTCCAAAAATTTTTATGCAGATTTAATGCAGTACTGATCAAAATAATATTAGTATACCTCACAGAACTAGCGAAAACTTTCCTAAAGTTTATCCGGAACCAGAAGAGACCTAGAATATCAAAAGAAATTATTCGCAACCAAGGCAAGTCATGGGACATCACAATACCTAACTTGAAATTATCCTACAAAGCTACTGTGATAAAATCAAGATGATATAGGCAAAAACAGACCAGAAGATCAGTGAAACAAAATAGAAGATTCAGGCACAACTACAATTACACTCAGTCAACATCATTACAAAGGGGCCAAACAAGTTCACTGGAAGAAAGATAACCATTTTAATAAATAGTGCTGAAAAAATTGGCTTTCTATAACCTAAAGACTAGAACTAGACCCATGTCTGTCGTCATGCATTAAACAATCAAAATGGATAAGAGACCTAAATATTAAAACAGAGGCACTAAATCTACTGGAAGACAATATAGGTAGAAATCTTCAACACATAGATGTAGGAAGACAGTTCATGGACAAAACCCAGATAGCCCAGGATATACTTCACAGAATCAAAAACTGAGATCTCACCTTATTAAAAATTTTTGAACAGAAAAAAAAATATCACCAACTGAGCAAAAAAAAAAAAATCAATGAAGTGGGAAAAATTATAGCCAGCTGTCCACCAGTCAAAGGACTTTTATCTAGAACATATAAAGAATTGAAAAATTCAGACCTCTAAATTCAAGGACTCAATCCAAAACTGGGCATCTGAGATCAAAGCACACTTCTCAGATGAAGAAAAGCAAATAGCAAACAAATATATGACAAATTTTCAATGTAATTGGTCACTCAAGATGTGCAAATTAAAACAACACTGAAGTTCATCTTGCTCAAGAAAGAACTGCTATCATCAAGAAATGAATCAGTAGCAATTTCTGGAAGAGCTGTGGGAAAAAAGAACATTTCTCTACTGTTTCTGGGAGTGTAAGCTTTTATAAGCACAGTGGAAATCAATGTGAAGTTTCTTCAAAAAAAAAACAGATTTAGAGGTCCAGTTCAACCCAGATATTCCCCTCTGGATATCTTCCCAGAGCAATTAAAAACATACCACGGCAATATATGAACAACTATATTTATAGCACTACAATTTGTAATGTCTAAATGTTGGAAACAAAATGTCCATCAACCAAGGAATGGATAAAATTTGGTGTTTTTATAAAATGGAATTCTACTTAATCATAAATTAGGATAAGCTTGAGACTTTTTTTGTTGTTGTTGTCTTTTTCCTTTTTTATCGGTACCGGGGATTAAGCTTGAGACTTTTATAGGTACATAAATACAAATGGATATCATATTCCTAAGTGAAATAAATCAAATTCACATGTGAAACTGAAAGAGTAAATAAGATCCAAAATGTACAATAGATATTTTGAAATGGGAAGAAATTTTTCAAAAGGAAAAAGGAATTAGGATGGGATAGAGAGGAAAGGAAAGAAGAGAAAAACAGAATAAAATACAAGACAGTCATACAGCTAATTTCTTTTAGTTTATTGAAACAAAACATTTGAGCTAATATGATTAGCAGAATTTTTATGCCATATCTTGTACTCTGTTTTAAAGATAATAATACCTAATATATTATCTATTGTTGTTCTCCTGTTATTATGCTATAAAATTTTGCTTTGCATTTTTTCCTATATAATAAAATTGCAACATTTTGCAGAAATGTAAAGGAATACAATTCTGACTCATGCTACAGTAGCTACAGTATTGTTGAATGTTAAAACACTAAGTTAATTTAAAAGATCACTCACAAAGTTCACTTCCATACGTTTGAAAATTGCAGAACAAAGAAATTTAAGAACCAGAAGGTAAATCTGCAAGTGCTGGCAAGTGGTACTTGGGGAGTAAGATGGGAATTGTGAACAGGAGTGTGGGGATTTAATTCTGGCATGATAAAAATGATATAAAATTGATGGTACTGATGGATCCATTACCCCATGTTATATGGAGACACATTGGAATTTTACTTTAAACAGTTGAATTATTATATAACATATAGATTATATCTCAATAAACTTGTTAGAAATCTAAAATAAATATCTATATAGTTCAAATACTTAGCATAATGTTTGACTCAGAGTTGGTACTTAATAAACATTGTTCATCCATTTAATTAATACACACAGAAGGACTTTTGGGAAGATGGTGGGGACGTATGCAGCAACAAATAAATCTCTCCAAGAGTTGGAATCCAGACAATGGTAATAACAATTTGAGAAGAAAAGAAGGAGGGCAGTGGATTCCAGGGACATAGGAAGGATCTGACAGGAAAATTGGAGCTTACAGAGCAACTGAAGTGATACACCACAATGCAGATAAAAGAAGAGGTATTATGAGCTTTCTCTCCATATCCTAGCTTGAAGCTTGTGAGAAAGAAAGAGGGAATATATAGGGACACAGTGAACATGGAAATGTTAGGCAGAAGTACATAAGGGAAACAGAGCATTGAACCCTGTGTGCTATATCAGTTAGTGAACTGCTTCAGTTTAAGTATCTGTCATATCCCCTAGAGAGATTCTTAGTCAGATATCATTCTATGGAGGGACTTGGGGATCAGTACAGCTGCACGGTGGCTTTATCTCAGGGTCCCCAGGGTTAAACTCTGAAGGCAACTGGCTGATGGACAATTGGGAGATATTCATGATCAAGAAGTCCTGCTCAAGGACTTGTTATTCATGTGGTAGACAAGTTCACCAACTCAATTCATTCATTAATTCTCATTGCAAACAAAATTGGTTGCAAACTTAAATTTCCCAATAAGGTTCAACATAAATAAAGTTAGTCCATTCTGAGCCATATGTTATTTTAAAGCACACAAAAAAATCAAACAAATTATAGTACAATACAGTGGTATGAAGAGAGAAAACTAACATTTCTTGAGGCAACTTCTGTTGTCGGGGACAAGAAGGTGGATGAGGAGGTTATTGTTTGGAAGGAGTTCTCCTCCTTAAGGACATTAGGGAGATCTCCTTCAGGGGTTATCTGTCTCCTTTATCTCTTTGCTGCAAGGTCAATTTTCACAAAATAAGACCTGTCTAACATCACTTTTTTATGTGCTGAATAACTCTCTAGAAAAATGAAAAATGGCATTATCATTCTTCAGATTCAAAACTTTTGTTCTTCCCATGTAGACTGTGGTGGTACTTCTCAGAGAAATTGTTGTTCTCATTCCATTTTTCCATATGAATTTTATCAGATAACTATGAACTTCACCTTCCTCAAGGAAATGCTCTTCAACAAATGTCTTCTGCCTCACTCTGAAGTTCAGCAAGTTCTTCAATTATCAACTCTTCCTGATGGTCCTCAACAAGCTCCTATACATTTCCACCATCAATGTCAAGATCCTCACTCTTGTCCTTGAATATACTCTCCTCCAGTATCTGTGCATCAGGCTCTTCAACACATTCAGTGACACATTCTGGCCAGTTTTCTGCATGCTGAGTTAAAGTTCCTGTGCATGATCCAGGCTTTGTCAATGATGTTGATGCATTAGAGGGCACTGAAATATTTGTTCCAGAAATTCTGGTGAAGAGCACCCTTGAGTGTAGCATCTTGAAGATGCACAAAACTTACTGGTCCATGGCCTGAATAAAAGGTGTCATGCCAGAAGAGAAAAACTTGACCTATATGAAGTCATAATTAGTGTCCATATCATTCATTTGGGCTGCAGCATGGGCCAGAGCATTGCTCCTCATAAGAAAGCATGACTCAGACAGTTGGTTGCCAGAAAGATATTTCTTGATGATGGTGGGTATGAACCCTTTGTGCAGCTACTACATGAACAATTAATTTCCATGTTACCCAAATTTTCATTGGCCTCTTACATGATAGACAGTCTGGCCTTGTTCACATTCTGTTACTTGAATGCATAGGAATAGTGCACCAATAGTGGCTTAATGTTCAGATTGGCACATGTGTTTGGACAAACAAGAAGGGTCAATCTCTCCTTCATGGGCTTGTGCCCTAGCAGTACTTTTTCCTCTTGTATGACATAGGTTCTGTTTAGCATCTTGTCTAATAAAATCCCTGAAGCTGAACACTTGTTGAGTGATACATCCTTCTGTCTTCATTAATTTCATGAATTCTTTCGTGTAGGCTTTAACTGCCTTGTTAGAACTGGAATCTTCACCATGTTGTATCACACTGTGGATGCTACTTTATTTGTGGGATTTAGCAAACCACCATTTAGTTGGTTTAAATGCATCATTTTTTTCACTTGTAGAGCAGTTTTTGTAAGTAAATCACTTTGCAATTTCCTGGCCTTTCCACAGATCATAGTTTAATTGATGCTAACACTCATCAGATGCTTCTCATTCAACCACATTAAAAGGTTTTTTCCACCTATTCCAGCATTTCTGTCCTATGTTTGGTTAACATTCTTATTCCTTTTGCCACATCAGCTCCTTTAATGACATCTTTAGTCTTTAAAATTGTTGGCTGTCATCTTGTACTTCCAAGACCAGATCAGTTACACAAATGCCATACTCATCTTTTCTACAATTTCCTTCTTCAATTCAATAGTTATTTTCTTCAAAACCTTTTTTATTCCTATTATTGCTTTTCTTATTCTTGTTACCTTCATTACAACTGTGAATTCTTGACATCTTCATTACTGTCCTTTACATTCTGGTCACCTTCATTATGACTGTACTTTTTTGTTACTTTGATTATCATTTTATACTTTATCTTTAGCACCATGTTTGCTCTGCATTATATTCATGCTGCATTCAATAGTACTTTACAGTATGTAGCAAAATATATACAAATTAAAGCTTTTCAGCAAGTGTGTTCAGGTTTGTCTGTCGACACAACCTGAACTAGAGAAAAGCACAACCACACATCAAGAGTGTGTAATGCACTCAGTGTCATGTTCATGCAGGGAGGGTGACTGTTGTCATGTTCATCACCTAATGCAAAGTTTGTTAATGGAAGTAAAATTTTGCCAAATGCTTCTATAAGAAAATGAACTTGCCCACCAACAGAAGGTATTACTCAAAGCTGAACAACTCATGCTCCACCTCCATGACCAGATGCCAGGTTCAGATTGAATTTCTGTGGGTTTGAAAGTCCTGGAGCCAGCATCCTACTGTGACCCTCTGCAAGCGCCATGGTGAATACCCAGCATGTATCTCGGCTCTGCTTTCTCTGCCAGCATGAGTAGGGTCACGGCTTGAAATGGACACTGCCACAAAACTTTAAACCCTAGAAGATAACAAAAGGCAAGAAACTACAGAGAATGTCTGTCTTTTGCTTTTCAATCATTTGTGTTCCTTTGCTTATTTATGTGTACATTTTAGTTTCTTTGTTTTGTTTTGCTTTCTTTTTTCCTTTCTTTCCTTCACTCCTGTTTTCATCATGTTTTCTGATACTTAGAAAACATTCAAATCCTTCAGCTTTGTTTCTAATATTTTTCTCCCTTTATTTATATATTTTTCCTCTGCTTTCTTTCAATTTTTGTTTTGTTTTGTATTTGGTACCAGGGATTGAACTCACAACCTCATGCTTACCTGGCAAGTGCTTGAGCCACTGAGCTAAATCCTTGGCCCTTCCTTTCAATTTTTTATTCCTTTAATTACTTCTCTCTTGTTTTTACTCTTTGTATATGTTCTTTCTCTTTACTCACTCATTTTTTGTACCTTCAATTTTGTGCCAGTTTTTGTCATACTTTTACCCATTCTATAGACACCCTACTATTACCCAATAAGATCCTTTGTACGACTTCTCTCTCCTCATTATAATGTTGAAATTAAACTTTCAGAAGTTTCCTTTTGCATCCCTACATTCCCAAACCTTGAATCTTTAATACTATAACCATAAAGCTTCGTTAATATTTGATAGTTAACTGTAAATTTACTATTGAATTCTTTCCTACCATCAGGAGAGATATGGATATTACATTTAGTATATATTAGCTGTAAGACAATATCTATTTTTCCTTAATGTTTAGATTATAAGTGATTGTATTCTCTAGGATTCAGGGTGGTAAAAATTTATTCTTGCGGTATGTCAGTATCTAATTTGTCTCAGGTAGATACTATAGCTGTTTCACTCATTAACAGAGTCACATAACTGTCACTATTTCTCTGTTAGCCAATATTCAGATTGCCTTTGTGACTTAACAATAATGTAGTGCATTCCGAGGAATTTGGTTGCTTAACTAACTACACTGTATATTTCCTTCCCAAATTAAGCAATGTGGTAGAATATTTTTGCTGCAGCAAAGAATTATAGTCAGCCATTCTCAAAGTACACACTAAAAAACAACCAAAGAGATCACTCTATGAGTAACAAAGGCTTTAGATTGTAATCATCCCTGAACCTCAGCACAATACAAAACATATATACAAACAAACGGATGAGTAAAAACAATGCAAATGTGGAAAGAAAAGGCAACAAGGTACCTCATCAAAACTCCGATTCCCCTGAAAATTGTCCAAAGGAAACAAGGCACACAATAGTATAAGTCAGACATCTGAATTATTTGAAATCACAATAGAGGAGGATAGGAAACATCTCAAAGTGTTACTATGCAGGATTAGTGAATAAATAAGTAAACGTATAATGGAAGTAATAAAAAGAAAGATGCAGGTACTCTCTAGTAGCAAGCTATATGGCCAAAACAAATATACAAAACATGAATGACAAATTCAGCAAAGAATTGCAGTGTACAAACAAATTTCAAACAATTTATTTTATTTTGGTACCAGGTATCGAACTCATGACCAAGTGCTTGCAAAGCAGGCACTTATGCCGCTTAGCTAAATCCCCAGCCTCTTAATTTTATTTTAAAGAGAACAAAGCAAAACAGGATAGAACAAAGCAGATCAGAAAAAAAACAATGCAATCAACAGAGGATATCAAAACAAAACAACAGAAAATAAACAGTGATTAGCATAGTATCTCTTGCTTTCTTTAAAATAGTTGTACATATCTTCATACAAAACAATTTCAAATAAAACAAAATATTATGGAACCATTCAAAACAAAAGAATCAAAGTATTATCGGCCTTCAAAACCAGACAATAGGAAGATCAACAATGACTACCATAATGTCATATGTTCTCTTCAAAATAGCTGTCCATGTCTTCACATATATTGGAATTAAATAATACAAAACAGAATAAAGCCAATGAAAATAAAGAATAAAAACATTACTGGAATTCATAACAAGATAATAGGAAATCAGCAGCGGCTATCATAATGTCTCTTTCTTCAAAGTAGCTGCTCATATCATCTCACATAATAAAATCAATTCTTGTAAACACTTTAAGAGAAGATCTAGCCATAAACAAGATTATACATGTACATCTATCCTTTCTATATTAGAGGGAAAAACAAAACAAAGTAAAACAAATTATAAGAACAACAAAAAACAAAGAGAAAAATAAATAACAATAACAAAGAGACCAAAACAACTACAATATAGGCTTTCAAAAAGGTGGTAGGAACATAACTAAGATCATTATTTCACATAGTTATCTTTAAAAAGAGTAACTCAGATTACCATCTATAAACATGCAAAATTGATGTGATCCTATGAATGTTAACTGTTTTGTTCCAAGAACTAATAGAATTAGTAGCATAATTATCTTAGCTATCTTAAGTGTTTATACACAAATTTATATCTTTTTTTATTTTTCCTTATTGCTTTTCTCCTTTTTCCTGAGTTACTTTTTCCCCTTTGAGCAATTTCTTACCCTTTCACAATACTTACTAAATATTTTGTATCTTATTTACTCCTTCAGTTTATTACACTAGGGAAAAATATGGCATTTACATATGTGAGTTTGATTTATTTCACTTATGATTAAGGTCTCAAGTCGCATTCATTTACCCATAAAAGCCTCAATGTGATCCTTCTTTATAGCTGAGTGAACCATCAAATTTCAATCAGAAATCTAGGAGATTAAAAATCATACAAAATATATGGCAACAGTACAGATCAATCCATATACAAAATTTCAGAACTAAAAAGCAATGATGCCTTCCATGATCAATTCCTAAAAGATATATGAAATTTAAACATTGTTCCAACACCCACTAGATGATGCAAAAACTACTAACCCAACCGTAATCAGAAGAAATAAAACTCAGAAGACCTCTCAAATGGCATAAAATATTGTTCAACACATAAGTAGCAAAAAATTTTCCAAACATGGGAAATGAAATAAACATGCAAATAAGTGAGGCATATACAACACCAAATAGATATGATTGAATGAGAATTTCTCTACCCAGTATTACACTTATAATTCCAGAAGCCCATCACAAGGACAAAATCTTAAAAGTTATTAGGGAAAAGCAACAAATTCACATACACGTTAAACCCATTAGAATCACAGATACTTCTATAAAACAACTTTAAATATCAGAAGTGCTCAAAGTGAAGTATTTCAGTTCTTAAAGGATAACAACTTCCAACACTGACATATCCTACAAGGAACACATCAAGAAATTCATGACTGCTAAAGTAGATTTATAAAACCTTCTCAAAGATATTCCAGAGAAGAAAATGAAGCCAACAATCTTTGTTAATAAAAAAGAATGATCCTATTCAGTAATAACTCTTTTAATTTTTATAAGTTTATTAGTACATGTTTGTCACATATTTGATCATATTCATCTTAAGGAATTTGTGTCTTCATAGAATATATCTTAATTTATTTGTTTTTGTCCATTCTACTACATACTCTTCAAAGGTTCTACCACTTCACATTTCTTAGCTATTTTTCTCTTGTTATTAAGACAAAACATCTATCTTAATTACTTTTCTCATAGCTGAGATGAAATACCCAACCCTCAAAATTAAAGGAGGAAAGAATTGCTCATCTAACAGTGTGTAGAGATGTCAATCTATAATCTACTGGCTCCAGGATAGCATTGCACAAGGCAGAGGGATGACAGCTCATGGCAAGAGAAGACATACAAGGCTATGAGAGAAAGAGAAAGCGAGAGAGAGAGAGAGAGAGAGAGAGAGAGAGAGAGAGAGAAATACATCTCTTTATTTCTTTTATATTATACTGCATGCCAGCTACCCCACACCTTTAATCCCCTCATCCTTAATCCTAACACTGCACTTTGAATCATTCACACACTCTAGATTCAGCTATCTCCAAAAAAGCCCCATCTAAAACTGTATGAGACATCTATGCAAAAACCATAGCAACACCCAACACCCATAGTTAAAGGAGAACGTTTTGTTTAGCTCACAATTTTAGAGCTTTCAGCCCATAATTCATTTGCTGCAAGTCAGGATGGCTTGGCAACAAAGAACAGTTCATGGCAGGCAGAAGGTAACAAAGAAGTAAGAGGGCAAGATAAGCCTTTTTCTGTGCCTTATATTGTTTCCAAGGTTAGGGCAATGCCAAACCAATCAGTGTACTAATTTAGTAATCACAGTCACCATTAATTCTAGCACCACTAATCATATCATTTTAACATGAATCAGTCACACATTCTAGATTCAGACACCTCTGAAAAAGCCCCACCTATGAGCACATGATGTTTTGAGGAGACATCTAAACACAAGCCATAACATTCCACCCATGGATGCCCAAAGATTCATGCATATCTCTTTATGCAAGAAAGCATTTAGTCCATTTTGAAGAGTTGCAAAAGTCCACTCAGTTTCCACACTGCTGAAAAGTCCAAGTATAAAATCTGTGAGAGTTAAGGCAATATCTTAGCTTCAAGACCCTATACTATTGAAAAGAAAGCTAAACACTTCACACATTCAGTTGCACAAGATAGACATTTTCATTTCAAAAGTTAAAAATGGGGACACAAAGCAATATTATAAAAGCAAGCCCAAAATCCAACAGGGCAAATATTAAATACCATGGTTTCGCTTCCAGCACCTCTGTGAAATCCAAGGGATTTGTGGGTCTCCACCTTTAAAACACTGCCTGTGGTTATAGTTTCCCATGAGTTCTCTCTGGGTGAGGCTCTGATCTCTCTTTTCAGTTTTCCTCAAATGATCTGTTTTCCTCTTTTTTTCCAAACTTCTGAGTCTTTGACTTCACATTGACTTTTTCACACAGTGCACCCTCAGAGACACGCTGCCTGTTCTCCAAGGCTTTCTCCAGAAATCTGGGTGGATGCCTTTCTAACCTCACAAGTACTTAACCAGTGCAATGTGCACAGTGCTATAGTTGGCTGGCAGCTGGATCAGTAGCCGGGCTTTCTTTTCTTGTGCCTGTAGGGAGCAATTGCCTGAATCACTGAGCACTCTGAATCCTAGTCCAATGAACAAATTCTCTAGGCCAGTATTATTCTGGAACATGGTGCTATGGGGTTTTCTTCTCAATTCAAAGTCTTTTATTTTGTAATTTTAAGGCTGAGCAGAGGAGAGTTCTGCTTATTCTTATGATTCCCTCAAGGTAATTTTTATTCTTTTGTTCTTTCTCAGCAATCAAGATCTCCTTTACACTATCTTTGTAGTACACAGTTTTACTGGATCTTCCTTTCTGGCCAAATTCACAAGGTTTTAATCACTCTGCTAGACTCTTTGCTGTTGATTCTCAACATAAATCTGGTTAATAAATCTAACCAACAGCCATGATGGCGCTGCAACATTAGACTGCCTTGACAATAACCAGTGTGATTCTTCTATCTAGAAACCTCCTGGACCTGGTCTACTCAATGAATTTCTATGAGATTTATAATCTCCTAATCTCTTATCAAAATCTCCCATCAAGTAATACCTAGCTGTATTTTTCATCTAGCATCCTTGAATATTCCAAATACTTCCCGCAAGACATTCCCAAAGGCTCCTAAACCATATGGTCAAGTATATACATAGTAATGATCCCACTTCTCTGGTAACCAAATTCCATTTTTTCTCTCATTACTCAAAAAAAAAATGCATGACACCCAAAGTTAAAAGAGGAAAGGTTTATTTATCTCAGAGTTTGTAGAAATATCAGTCCATAATCCAGTTGCTTCATAGCAGGGTGCTCTGACGGAGAAAAGTGCATGGCAGACAGCAGGTAGCAGGGCAACAAGAGAGCAAGATAAGTCTTTTCTTTTGTCCTATGTTGTTTCCACATTACCAAGATTAGGGCAGTGCCAAACCAATCGGGGACAGATTTGATAATTGCAGCCACTCTGAATTCTAACAGCCTTAACTTTGTCATTGCACAATGAATCAATCATACATTCTAGATTCATCCATCTCTGAAAAGACCCACCTATGACCACATGAGGCTTTGGGAGGACATGTAAACATAAGCCATAACACCATTTACGGATGATTGTTTTCCATTTTTTCCTTTCATTCTCTTATTTTTTTTTCCTTTTACCTTCACAATTCCCCCTTCCTTATATCACTTCCATTTGAATAGGTCCTCCATATTTCCAATACTTATGGAGAAACACAATGTAATATTTAAACTTGTAAGTCTTATTAAATTACTTAAGGTCTCCAATGGTATCTTTTTTTTTTTTTCTTTTTTAGCAAATGACTCAAAATTTTCCTGCTTTATGGCAAGGTAGTACTCCATTCTGTACAAATACATCATTTTCTTTATCCTTTTGTTTTCTGATGGGCATATGGGCTTTTCCAACATTTAGTTTTTATAAATAATGCTGCTATATGACTATGGTATGAGGTTTTTACAAAATTTGGGAAGATACCTAGAAAGGGCATAGGTGGATCAAATGGAACCTGTACTTTTGTTAGGAACCTCCATACTAATTTCCATACTGGTTGTATGAGATTATAATCCCATGAGCAATGGAGAAGAGATTCTTGTGTCTCACAACCTGGTTAGCATTTGTCATTGGTTTACTTCTTGATGATAACCATTCTTTCTGGAATGAGATGGAATTTCATTGATATTTTTATTTAGAATTTTTGTATAGCCAGTGATGTTAAGAATTTCTTCATATATATATCTGTCATGGTTTACGTCTGTGTCCCCCAGGTCTCATGAGTTTGCATTCATTGTTCATTTGTGATGGTTCATTGCTTAATGCTTAGATTGATGGTGTCAGTGCTCCACCCACATAGGGGTGGAGCCAGGATGTGATGTAATGGCAGGAAGAAGGTGTGTCTTGCTCTTTGCTGGTTCCTGTTTGCTGTTGGTAGCCGCCATGAACTGTAGCCCAGTCATGCCCGCCTGCCTTGGAGCCAACTGAGTACAGATTGAAACCTCCAAAAACTGTAAGAAATAATCCTTTCCTTTTCCAGCTTTGGGCTTCAGGTACTTTTTCTCAGCGACAAGTAAAAAGTAACTGAGACAATATCTCTTGTTTCTACTCTCATGTGAGAAATGTCTATTAGTTTTAGATACTTGTTTTTGGATTAGATCTTTAAATTTGAGAAATCATTATTTTTATTTCTTTGTGCAGTCTAGATTCTAATCATTTGTCTGAGGAATATCAGATAAATTGTTTACCCACTAACAGTTGTTTCTTTACCCACTGTTTGTGGCTTCTTTTGCTGTATAATATTTTTTTAAATTTGAAAATATCCAGGTATTGATTTTTTTGTAATAATCAAGATTTTCTTAATAAATTCTTTTCCAACCCTATGTACTCAAGAGTTTTGCCTATTAATTTTTCAGAAGATTAAGTGCTTCTGTTTTGATATTTATACTCTTGATTTATTTCAATTTAGTTTTAGTACACGTTGAGAAATGTGAGCCTAGGCTTAATATTTGGCACGAGGCAAGTCAGTTTTCTGAGCATTATGTACCTATGCGTTTATTTATTTTGCAGGTACCATGCTGTTGTATCATGGTAGTTTTAGAGCACAACATCAAATTGGGGTTTGTGATTATCCCTGGTTTGTTGATCAGTTTTCCTTTTGCTATTCTGAACTCTTTCTGGTTACATGTGAATTTTAGGATTGCTTTGTCTACTTATATGAGGTGTCCTACTGGTTTTTTTATTTGTACTGCATCCAATCTGTATAACATTGTTGGGAGTGTTGATATTTTCACTATATTTTTCCTGTCTACTCAAGAACAAGGGGACCAGGTCTGGTGGCTCATGCTTTTAATTCCAGCACTTGGGAGGAGAGGCAAGTGGAGTGCTGTGAGTTCGAGGCCAGCCTTGACTACAAAGTGAGTTCAAGGCCATCCTGAACTAAATAGTGATACTGTCTCAAAAAGACAAAAACAAAAGAACAGAAGAAATCTTATGAAATTCTGATATCATATTGGACCTCCATTTTTATAATACTGTACTCTTCAGTATCTATTTCTTTCAATTATTTTCATAGTGTCTTAAATATTTCATTTTTCTTGATGCTTTTGTGAAAACTGTTGTTTTACTTATTTCCTTCTCAGTGAGTTTGTTGTTTGTAGACAGGAATGCTGTATATTTTGAGTGCTTCTTGTATCCTGCCATCATGCCAAATTTGGTAATTAATTCTAGGAATATTTTGCTGAAGTTTTGAGGACTTCTACATAGGCTTATCATGTCATCAGCAAATACTAGTCATTTAATTTCTTCCTTTCCTAGCCATGTAATTTTTAATTCCTTCCTCTTGCCTAATTGCTCTGGCTGAGCATGATGGCATAAACCTGTGATTCCAGCACTCACAAGACTGAAGCTGAAGGATCTCTGTAAGTTTTGCACCACTTGGGCTAAAAAGTATTTTCAAGACCAGCCTGCATAGCAAAGCAAAATCCTTGCTATCAAAATGACAAAAAATTATAAACATATATTCAAAAAATTTAATAAAATAAGCACACTAATGGACAAAATATCAGATAAACACCAATAAAATGGTAATGGAGGATTAGTACCCCAAAATCACAAGTGAACATATTAATTAGATGAAAAAAATCAACAAAGAAATATGCTTTCCATGCATGTATTAAAATGCTAAAGTTATTAGTGACTCAGAGTCTTTATTTTTACTAAACTTAGGTCACATTATTTATCCATATTAGCTTTGAGTATAATTCAATTTTTTAATCTATACTAAGGTTCTCAACCCCCTTTATCTTTTTTGTTTATGTTTATGTTATATTGATTTCAATCAAAATATATAAAATGAGTTCATCTTGGGAGATATACTGTATTCAAATATGATTTATTCCATTTGGCAAATAGAGCAATTTTCAGAGAAAATGACATCATATACAAATTCAAAACTAAATAAAAAATACAATTTAAATAAAGAGTAAAAATATACCAGAGTATTTAACTTTTATTGATAAACATTATCAAGAGATGATTCTTCAAAAGCAATGTAAAATTTGATAGTCAATATACTGATTGCATGATATTTTAAAAGGCATTTCAAACACAGTCTTAATCCTTTACCCCCCCATACATATTTATAGTTAAAGTGTAAAAAGTCAAAGAAAACTACAAGATGATTTCTCATTAGGAATTATATGTTAATTTACAATCAATTATTAATGCTTAAAGCAGATTTTGTTTTATAAATTAATATAATATCTTAGTTCATTCAGACTGTAATAAAGAAATACTTTAGACTGGGTAATGTATAAACAACAAAATTAATTGCTCACATTTCTGGAGGCTGAGAAATCCAAGATTAAGTGATTTGTAGGTTCAGTGTCTGATAAAGGCTTGCTCTATGTTTTATAGATGGCATCCTGGTGTTGCAATGTGATATGACAGGAAGGGAAATCATTGTGTCCTAATGTGGCATAATGTAGAAGTAACTTACTCAAAATCTTTGTCTTTTTTTGTTTTTTTCAAAAAACAAGTTAGTTACACTGAGAATTGAATGCAGGGGTGCTTTACTGCTTAAATGAAATCCCAGCCCTTCCTATTCTCTCTCTCTCTCTCTCTCTCTCTCTCTCTCTCTCTCTCTCACCCCCTCTCTCCCTCTCTCTCTCTCTCTGAGTTGTGTAGATAGCTCAACCCAATCCTCATGCCACAGCCTCTTGAATGCTGGGATTACAGTTATGTACCACCACACTAAGACTGAACTTCTTTTACAAGGGTACTAATTCAATTTACGAGAATAATGAGAGTAGAGGCCTCATGACTTAATGCTACACCTCTTAATACTATCACATTAAGTACTAGGCTCCAGCATACGAATTTTGAGGGAACAACATTGAGGCACATCAGAAGCTATTTCTGATACACTGATAAGTAAATCTGGAGAATTTAGATATCTTGTGTGTGAAAAATACTCAGACATAAAGATAAATTGAGAAAAACAAAATCAACTTTAGACATTTTGAAACAAAATTAGCAAGCAGTAGGCTAGGACATGAATATCAGGAAATGAGACAGAATCTAAGTAGGGTAACAAGTCAAAGGTCTGGCTCTATTTCCCTTTCCTTTTTTGCAGTTGTGTCTTAGTCGTAACAAGTTTGTTACCAATGCAACAAAGAAAGAAAAAAGCCAAGAGTTCAAATCCAGTTAAGTGAATGAAAGAAGGGAGGAACAGGCACTTACACAGTAAATGGCTCACACTTGATACCACAAAGACAAAACTGCAGCAATGTTTCATCAGCACTTAAGAGGTACATGCTCTATTTTTTTCAATATATGACCTTCTCGAAAAAGCAAAACTATGGAGACAGCAAAACATATCTGATCTAGACTTTCCACAGCTAGGAACAAGACAGAAATGAATAAAACATATTTATCAAAATCCACATTATTTATACATCGAGTAATTTCTAATGTACCTCTGGACATTAGAAATTAAAGTGATAATGATATATCAGTATTAGTCATCAATTGTAATGAATCTACCACTCTGGTAAGGAATGTTGATATGGGAGATGTATACCTATATGGATATAGGTTATAACAAAAAATAATCTATATATCACCCCTCTCAATTTTGTTTGGAACAAAAAAAGCTCTAAAAAGAAAATTGTGTAAAAGAACTATATGATTTTCTAAATGTTTGATAGATTTATCCTTTCGAATGACATTTATAATAGAATATTCTCATTCTTGCTGTCTTCTGGCTAACTCAAAAAGCTATCTCATTCATAATGCAATGATGTATTTGGAATGTATTTATTTATGTAACTTAGAACCAGGTATATCTACACAGAATACTACGGTAATTTTTCTCAACACAATTTAAACAAAACAAAGGAAAGATGCTCTAAAATATAATGATATGTACTGGGAATAGCAAAACACTACAATAAGAACAGTAAATGATGGGCATATTAAAGGAGATAGAAGCAAGGGGAAGATTTTATAGGCCAAAATCAAAGACTGCCTGAGATATTTCAAAATAATGATCTTTGGCTTCAATCATTAATAGCAAAAATCACATTAATCTGAGTTTGAATAAACATTTGCTGGACAGATTCTTGAAGTAGATTTGTGGTCTCTATACAAACTTGGTCTTCTGGCAGAGAGTATTTCATGATAGTTACTAACAGGTGATCATGCATTCAAATGTTTTGTGTAGTTTACAATTTATGCAAAACGTTCCCCTTTGATTCTGAGTCTGACAACTTTCATATTTCTTCCATATTTGTTAATTGGTCTTCCTTACTCTAGATTCTCTCAACACTCCTTCTTGCTATAATGTCAGATTAATCTTCCTAAACCACAATTTTTTTCTTCAGTTTCTTATTGAAAAGAACTGATTTTTTTCTAGTTTTCCAAAGAATCAAGTGAAAATTCTCAAGCTATGTGCCCAAAGACTTTCACAATGACACTGATCTATTTTAACATAGCTTCTTCCTTTCTATTTCAGTTGAATTGCTCTATTTGTCACTTCCTATGTACTTATTAAAAAATTCATTATTCTGATGCATTTGTTCTGTTTCCTATCTCCTTCCATCTTTATGCTCATCCAAAAATATTTTGTTCTTTCTATCCCAAATCAAACACTTCAACTGAATTCATATCTGGGTCAGTATACCAATGCAATAGATTTAACATGTTTATCATTTGAATATAAAATATAATAGTTTTCCAATCTGCTATGGTTTGGATATAGTTTGAGTGGTCCCCTAAGATTTTGTGTATTGAAATGTAATTCCTATTATGAGATATTAAGAGACTGAAAACTTAATCTGACTATTGTGTTTAGAGGTGGGGCTTTTGGAGGTGATTAGAATTAAATAAATTTAATTAGGGTAAAGATTCCATGAATCAATTCTGATGACTTCTAAAGGAGAGAATGACCAAACAGTCACAGATATAAAGTTACATTATATCTCTTGCCCTGTGATGTCCTGGACTGCCTTGGAATTCTATCTGTAAGAGGGCCATCACCAGATGAGACCCCAAAGCTTTGCACTATCTTATTCATGACCCAAAATAAAGCTATTTCCTTTGTAAAGTTTCCTACCTCAGATATTTTTGCTATAATAAAAACAAATTAAGATACATCTTCATTAAAACACCTTTTTACACACAATCATAATAATTAATGCTTTCTATTGGCACCACACAATTTTGGCCATTAAGACATCCTATATCAATTACTTTTAGAATTTATTAAAGAAAAACTCTTTATCTGCACATATCTGCATCTAACACCAAATGTACTGATCAGTTCTTCAGCTATTACATCAAATAATTTCCTTCCAATCAAGTATGGCACTAACTACTTGGTGTTATCTCAGAACCCCAAAAATAAAGGTTCAGTCCCCACAACTGTTTTCTCATATCAGATGAAAATCACAATTAGTGGATCCCCATATTACTTATCATTCTGAATAATTTTATTACAAATCAGAGTCTTCCATGACATCCTCATTTTTGATAATTTACTATAATGACACACAGAACTAAGAAAAACATTCTGATTACTAAGACTGATTTATTATAAAATATGTAGCCCAGTAACAGGCAAAAGAAAGATACCAACAAGGTGAAATATAAGGAGGAGCACAGAGCTTCCTTACTCTCTAGGAATGCTATCTTTCCAACTCCTCCTGATGATCACTAATCCAGAAGTTCTCTGTGCATCATTGTTTAAAGCTTTTATAAAGTATCCATTTTAATTAAATGATTAAATCATTGATCATAGGTGTTTGACTCAACCTCCAGCCCTAATTCTTTCTCAGAGATAAAAGAGGCTGAGTTCGAAAGTTCCTGCTCATCATATGGTCATCACCACTGATGATCAGCCCCATCTTCCAATAGTCACCATGTCAGTAAAACCAATGATCCCACTGAAAGTGGCTCTTATGAAGAACAAACAAAAAAAAAAAAATTATATTACTCAGGAAATCCCAAGACTTTTAGGAACTCTGTACAAAGAACATAATTCCTAAAACTCAAACAAATATTTGTTATAAAAGAGTATGAGAGCCTTCCTACTAATTTTGATGTCTCCAGTCTCCTCCATTACCATCCAAAATGAACGTAACTTTCTTTTTCTGTAGTTATTATTTATGCAAACCAAATCATGGTTCCAACCTCTTTAGAAATCCTTGAAAATTAGTAGTCCTGTAGTCAATACAGTAGTGTCAAGGATTTCTTTGAGTATATTTCCTTCTGAAAGTCAAGATGTATAACTGTAACAGGGCTGGAATACCATCCTGAGGTTAGTAGCTGAGGGCAGCCATCTCATAGTCTAGATGAGCTTTAGCTGCTTCTTTGGCACAGTGGTCATACTTTTCTTTATGATGATCAGTTCACAGACTATCATGAGTGGCATAATGGCAGAGAGTTGAACACACTGAATTGGTATATTTTGCTTAAGAAATATTATCTGGGATTGAGCCGGTGCTCAGGACTTACTCAGAAAGCCCACAGGCTCCATGGCTTAATAAGTTACCTACATGAGCTACTGAGGTGATAGCTTCTACCAGCTGTGCTGATATCAAGAAATTCTTGAGTTCAGAAATTCAGTGCAATTGTATGTTGCACTAGATTAATATATTTTCATATATCTGAGTAACATGGTCAGCATCATGCCAATGGGATCTTGAATTTTAAGAGGACAGATACAGGATGAACCACTGCCTAACTGGTATAAGGCAGCTATTTATGAGACAAGATGATCTTTTTGACACCATCTAGGATAAAACAGGTATGGATGCTGTCTGGAAGGATGATTAAGATAGTTGTGTCCGCATTCATCGTTGGAGGCCTAAGCAATGAGAAAAATCAAGATACACTCCCAGAAGATGGTGTGTTGAACACGTTTAAATTGCCCAAAGACAGCTAGTGGGGTCAATACATATATTTATATATGAAGAAAGTGTATCCTCCAAACTAACCTCCAAATAATAAAAAACAATATAAGGAGGATATTTATTTCATCAATCTGGAATGTATCTATCCCGTCTGCCAACATTACAGGAAGAAATTTTCAGTTGCATATTGTGTAGTGACAACATAGCCATCTTGTGCAATCTCACCATGTTTTTTATTAGTATCTGCAGCTGATGAGTATCATGTAGATAAGCATCACAAAGAAATACTTTTTGAGTTGATGTCATAAACAGAGCCTGTATGTATCTACTGTCCTACCCCAACTACGAATCATTGACATCTGGACCACAAATCATTGGCATCTGTTGGCATCACCCTAGCTGAGTTTGTGGGAATTACACTTTGATGGTAAGGACCTCTTATGGATTAGATATGGAGCTCCCCCTAAGCTCATGTGTTGAAGGCTTGGTCTCCCCCCCCAAAAAAAAAACAATGTTAAAAAGTGATTGGGTCATGAGGGCTCTAAACTTATCGACGAATATTGCAGAAGGTGGGACCTAGTTGAAAAAAAATGGGTCTTTGAGGGCATGTCAATAGTGACTATGTCTTGTCCCTGTTCTTTTCAAGTGTTCTCTATCTCTCCTTCTTTGTTGCCATGAAATGAGAAATGTCTTCTGCATGCTCTTGCTGTCATAATATTGTATCTCTACTCAGGGTTAAATCAATGAAGCCAGCAGACAAAAGACTACAACTAATTAAACCGTGAACCAAAATGACTACCTCCTATAAACTGATTTACACAAATATTTTTTTCACTGTGATAGAAAATTTACTAACATATCTGCTTGGCCAGGGGAATTAGAAGATAGTAAAATTGTTAAAATAAACTTATATCTCTGTGCTTAATTGGAGAAACATCAATAATCACCCAATACCAAATATGAATATTATTGCTACTGATATCATTGGCTCTATCTCCTACATGTTCATTCATAATAATAAGAATTTCTATGATATCCCCAGTATTTATAATCAATTTATATAACCATGTATAACAAGTGTGCTCACACAGTAGGAGCTATCATTTATACTGTGGTGGCCCAGGTCTTAAATCATCCTGGAGATAAGCTCTGTATTTTCTCCATTTATAGTAAAGAAACAGAGGCTGACAGAAAGTAAGCTTACAAAAGCAACCCAATTAGCACATTGTAGAAATGTAGTTTGAACTTGATTCTGTTTATGAAACTCAAGTTCTCAAATATTGTGATCTGCTGATCTATGTGATTGTCAATAGGCAAAATAATGATAATAAGGCATAGTAAATACTTTATCTGTGTCAGGATGTTTCTTAAGTATTTTTCTTTATTTTATCTAATTCTCAGTACAATATACATGCATGATTATTATTTATATTTTCATATGAAGGAATTAAAGTTCAGAGAGATGAAGTTACCTATTGAATATCACACTGTAAGTCAGTATCCTTACCTATCTCTGCCTGCTAGATAACAAAATTCATTCCTTGTAAAAACTCTTTATTTGCAAACATAATGCTACACTAGAACAAAAACACAAACAATATGAAAGAGTATAATTACATTTCGAGGCCATAAATTTCCATTCTCAGAGATAATAATACTGTTTATCAATTTATTGTATTTTTTCAGAATATTTTTATTTATACATATCTTATTTTTCAGTAAATGTTAGCTACTATTCACTGGGTTCTGTACTGCAATTTTTTAAAATGTAGTATATCTTAGAGATTTATTTATGATTAAAAACAATCTTCACCAAAATCTTACTGAGCTAAAAATAAGGACCAAAATCCTCAATAAAGCCCAGAAAGTTCTTCATGATCTCCAGCTTTGTGTTGCAGTTTAAACTTTTTCTACATGTGTTCTACCCACACTCTTCTTCCATTGGTTTTTCTGTCGTCCACTGAAAATAACTGTGATATTATAAGCAGCTAAATTAGTTAGAAAAATTATAAGCAATCAGACGGGCCCTTGAGGGAACCAGTGCAGAAGATGAAAACATATCACAACTCTGGGTGGCAGCACATCTGTCAAAGGCCAGGCCTCAAGATAAAGATGAAATTACTAGCCATACATGCCTCCCCAAGGAGCATGTAATAATTTGAGATTATACTCTAGTCAATATCACCTATTCCAATAAAGTCCAGATAGACATCAGTCACTCGGGTGGATGACAAGGGTATCCAGACCCACCTCTTCCCAAAAATACCTTTGTTCTTTCTATGTGTATTTGCTACATGAACTGCTTCCCTTTTGAATCAATATTAGTTAAGCATCTGTACTTGTAATCTTATTGGGTGATTATAGTGTGACCCACATTGTACTCACCTTGTGATTTTTGTACCCATCTTATGATTTTGCTCTCTAAAAGTCTTAGAGAAATGACCTCTGTGATAAACCTCTTTTGGATTCCTTCCTGTCTCTCAGGAATTATCTCTCAATATTTTTTTACTACCCTTAACCTTCATTGTTCCTTAGAATTCTTCCTTCAGTTTCAGAGGACACAAACTTTGCATATCTGACATTTAGCTGTTTTGGAATTATGTTTTCCCGTATACTGATATGAATATCTGAAACTGTAAACCTGTCTCAGAGTTCACAGCTGCTGAATATTACGCATTCCATTGCTTTGGCACATAAAATCATTATCATTTCACTGTCAACTTGAGAAGGAGTTAAGGTTTTAAAATTTTTCACTTGATAACATGTGACTCTGATATATTGTAATGCTGTGATAGACCCAAGTTTATGGAGACACACTTGAAGAGACTTGCCTAATCTAGCGTGGAAGGAAAACTTTCTGGTTGAAGAAATATCTGAACTGGAAATGATAATCTTATGATAGAAAGAGGGAGAGAAAATATGTTCTAGATGTTAAAAATTTCAAGCGATAGCTCTGGAGCAATTTGGTCACAAAATGATACATTAACTCTTCATAATTTCTACAAGCATCACTATCAAACTATAAAACACAAAAGGGTTAATATGCAATGGAAAATACAGCTTCATGACAATACTATTAACATCATATTTCAAAAGTGTCTGTGCTCCTAAAGTCTTTAAACACAGACATTTTATAATCTTGAAGAAAGGACAGCATATTTTAATAATAGAAAATTATTTACTACCAATGGAACATATCTCTTAAGCTTTTGGTAGAAATAAAGGAATAAATAGTAAGCAGAGGAGATGAAACTGGAGAAATAAGCGAGCCCAATCGCTAAGTATTTTCTGAGCTAGATTTTCGTCAACAGACTTGATCCTGAGAGAAATGGGGGAGAATGAAGGTTTTCAGCAAGAGAGTTGTGTGACTAATTTTGGTATTTGTGCTTTTCAATAATTTGTACTGCACCGTAGAGAAAAGGCTTTAAATGGCCAAAAAAAAAAAAATAAAATAAAATAAAATAAAAATAAATGGGAGGGGGGGTGAGCTGTGAGATAGCTATTGCAGTAAACCATGCACGAGATAATGATGGTTTAAGGTAAAGTAATAAAAGTGAGAAAAGTAAGAGGTGGATTCCATGTTAGTTATAGATACAATATAAAAATGGCTGATTAGAAAGACTAAATAATCAAGAATAGCACAGAGCCGAGGATGTAGCTCAGTAGTAGAGATGCTTTCCTAGCATGCACAAGGCTTGGGGTTTAATGACCAGTGACAGCACACACACACACACACACACACACACACACACACATGGATGGAGAGACACAGATGGGGATGGAGAGACATAGATAGACAAAGACAGACAGACAGAGAATAAAAACAAATTAGAATTCACAGACATTAGAAATGAAATTAGTTGAACAGATAAAAATATCAACAAGCACCAGTAATAAAATATAGAACATTACCAGTACTTCAAAGATCCCCTTATGCACTCATTTCAGTCATTACTGTGACTCATTTTCCCAAAGTCAATAGTACTTGACTGGTAAAATCGTAGCTTAGAATAACTATTTTAAGTAATAAAGGAAATCATGTATGTTTGGTTGCTTTGGCTCATTAGGTTGTTGTTGTTTTTGTGTCACTAGGGATTGAACCCAGGACCTTGTACATGTCAGACAAACACTCTACCACTGAACTATATTTGTATCCTTGCCTATGTATTTTATGTGAGGTTATAGAGGTTTTATTTTCATAAAACAATTTGTCAAAGATTTCTGTGATTAATTGGTAATTGCATCATTTCAATGAAGGACATTACCTTGTACTTGAATGTGTGTGTGTGTGTGTGTGTGTGTGTGTGTGTACACATATGGGTATGTTTCTGTTTGATTTGATATAAAGGCTGTACTCTGCTTCCAAAATGGCACCTTGCATGCCATGCCCTCTAGTAGAGAGGAACTCTGTGATCTCACATAGTAAAAGACATAAAGATCAAAAGGGTACTTCAACTTTTTTATAAGGTTATTAACCCCATTCTGAGCGGTGCACCCTCATGACTTAGTTACCTACCAAAGTCATTGAGTTTCAACATGAAGAATTTGGGGAACATGTTCAGACCATTGCATATGGTGTATGCTAGAGTTGGTATATGCTGACAGCTTTGATAGTTAAGCAAAAAAGAGAGCTTTAATTGATTTGAATACTAATAAATGCTAGGTTGGTCTATAGTTTATTGTCATTGTGAAGGAATTTTATACATGTCTTATTCTGATTTTAATTTTCATTTTTTGATGGCTAATGGAGTAAAGCATTTCTTATAATTTTGTTGAACATCTCAAAATTGATTTTTTGTGATACACATTGAATATATAAATATTTCTATGTACAAAAGTGTATCTTTACAATTTTTATTATGCATTTTTATGTATTACAATGCAGGAGCATACCTAGAGCCTCAAGCTTGCTAGACAATATCTTCGCATTTAAAAGTATATTTGAATATATTTCATTTTATGTATGTCTGTCTTAAAATTTTAATTAGATTAATTCACATAAAAGTGATCATAATTTGATGTTATTGTAAATGGCACCTATGTTTAAGTTTTAATTTCTATTTTTTAAGTTGAGAAAATTATAAAATGTTTGAATTTTAAGTATTGGTTTTGTGTTTAACAACCTTACTAAAGTTCACTTGATTATTCTAATCATGTACTTGTAGGTATTTATCAATTTTCTATATATGCAGTCTTATTTTCTGAAATGAATGAGTTCTATTTATTTCAGTTTTGTTTTTAAACCTTTAAAAATATTTTTATTTTTACTATTACATTGGGTAAGAGCTCCAATTCAATATCAAATATACATTAGAAATATCAAAAAAGGTATTCAACATTTTGCTAATAAGCATAACTGTTCTGCATATTTTTATACAATCTCTGCCTAAAATTAATAAAGTTTCCTTATATTCCTAATTATTATTTTTTCTCTATCATTAATGAACCTTGAATGTTATTAAATAATTTTATTGTATTTATTGTGAACATTATGATTTTTCCTTTTCAATCTGTTAATGTAGTGAACCAGAATTACTGTTCTTTAAATGTTAAGCCAATCCTGTATTCCTGAAAAGATTCAAATTCATCACATATTTTATTACATATTGCTAATTTCAGTTGATTTTCTTTTGCTTCTACCTCTGATAGGGATGCACATGTAATATCTTTTTATATACCAAAGTTATCAACATTTATTGTTCAACTCATAGTCAACTCATAAAATGAATTTCACGCTATTGAGTCTGTCACTGTTCTCTGGAAGACCTACTGTAAGAACTGGCAATATTTTGAAATGTGTAGGACAAATTCACTGGCACAGCTACTTTAAAAATATCAGTTTAGTTTTCTTTCTTAGTAACTTGGATTATTCAGACACATTTTATGTACATTTTGTAGGTTCCAGTTCTCAAGAAATTAGTTATTTTTTAAAAATTTTCAAGCCAGGTGTGGTGAGGCACACCCATAATCCCAGCACATGGGAGGCTGAGGCAAGAGGATTGTTGTGCATTCCAGACCAGTTTGGCATACAAAGTGAGCTCAAGGCCAGCTGAACTGCAGTGAGACCGTGTCTCAAAAAACATTTTTTTCAAGTTAAAGTTGCTCAGTATATCTAGACATGATATGTTTAATGTTTGCCAGTACAATGAGTACATGTCTTCTTTCTATAATTTTTAAAATTATCATTAGGGTCACAATACTTACTTAAACCATCTAAGAGATTCAGTGCACAGTAAATCATTAATTATAAAAACAGTCCTGTGCACAAATATCCAAAATTTACTGATCTTATGTAGATGAAACTTCATACTCATTGTTAGCAACTTCCCACTTCTCCCTACCCTTCAGTCCCTAATTTAGTGCTGCTAGTTTTTGTGCTCAGCTGCAATTTCCTATCTGGATTCAAGATTTTTAAATTTGCTTCTTGAGGTATAGAGGATCAAACATACAGTTATAATGGTGTTGTAACACTAAACTAAAATTCCATTGGTCAATTTTTTTCATGGGTTGCTCGACCTCTTACATTTCAAGGATGTGTACACATGGGTAAGATCTGACATATATCTGATGTTATAGAACAAGATGAGATTGAGCAGGATGAGATGAAGTAGCCATGTTCAGGCTGGCCTTGAAGTCACTTTGTAGCCCAAACTGGTGTCAAACTCACAACAATCCTCCTGCCTCAGCCTCCCGACTGCTGGGATTATAGGTGTGCATCACCACACCCTGCTTCAAAATTTAAATATAATTTAAATAATTTTTTTAAGACAAGGTATTACCATGTTGCTATACTCCTTCCTCAGCCTCCTGAGTAGCTGTGATCACATATGACGGTTACATTAGTATTTCTGTGGGAGAACAAAGCCTAAGACTTCTTACTTTGACAACATTTTTTCCGTTCTCTTTCTTCTCTTCCGTAACCTTGACAGTGCTCATAGATATTTTAATATTTCAAAGTAATGAAGTTTTAATTTATTTATACTTTTTATTGCATTTTGCTTTTTATGCTATTGTTTTCTGCACTTTTTGTTATTATGCTGTCACATTTTTGCTTCCTTTCTGCTAATTTTTTTAAGCTTGAAATAAATGTTGTAATGGGCATATCTTGGGTCTCACCTCACATGCTCAAGACTACTTTTGTTTTAACTTTACACAGGTATAACTTGACAGTACCTCATCTCAACTCACCTCATCTCATCCCATTTAATCTCATCTTGTTCTATAACATCAGATATACGTGAAATTTTGCCCTACATCCATGTGCACACATCCTTGGAATATAAGAGGCTGAGCAATGCATGGAAAAAATTGACCAATGGAAGACAGAAACAAGAGGGTAAATGATCTCTTCTCTTCTGCCTCAGACTGATAATTTTCATTTATTTTATGTGATACGTATTGCACACTCAACAATGCATCATGATACTTACTACAATTTTAAATTGTTTATGTTTTTTAACAAATCAGACAGAACAAAAGGTAAGTAAGTATATTTACAGAGTTTGTTATATTGATTTTCATATTTATAATTTGTTTCTATTCATTTATTCTTGTGGATAATTCCAATATTTTTGCTCCTCTCTTTCATATGCCCTTCTGGAATTCTACAAAGTATTTTTAGAATGCTTAACAGTGTCCCACATTTTTCTACATTTCTGTTACTTTTTCATCATTATTTAATTTATGTGCTCTTTGTATTGCATAGTCTCCACTTCATTATTTTTTCTGCCATAGCAAATCTATATTTTCTTGAAACAATCTAGTGAAATTTTATTTAATTGATTTTCAATTCAAGAATCCCCACTTAGCCCGAAAATAATTTCTATCTTTTCATTGGTATTTGATGCTTGATGACACATTTTCATACCGTTGTTTTCTAATTATAGTTGCCTAGATTCACTGAACACATTTATAAGGACTACTGTTGTAGCCAGTACTATAAAGTAGAACTTTAAAAGTTAGAAGTGTCCTTGCAGAGATAAAAAAATGCACCCAAACACCAACCTCTGCACATAACTAACACTTTATTCTCTCAGCCTCAAAAAGTGACAGGATTTGCAGATGTGAGTCTCAAGTGATTGTAACCTAGACTTCCCCCACAGACTGAGGACTAAATCAAAGAAGAATTAAGGAGAAAACAAGTGGAGATTTGCACCCTCTCTCCATTGCTCCTTTGCTCCCCCAATCATAACACCAACATCCCTTCCCTTCATTTTCAAAAATGTGACAGGATATGTAGATGTGAACCTCAGGAGGTTGGAACCCAGGCTCTACTTCCAGAAGGAAGAGGATTGAGTCTGTGTAGTCTCTCTGTACTTTCCTATTTCTCTGTTCCTTATTATAAAAAAAAATAGAAATTCCCTACCTATACTCAGGCAAATGGTGACTTGAGGCAAATAGGCTCCTCCATCTCCTTGAAGCTAATTTTGAATCAGACTTTTTCTTTCTTTTCCAAATTTATGGTCTCTTTTGATTTGGTCAGCAGCCATCAGATGACAATGAACATGTGAACCTAAAAGGCCAGGAAAATTTTGAAGTGTCTGTTTAGTTAAAACTGACATCTGGTGGCCTAATGGGCAGTTTCTTTTACCTGCATTTTGTTTTTATTTTTTAATTTGCTCTCTATGGATCACACTTTCTTTGAACATCTCATTATTTTTTCTTTTGTTCTTTGAAACTGGACATTTTTGTTCATATTATATTGCAACCACTCTGAATATTGACTTCTCACTCTACAACTTGGAATTCACATTTTGTTTGTTAGTTGGCTGTATATTTTAGTGAAGTCTTTTTTCTCCCGCAAGCCCAGATCCCTGTGTGACCTTTTTTGTTGTTGCTGATACCCCTAGAGGATATGGCATGCAAAGGCCCACAAATGACATTTGTAATGAATAAGTGATTTTTTTTAAAGTTTTATTTTTAAGACAATAAAACCAAAAAACATAAAATAGAATAAAACCAGTCGAAACAAAATAGTGAAGGTGATACATCTCTCTTTGAGTAATTTTTCCCTGACCATTTCCTGCTGCTAAATTCCATTGTTTGCTGACTGGTTGCTCTATTGTTTATAATATTCTGGTACCTTAATTACTTTACCAACTGACCCAATTAAATGTGTATTCCTTTGTAAGGATAGTTTTTACACTCAGTTTCTGAGATTTATTCATTGCATTCCTCTCAAAAAAATATAAAAAACCTTTGGCTAAAGAAGAAAGACGTAATCAAGAAAGTTTACTAAAAATTTGACAAGAATAGCAAAAATCTGCTGTATGTGAACTACAACCTGTCCCCTCCCTACTCAGAGTATGTGACCAGTCACTTAGGTTAATACACTTAGATTTGATTACTTACTCTCTGCTGATCAAATCAAAGAATGACATGTATTTTAGTAAAAGCATAAAAGTACTTATTCAAAGTGATTTCCAAGGAGATAAATGGCTCTATTTGCCTCAAATCATCATCTGCCCTTGCACAGGTAAGAATGCCTTTTAGTAAGG
Organism: Cavia porcellus; assembly: GCF_034190915.1. Taxonomy (NCBI): domain Eukaryota; kingdom Metazoa; phylum Chordata; class Mammalia; order Rodentia; family Caviidae; genus Cavia; species Cavia porcellus. The sequence goes on from NW_026947486.1 coordinate 74,732,333, forward strand.
AACAGAGGAAAGGGGAAGCACTTAGAGACAATACTTCACTTAATGCTTGTTTTATAACTCCCACTCATCTGGGCTCACTGCCCCATTTCCTGTGGAAAGTTAATTGGGTTCCAGGCCTCCTGGTGACAACATCTACATATTCTGACACTTTTGGGCTTAGGGGAGGAGGGGCATAAGTTATGTATTTAGCAAGAAAAATTTTGGAGAAGCTGTTCATCTCTAAAAATTCTAACTTTCAAAGTTCTATTTTGTAGTGATGGTGAAAGGCATACAAACAGCATGAAAGACTTCTGCACTCCAGAATATACACCATCCTCTTTGTTTGATAAGCAGTTACATTGTATAATACCTTTCTGGAAGGAATTGGACATTGATATTTCTCATCCTTATTTCATTTACCTGCTATAGAGTTTATTTTCTTGGTGAGGCTAAGACATGTAATTCCTTTCTACTATTCAGCCCTTTGTCATTGTCTGGAGGCTCTATCCTTGAATGCCTTACGGAGAAATGTTTCTATAGTTCAGTTCATGTTGGCCCCGACTCAGATCATGAAACAGAGGTCTTGTATCAAAAAATGCAAGGCAAGAAGACCTGAGACTTCTGCCCATGCCCCGTATCTAAAGCATACAGCCTTTAAAGAAAGAATATCACACAGAGAAAAGGATATCTCTTCCCTTGTCTCCAGGTCTAGAACAATAACATTAGAGATTTTGCCCCAGGGAAAAGGCAAGCCATAAAAGAGTGCTACCTCAAAAACTATTTCCAAATTTCAAGCTACAATGCACTATCAAAAACAATCGTGCTTATGAAGGAAAGCAAATAGTAAAAGTATAGTTATGATGTAAGAAATGCTATCAAGACCTACAAATATGATACTAGCGAAATATATCTCCCAACCTGCTGGATAGCCTACATGCCTATTTCATTTTCCCCAAAATTGAAGAACAAATTGTGAGGAACAATAGAGATTAAGAGTAGGAAATACTTGGCAAATGGGAGAGATACAGCTCTTGAGAGGCAGAAGAGGTCTAATGTGGGTTGCCAAGGAAACTGTTTCTCACAGGAAATTTTGTAGAGCACAGTGATATAAGGGGATTAATCTCCCAACCTACTCAATGTCTGGTACAAGTTTGTGTTCTCTAAAATCAAAGAATAAATTTTAGGAACAACGAAGGTTAACAGCAGAATATATTTATTGTGAGAAAGAAAGCTTCTGTCTGAAAAACAGAAGGGGTCCTGAGCAGATTGCCAGACTGTCTTTTCTAGCGACTTTGATAGAGCAAAATCACAAGGTGAGAGTGGTCCAAAGTGAGGCAAACCTGAGGAATTGCAAGGTGGGCACAAGCTGGGACACAACTATGGTTAACCAATAAGACTAATTGCTCAGGTAAAATTGATTAAATTAAGGACAAATGAGGATGTGAATCATCTAGCAAGGGGGATTGCTTAAAGAGCAGTGACTCTTCCCGTAGGGGGTTGGGATGGTGACATCTAACTTCTAGAGACCTATTTAGAACATCAATCCTTAGGATGTGGGTGCATTTGTTTGATCTTTTGTATTGAGGCCTGGCCCACAGCAGGAGGTGTCTGTCACCCTCACATTTGCAAGGTATCTGGGCTTCTGCACTGGCTCCTTTGAGAACCTAGGCTGTCTGATTGTCTTTAATATTTCTATCTAACTCAGTTGCCTGTAACATGACCACACAAATACAATGTGGGTTACAGCTGTAATTAGCTAATTAGATTATAAGCCTAAACGGGACGTAGTAGAACACTCCTGTAATCCCAGCACTTGGATTGAGGCAGGCAGACTGTGGAAAGTTCAAGACCAGCCTGGGCTACAAAGTGAGCTTAAGGTCAGCCTGAACTGCATAGCAAGACCCTGTCTCAAAAAGACAAAAATGACTATAAGCATGGTTGCTTAGGTAATATTGATCCAATGGGGAAGCAAACCACATAGCAAGTGCATATGGAAACTATAAAGAACTTTACAGGATAGGATTACTCTCTTAGAGTCTTGTTCACCCACCAAAGTGAATGAAGTCTATGTAGACTTTACTAGGCTAGGTGTTATCAAATATCAGGCCTGGTTATTTTGACTTGTCTTGAGGCCTTGTCTCCAACAGATGTACCTCTGGCCACAGTTGTTATGAGTTTTCATCTTTATTCTGATTCCCTTGAGAGTCAAGCCTTTATCTGCCTGCCTATATAATGTCTGTATGTTATTCAGCTGTCTATAATATTATGCTCTAAAGAAATACTCCTAACTGCCCTAAGAGGGCAAAGAACTGTATACACAATGAGATCTTCATTTCAAGTCAGTTTGAATGTCTTTGTTACTAGGAGAACAACTATATCTGAAGCTCTAAAGCACACAGGCCATTTTTTCATATAATATCTAATTCATGAATCAGATACATAACATGGTGCTAAGCATGTTGTCAATCTTGTCTAAGCACTACTAAAACCATGTCCCACGTTTTATCACCATGCAGATTGGAATGGTACTCTATCAGAAGGCTCAGTGCAAGAACATTCAGAAGCACTTATTTAAGCTTCTGAAATTTATTTTGGAAATCAGTTTCCTACATTAAAATATTTATAAGCTGATATAAGGGTCATGAAATTTCATCAGATCCTGCTATTGAAAGGTGAAAGAAGTCTATAATTCCTAGAAATATTCTTAGCTGTTTTAGGGTCTTGGATTATAGGAAGAAAAGTATTCGTGCAATCCCCTCTTCTCCTAGCCCTTGGGTACTTTAAATAAAACAAAGACCAAGTATTTTACTTCAAGGCTTCAAAGTTGTGCCTTATACTTAAAGACTTTATAACATCTGTCTGCTAGGAAATTGAGCAGAGCACGGATTCCTTGGCTAAAGAACTCCTCTGAGGGAGTACATAACATTGTATCACCGATATGTTGTAAAAATGTGATCTCTGAAAACTCAAAGGGAGCCAAGTCATGGAAAGCCCTTGTTCAAAAAGACGAGGACTGTCTCTGAACTTGAGGAAACACGGTGCAAGTCAGTTGAGAGAACTCGTGCTGAGGATTTTCAAAGGCAAGAAGAAACTGAGAATCTGCATGTAAAAGAATGCAAAGAAAGCATCTTTTAAATCTAACACTAAAAACCAACTGGCATTTTCTGGAATCTGAGAAAACAGTGTATAGGTATGGTACCATCAGGTAGATTGGCAATACTGTCTCATTTAACAATCTAAGGCCCTGTGCCAAACTGCCCTATCCACTGGGTCTTTAAATTCCAAAGACTTGAGGGGTTCAAGAGCTGTTATAAGGTGTAAGTTACAGTGTGTAGGTAAAACTTGTGCCCTTAAATTTTTGATTATAGGCAATAATTCTGCATAACTATAGGCTTACAGTGTATTGTCTTTGTTTTGGAAAAATAGTACAGTATTTGAAATGTATATGTAACACAGCAGCTCTTACTCTTCTACCTATTCTATCTTTAATTGCCTATACTTCATGATTTGTTTCTATCTCCAGACAAAGGAAACATCATAACTGACTTTGGTGCATGCATATTACAGTATTTAAATAAGATAAGATGTGTCTCCCTAGGAGGCAAGATAGACTTTCAAAAATAATAAAAAAGGAATGGTAGAAAAAAATCATCCCAGTTACATCCTAAGGGTTGTGAGATATAGCAAATTACCTTTTTTTTTTTTTTTTTTTTTTTTTTTTTAGTGGCTCCCTTACCTGAAGTATGATGGCTGGAAGGAAGGCAAATGTTGAATAAAGGACTGAGAGACACACCCGTGTGTCCACAAATAGGATAGCTTCTTTTTCCTCTATAATGAGATTACTTGGGACTACTTCATGGAGATGACATTCAAGCCAGAGGAAAAAGCAAAGAGTTTCTCATGGCTCCTTAGTCTTACTGGACCAGGTGGTAAAATGGGTCTGATACATGGAACCTCCATCTCATAGGACAGTCTAGCTTTTGGTTATCACCTTTTCAATCAGGACATAGCTCTGGGAACTTCTTGTCATGATATTTCTTGTCATAGTTCCTCATAAGGTGGCCTGGTTCTCCACCGTGACAAGTGAGTTGAGTCATTGAGCAGTTGTTGGAGCCCTGACAATCAGACGTAGGGTCTATTCATTTAAGGTCACAAAAAAGCAGCCACATTCTCCTGATCTTTTTGTTTCCTCCCCTTGGACCCTTCTCAGTCTTGATTAAAAAATACTAAGGAGGCAATTCTCACTAAAGCATCCATGGAGCAAAAGTCAACCTTTGTAGATTTTTCCTAATATCTGAGGCTGACTGGGTAATAAACTTGTATTTAAGAATGATCTGGCCTTATGAAGAATCAGGAGCTAGGGATGCATGTTTCATCAATACCTCTGGTAAATGATCTAAGAACATAGAGAGATTCTCATCTTTCTGCTGATGAATAGTTAACAATTTAAAATAATTGAAAGGCCTAGCTCTTGTTCTTCTTAGAGGTTCAAGAAAACATGTCTGAGGACATCTGGTATTCTAATCTCCTGTCTGGATGGTAGACCAGTAGGAATTTTGTGTAGGGGCTGCTTGGATTCAGGACCATAGCTTTCCAGTTTAGTTGATAGTTCTGTGTATATTGCCTAAAGATCTCACTGTATTAATCAGAGTCATGGGAAAAGTTTCTCAGATTTTGTTTGATCAGCTTGAGGTCACTGAGATATAAAGACAGATGGAAATGACAATGGCTATGTTCTCTACCACCTCCTGTAAGGGATACTGTCCATGAGATGCTTGAGCAAAATCAGATAATTAGATAAAGATAGAGACAGCCCAGTACAGGTTTCAATTAAGATTGATTTAGAAACTTCACACTTAAGAGAATTTAAGAATAACATAACACCGTTCTAGTCCAGTTTAGAGTTCAAAGTAGGTCTGCAAAGGACCACGATGTACTTCTCAGGATCATCTCTAAATTTTCCCAGATATTATTTGATCTGCTTGAGGTTACTGACAGAAAGGGGCATGTGCGTGGGAGTATGTATAAATTCACTATTTGTTTCTTGTAAGATATGTTGTCCTTGATGTGCTTGAACAAAATTAGGTATGGGAAGATATAGCTCAGTAGTAGTTTCAACTGTTGCTGCATTACAAGCTTCATATTTGGAACCCAAAGAGAAAGAGGAAAGGATCTCAGTCTTCAAAGGACAACTGGAAAAATTCTTAAGTTTAGTAATAGTGAATGAGGCTTTGGTTATGGTTGTCTTAGAAACCTCATGTTCAGGTTCAGTAACACTACATGGGGCTTTGATAAAGTTTGCCTTGGAAACCTCATTGTTGGGGTCTAAAAGGAAAGAGTGGGTAATTTCAGGGTTAGTGATTGTAGATAACTCAGGGCTAGCAGTATCTGGGTTTCCACTGGTTCATACTTTTATTTTGAACAAAATTAAGAATTAATTTTTATTCCAAAGAAAGTCCAAACATAAACTATATTTATTTCTCTCGTATAGTACAATTTTAATTGTAAAATAATATCATAGTCAATACTTCTTTTTGCGTTCTGTATTTGCAAAAGAGGATAGGTAGGTCATGCATGGGTGCAGAAAAATATTAAACCACTATTTTTCAATATGTGAAGGATTAATGACTTACAGTGCTTAAGAATACATTCAAAGGAATCAGAGATTTTGATATTGAGTCTGTCATCTGAAATACAAGAGAAAAAATTGACAGCCCTTCAAATTTTAATTGATTTCCATATCATCAAGGTGACCCATTCTAGACCAGGTGGTTGCTGTCTGGAATGAAACAAGAAGGTAGGCCAGGTTGGATTAGCCATCCTTACTGGCTCACAACTCTATAGTCCACAGAAACTCACGCTCCTAATTCCAGCAGACGTTCCTAAAAGTACAAACTACAACTGATAGCAACTTTAACAGTCATGTTTAAAGAAGGAAGCATTATTACCAAAACCAATGATTAAGAGATATGAACCAATACCTCCTAATTCTTTGAACGAGAGTGAGGAAAACAGGTCAAAAAGGCAACTTGACGCACTTCTCAGGCTGCTGAAGAGATCACCTCCAGAGGCAGATAGAGTCATATTGTCTACTTAATCACTTAAGCAGTCTTCCTTAGCAGGCAGAATAGGCTAAGTTTTGTTCAAAGTCGATTCTAAGATTTCACAGGATAAATGTAAACTAATCTGGCAACCACAATTTACAAGTTAGGAAAGGCACATCTATTACTTTTTAACATGCACATGAAAGAGAAAGACCCACTGAAACATCCATTTTACTCTTAGTTAGCATATATAAGGTACAAGTGTAAATAGCTTTTTTGATAACTGTTCTGTAAAAGTCAAACTTTTGTTGCAAATTGGTTCAGTTTGACCTCCTGAGGGGAAGGGTACTTTGGCTACAAGGTTATTTAGTTAACCAAGAAGATGTAGTTAACCCCTAGTAAACTGGAGAAAAACGTATGTCTAACTTACTAGCAGAGAGAGAAAGAAAAGTATGAAAGAGAAAAAGAGATTTTTTTTACTGGTTAGTTAGTTGGACTGTTGGACTCAGCTTCCAGTGAGGAACATTTGGGCATCTGCCAGTCAGTCTCCTTGGCCATGACCCTACAGGTATCTTCTTAGTTTTCACTGATTCTGCACAACCAAATATTTGTCTCCAGAAAGGAAGACAGCTGCCTGTCTGGTCACAATTCCATTGGCTGCAATGCAGACTGAATCAGAAGGTGCTATGGAGCTTACTCTCTGCTAGCAGAGTAACCACTATTTGTTAGCTTGAGCTATCTTCAATGAAGATACATCTCTGTCTCAGATGTTGTGACTCAGTTTCTATGGGCCCACTTAAAGGTTCCTAGTTATTAGATAGGAGAAAAAGGTTGAGGCAGTTTAGAGTTCCTTTCTCCTTAATTTTACATCTCTGAAGAAGGAGCTACAAAATAGTACAAAAGTTAACTACAAAATAGTAACAAAAGTTAAGACGTGACCATGGAAAAGAGGAAGTCTTTTCTCCTCATGCTCATGGCGAATTATGGACACAACTTGCTCATGAGTAATAAGTCTCTTCCTAGAAAGGCAAGAATGGGGAATCTCGAGAAAAGACTGTCTCCTCATCAGTGTAAGACCAGAAGAGAAAGTAAGCTGAGACAGAACTGAGGCCACACTTCTAGAATGTAGAAGAGGTATAGGGCCTGTCTGTCTCAGGAAAACCTGTCCCATAAGGTCTAAGAATGGCTGCTGGCCTTTCTTCTATTTTAACTGTCAGTAGGGATCTCTTGTTCTATTAATAGGCATGTATAATTTCTCAATATATACTAGTTTTATAAAAAGATTCATTTTACAGATATTGTATTAAAATAAACTAAGGGACACTCTGATGCTATTTTCCCTACAGCTGCTGAGTAGCAAGCAAAAAAGGTATCCAATAAATCTTCTAGAAAAGAAAACAGCAATGTTTAAGCCAAAAAATATGCTGCATAAGGTTAACAACAAATTGTAAACTAGAAAAAAAAATTAGTGTATATAGAGATATAAGAATGGAATGTTTTATCCATTTCTCTCCCTTGTATGGCAACACTGTGATTGTATGGAGTCATAACCCATCAACACTGTCTTAACGAAAGAAACAGAGCCAAATAGATAGTAATTTATCTCTAATAAATTGGGAAGGCAGGTTCTTAGGATATACACAAAGACCAAGATCATTATACATCTAGAAGACAGCACTATGGGAAAGCTATTTGCTAAGGAAGCTTCTATACTAGTGATAAAACCATCTACCATAACAAATCAGCAGGCAACAACACATAAAATAAAACAAAGAAAAATAACAAAACATAAAATAGAATATACAAAGCGACAAGACACAGAAACTAAATGCACCTCAAAAAAATCAGCCTACCAAGGAAAGTCTAGGAAACCATGAGACAGAGGAAATTAGAAGCCAAACATTGGAACTTTCAGAAATGATAGCAATAGAAACAAAACAATAATGAAAAGGCTATAGAATAAAATCCCTCAGGTACAAGAAGAAATTATGATCCAAATGAAACACAAAGATAAAAAAAATTTAAGAACTTAGGAAAATAATAGAAACCATAAATATTTATCATAGGAAGAAATGAAATCCATGAAACGGATTGAAACAGAAATCCAGGAGATTAAAATTCCCATTGATATTATATGCAACAGATTGAATGAAGGCAAAGATAGACTATCAGAACTAGAAGACAGAATTGCAGGTATTGACCACAAAAAGAAATATGTCTTTAAAATACAAAGAGACTATGAAAAAAATCAATCTGACAGCTATAAAATGAAGCAAAGAAGAATAACATAAGATAGATTGGAGTCAGTGAAAAAAAACTGGAAACTGCAAATGCTGTAAAAGCTTATCGTATATATTAGAAGAAAAATTCTCAAACATGAATAAATAATTTGACATACAAATAAATGAGGCATATAGTACTCCAAACAGCTATGGCCAAGCTAAATCTACAAGGCATAAAAATTCAAGATTCCAGAAATTGAGCACAATAACATTATAAATAGATAAAAAATCACCTATAAAGGTAAGTCCATCATGAACATAGCAGACTTCTCAACACAAACCCTCAAATCAAAGAGCTTGGAGTTCCATATTCTAAAGACTAAAACAAAACAACCTCAAACTCAGAGTGATGCATCCCAGAAAATCTATCTTTCAAAGTCAATGGAGAAATAAGATATTTCTAATAAAAAAAAACTGAAAAAATTCTTCACCACCAAACCAACTCTTCAGAATGCTCTCAAGATTGAATAAGAAAGAGAAATCAAAGACAAGCCCAAGAAAACCAATACAAAGACGACACCATGCAAGGCAATCAATTATAAAAGGGGGGAGATAGGAACCCAATAACAGGAAAATAATATAAAAAGATAAGCCAATACACATATGTTGTAATCATCAACATAAATAAAATTTTTAAAATAGGAAAGAGGAGACAAGAAAATTAGGATTTTAAAATTACATATTTTAAAATACCTTTTCCTTCAGGGCATAAAATTTACTCATTCTTTTTTCTTTTTTAAGGACCTCACTCAGAACATTTCTACCAGAATCAAAAACAAAATATGCCTGTAAATTTGGCTGTAGATCCATCTTTTTCACCCATGTATTGTATTTACTCCTTCCGCAAAGAGACAACACTATTAGGGAGCAGCATATCTCAACATCTAACACACATAAATAGTGTGTATTCTGATGTAGCCTACCAGATGGGTATCCTGACAGATAATAGAAATGCACATCCCAGATAACACATCTTAAGTACACCCCCAAGACCTCAAAAATGTTCCCAGCTCTAGGTCATGGGATATCTCTGTCTCTTTAGGGACCGCACTCTATTTCTTTGAGCATATGCAGTACTTTTTAATTGCTGCTTAATTAAACCTTTCCCAGGCATCTTACTGACAGGTCCTAAAAATTATTTTGCCACAACCTCCAAACATTCTATGTTTAATGTGTGTTATATTTCTCATCTCAGTATCACAAATTTCCTCAGATCCAATGCAATGACAAGTTGAGCTTCTTTCTTAGAACATTTATTGAGTAGCAGGAATGTACAATAGATATAGCTCCAGAGAGATAGGAGGGGTCCTGAATATTTTGCTGCTCAGGTTATCTCTCTGAGAATGTTTTATAGGGCAAAGTCACAGGGTGGGTATACTATAATCAACCAATACTATTACAAGTTGCTTAGCTAATATTGATCTTCTTATAGGAAGCTGAGATAGTTAGAAAAATTATAGGCAGTCAGCCACAGCTAGGCCCTCCAGGAAGCTGGAACAGAGGGCCAAATATCTTATAACCTTGGAGGAGACACGCACTTCTTGCTGAGGGCCAGATCTCAAGACAGAAGGCAAAACAAATGCAAATCACACTTTAAACCTTAGGGATTAGGTATGGATCTCCTTGAGAGGCCCGGGAGTCACCATCCCAATCCCCTATAGAAAGAGTCACTGATCCATAAGAATGCTCACTTGCTATGTGACTCACTTTTACATTTGTTCCTGATTTGGTCAGTTTTACCTGAATAATTAAACTTACTGGTTGACTACAGCTCTGTCCACCTCATGCCTGCCTGTCTTGTGAGTTTCAAGTTTTCCTCAGTTTAGACCATGTCACCTCATTGATTTATACTATAAAAATCCCTAGAAAAGACAGTGTCTTTGACAACCCACTCAGGACCCCTTCTATCTCTCTCTCAGACAGAAGCTTCTTTCAACAAATACTTTTGCTCTTAGCTTCCATTCTTCCTAAAATTCATTCTTTGATTTTAGAGAACACAAACTCGTACTGGACAAACTCATTGGGAATTTTGCTCCCCTGTATCAATCCAATAGGGAAGTGAGGGCAAATAGCAAGGGCATATGGATGACATGCTTATCCTTGGTAAATAATCTATAGTTTTAGTATTGTTTTTAGTTTTGGTTTTAGTATTGTTAGTCTTAGTCTTAGTCTTAGTCTTAGTCTTAGTCTTAGCCTTAGTTTTAGTCTTAGGGGGTGGGAGATGATGGTCCACCCCTAGTGAGATAATAGTCTATTGCTATAGGAAATGCTAAAAGTGGTACCAATTATGGTATAATATCAAATTTACCCTCATCCCTTAGGTAAGTATGTAAACCTGGCCATTGTGATTTTACTCTGGAGGTCATCCCAGTCACAGTTTTGATATGTTCACATTTCACTGAATTCTTTGAGAGCCCAGTACTTTTCTGATTATCTTATCAAATTTTATTTAACTTAGCTGCCTATAATACTATTGCTAATTGTACTAATAAAATTATGTTACCTACTTTGTACAATTGCAATTTTGATAAGCACACTTCCTGAGCATTTACTTATGTACTTTGACCATGATCTTTTAAATTGGCAGGATTTTATAAGTGCTATCAAGGGTAAGAAAATATGTGTCTATATTTCACATGATAATAATATGGAATATAAGCACATGATAATAACAATGAAATTTCAATTTACACAGAAGCTTTAAAAACTGAATTCATAGGCTTATCAAAAATTAATTTTATCATAAAATATAATATGTAAGTTAAATTAATATTGTAGATTAATTGGTTAGGTAAAACTAACTTATTTGCCTTATTCTAAATTCTTCATTGGGTATTTTTAGACTTGAAATCTACTTTTAAAATTATATTTTTCTCTTTAATTTCAATAATTTATATACTTCTAATATGTGCTGGATATCCAATATTTTTGAAGTTTATGTGACTCCCAAGAAGAGAATAGAAAATTAGTGTTTTCAGTTCAGATTTCTAATATTTATTTTAATTTTTACTTGCTATATGCTTTAAAATTATATCAGAATTATAATCACAGTGTTCACATAATCATCTAACTGCTGCCTATAGTTCTGTTATCTGAACAATATAGCTATTTACAGATCAGTTAAAAGTGCTATATTTTAAATCAGAAGATTTCCAGGAATATTTTTTCCTGTTTATACTTGTTTTGTCATGAAACATTTAGACATTTTATACATCTTATATGAACCACAGTTTAATATTTTCTCAGGTAAAAAAAAATATATATGGCATCTACATTCATTGCTTCTGAGTATTACCTAAGTTTTTGAGAAATAAGAGTGCAATATGAGTCACAGTGCACCTTTTAAAAACTGCACTTATCAGTCAGCAGTAGAGGGAAAAACAATCTAGAGCTTCACTGAAGCCTGACCTAAAAATAAATGAGAGAGTTACATTGGAATATCAATGTCTAGCTAAGCATTGGAATTTTTCAATAATAAATGAGTGTTGGACTACAAAGTTAATCTACTGTGAAGAAAGCCACTCTTCTAGTGGTTAGGTGATATATTAATGAATATTTAAATTATTTGTTCTACTCCTGGGTACAGGGAGTACACACAAGATAAAAGTCATGAATGAGGGTAGCATTTTATACTGCAAGTTAGGAAAAGCTTGAACAGTAATTGTGCTGTGGGAACATCAGTCACTTGAAAAATAGTGAAATTCTTCATGTAGAAAACTCTTCAAATTAGTTTGCCTAGAAATTTGGACTTTTTAAACAGGAAAACGAAACTCTTCTTCTCCCTGGGAGTTACTGCTTCTAGAAAGGCACATCCTGTCTGTCTTGCTTAATTATGCACCCTTAGTTTTGATCTCTTTTTTTGCAAATAATACAAATGCTTCCAGAATGAACCTTAACTCTGAAAATTAGGAATTAGGGATTTCATCAAGGTGAAGAAATAGAAATTTTTAGTATTAGATTCAGAATAGTTGATCTTGTTGATCCAGTGAGATGTTTGATAGGCTAAAAGAAAGAAAGGCAGCAATGAGGGTTTGGTAGAAAAGGACAGGTAATCTAAAAAATAAGATAAAAGCATAGAAATATGGCCTTCTAGTCAATTAAACATTGTTTCAGTCTCTGAAGATAGTAAATAACCATCTTAATGCTGAAAAGTCACCAAAAGTGTTTTTTTTTTTTTACCAGTGTGTTTCAAACAACATTCAATGAATGTGAGTTTCACAAAAGCAAGAATGTTTATAGATATTGTATCACTTCAGAATCCTCAGAGCTTGTAACACTACCAAATGTAGAACATGCCATCAATTGCTAGTCATTCCATTTATTTAAAAAGTACTTTTGAGCACTCCCCATGGTTCAATTTTGAAACAACACTCTGCATAAACAGTGAAAAAAAGTTAAACCATATTGTATGAACACAAAATTTACATTCTAGTAGGGCTGTAAGTACTAACAAATATGAAAAAATGTAGTATATTTTCAAGGATCAGATAAGTTCTAGGAAGTAAAGGAAACAAGATATAGAAATAGAATATTATGAGATTTAAAGGTTTTCTTTTAAGAAAATATTTTTAGAAAAATATTATCTGAAATAATGACATATAAGCAGTGACCTAAACAAAATAAGGTACTGACTCATGAAAAAATCTGGATAAAGATCCTTCCAGGACAAGGGAACAGTTATTGCAAAGAATTCAGAGTAGGGAGACATTTGATGTGTCTAAAACAGAGTGTAAAAAGCAAGGAGGGTTAGGTGTTATGGTTGTAGGTAACAAGAAGCCAGCTCATATGAGCTTTGTTGAATAAATACTTGAATGGCAGGCACACCAGCTCTAACTGCTGGACATTATCATATGAGAAGATACTGAAGTTCATTAAAGGACAATGTGTTTTACACTATTTCAATCAGACTACAAAGTGTATTTTTTTAAAAGAAAAAATAAGTGCAGCTTCTGTTCCTGCAAAACAGTGCCAAATAAGTCAATTTGTATCTCTGGACTTCTTTCTTTAGAGGGAAATTGTTGTCAAGGGGAGATTAGACAGGAGACTGAAAGGGCTTCCTGAAGAACTATAAAGTTCAGCTGCAGTACAGAAGAAGAGAACATAGAACCAAGAAATAAATGAAACATTAGTGCTAGAAATGTCATGAAAAGCTATGATTTTTGTCGTATCTGTTTCTTTAGTTGACAAAAGCTCCAAAGAGCATTGTGTAAGCACGAAATGAGAAAAATAGTGCAAATCCTAGAAAATCTTTTTTGTCTGTGGACCAGTACTGAGATCCTCAGCAAAATAAATGGTGGAGTAGAGACTTCAGAATTAAAGAAGGCATCATAATTTAGCCAGAAGTTTTCTAATACTCCCTATAATATGATGAGTTTATAGGACAAGAATACAGCCCAAGATGTGAACCAAAGAATACTGTGAGCCAAAGCTGTGTATTCATATAGGAAGTAATCAGCATTCTACATTCTGTAATGATTCAATAAAAACTTCATTGTTAAGGGAAATTACATATATATAATATATAATTATCTATAATATATTATATATTATACATTATGTATTACTTTATAATTTTATATATTATATATTATATTATAAATATTATATTATAATTTATATATTATATATTATATTATTATTGATAGATCTGTGGAAGGGGAAGAGGAGGAAGAAGAGGAGGTGGAGGAAGGACTGGCGGCAGCTGAAAAAATAAGAAGTATAAAATATAAGTAACCTTTATTTTGGGAATGTGGGGAGAGACACCCCAACCACCCGTGGCGTGGCATCTCCAGCTCAGGCCGGCAATCTCTCTCCGAACACATGGAGTGAGGCACATAATTAGCCTCGGCCTGGGGTGGATCCCAAGGGGCAGTAGGGATGCACAGGTAGCCCATTGGTCTTAGTTTGGCGCCAGAGATAATTTCCAAGGGTGGGGGGAGATAGGAGCTCCCTGGCTTTACCGGCTACAGTATCTGGCCTGGGCCAGCAACCCTTTCAATTACAATATTATATATTATATAATATATATTATATATTATATATATATTATATAATATATATATATATTATATTATATAATATATTATATATATTATATATAATATATATATTATATATTATATTATATATTATAATATAATATATATTATATAATATATAATATATACATTATGTATATATAATATATAATATATACATTATGTATATATTATATACAATATATAATATATACATTATGTATATATAATATATAATATATACATTATGTATATATTATATACAATATATAATATATACATTATGAGGCTTTGCACTATAGAGTCAGATTTAATACCAAACAAAATAATATTGCACTAAGCCTCTCAGAGCAGAATTTCTTTATTTAAATTGATAACAAATTAATTAA